>NC_067474.1:67809052-68124052 GCF_947179515.1 Apodemus sylvaticus | reverse complement strand
GTGATGCTTCCTTGTCCTGATTGAACGCTGGCCACTGCATGCAGTAGGGATGAAAAGGCCTAGGTTTTAATTAAAAGTCAGGGTTACTATGTCCCTGCTGTGCACTGAAAACAAGCCTCTGCAGGTCATACTAGGGCAGTATCTGAGCATCAGGACATCTGTTCTGTGTGAAAGCCTGTCATGATGTAGTCTGCAGACCAACCAAACCTGAACCTCTGTTACATCCTCTAGGCAAGCTTAACAGTTCCTACTAAGTCCGCACACTAAACCTAAGCATATTATGTAGATTATCACATCCTCTGTGAACGTAACTAACAGTCTAAATGGAAAAGAATCTAGTTTACTTCAGTTTCTGGATATATCATTTGTATATAATATCAACTATTATGAAAAATAGTTACAAAAGTTAACATGTACAAAGCCTGTTAGTTCCCCAAATGTCTCTCCCCGATTTCTTTTTTTCATTCTCACAGCCTGTGTTCAAAGGTAGGTCTAATGATTTTCCTTTCACACTGTACTGGCTAGTTTCATGTGTCAACTTGACACAGGCTGGAATTATCACAGAGAAAGGAGTTTCAGTTGCGGAAGTGCCTCCATGAGATCCAGTTGTGGGGCATTTTCTCAATTAGTGATCAAGTGGGGAGGGCCCCTTGTGGGTGGTTCCACCTTTGGGCTGGTGCTCTTGGCTTCTATAAGAGAGCAGGGTGAGCAATCCAGGGGAAGCAAGCCAGTAAGAAACATCCCTCCATGGCCTCTGCATCAGCTCCTGCTTCCTGACCTGATTGAGTTCCAGTCCTGATTTCCTTTACTGATGAACTGCAACGTAGAAGTGTAAGCTCAATAAACCCTTTCCTCCCCAACTTGCTTCTTGGTCATGATGTTTGTGCAGGAATAGAAACCCTGACTAGGACACACACTATTCTGAAATAAAGCTCAAAGAGGTTGTGTGCTTCCTCCAAGAACACGCAGAACATTGTAAACTTGTATGCTGGGTGCCTGCTTTGGGTCATGTGCTCTATTGAGCTCAACACTACCATTTTTAAAAACTAATACTCAGAGTGATCTTATAGCAGAGAGAAAATTGTGTTGCTTATATTTCACATAAGCAAAAAAAGTCTTCTTTGACCTTTTCAAGGTAGCACAGTCTCTCAAACCTGAAGCCCAAACTAGTACCAGTCCATCTGTCTGTGTTTCCCATTGTGGTCCAGTCTACAGCAGGACAGTCTCAACTCTCACATTCTGGCTTCATGGGCAGGAGATACCTGGAGGCTAATGATTATTTTTTTTTCTGGAATTGAACTCCTTGGATTGTTCCCTCACAGTTGGAACCACCATTTTGAAAGTTCTCAAATATCATTGTGCCTTCACCCAGCTAGAGTGGAATTCCTATTATTGCTTTCTCATAGAATAAATGCCCCAATTTCCTCATGTTTCAATCTATCTACATCATATGACACCTTCCCAAATACAATTGTCATTATATCACTTCAGTGTAAGACAATGAATGGGTTTTGTTCCCAACTATTTGAACTGTAACTTTACAGTCTGCTCTTTTGCCTAACCATCTCTGTGGAGAATCTGCTTCTTCCACAACACCCTCTTTTGTCTCCCCAAAATCACTCTGCTCTCACTGTCCCAGGTAAAATCACCCATATTCATGCAAGCCATTCTAGACCATATTGATCTAATATTAGACCAATTATATTTATTTTTTAATTGTTTTTTTCATTATAGGCTTCTTATCATTCTCCATAATAAAGGCAAAAAACCCTAAAGAAGAGATCAAAATGACAATGTGTCACAAAAGGAAAAAGAGCTCAATACTTAAACTATATTAGCACTACAAAATAAAAATTAAGTGTACGATAATAATAAATTATGTGCCTAATTGAAGACCCAGAAATGAATCCACACACCTATGGTTATTTAATCTTCGACAAAGGAGTAGAAAACATCCAGTGGAAAAAAGATAGCCTTTTCAACAAATGGTGCTGGTTCAACTAGAGGTCAGCATGCAGAAGAATGCGAATTGATCCATCCTTGTCTCCTAGTACTAAGCTCAAGTCCAAGTGGATCAAGGATCTCCATGTAAAACCAGACACACTGAAACTAATAGAAAAGAAACTGGAGAAAACCCTTGAGGGCATGGGCACAGGGGAAAAGTTCCTGAATAGAGCACCAATAGCTTATGCTCTAAGATCAAGAATTGGCAAATGGGACCTCATAAAATTACAAAGTTTCTGTAAGGCAAAGGACACTGTCAAAGGGACAAATTGGCAACCAACAAATTGGGAAAAGATCTTTATCAACCCTACATCTGATAGAGGGCTAATATCCAATATATACAAAGAACTCAAGAAGTTAGACCCCAGAGAACCAAATAACCCTATTAAAAAGTGGGGTAAAGAGCTAAACAAAGAATTTTCACCTGAAGAAATTCAGATGGCTGAGAAGCACCTTAAGAAATGCTCAACATCATTAGTCATTAGGGAAATGCAAATCAAAACAACCCTGAGATTTCACCTCACATCAGTCAGAATGGCTAAGGTTAAAAACTCAGGAGACAGCAGGTATTGGTGAGGATGTAGAGAAAGGGGAACACTCCTCCTCTGCTGTTGGGATTGCAAGATGGTACAATCACTCTGCAAATCAGTCTGGCAGTTCCTCAGAAAACTGGACATGACACTTCCGGAGGACCCTGCTATACCTCTCCTGGGCATATACCCAGAGGATTCCCCGGAATGCAATAAGGATACATGCTCCACTTATAGAGCATAGAAGCCTTATTTATAATAGCCAGAAGCTGGAAAGAACCCAGATGTCCCTCAATGGAGGAATGGATACAGAAAATGTGGTATATTTACACAATGGAATACTACTCAGCAATAAAAAACAATGAATTCATGAAATTTTTAGGCAAATGGCTGGAACTGGAAAATATCGTCCTAAGTGAGGTAACCTAATCACAAAAAAATACACATGGAATGCAATCACTGATAAGTGGATATTAATTAGCCCAGAAGCTCTGAATACCCAAGACACAAGTAGCATATCAAATGACTCCCATGAAGAAGGAAGGAGAGGGCCCTGATCCTGGAAAGGCTTGATCCAGCATTGTAGCGGAGAGTACCAGGACAGAGAAAAAGGAGGAAGGTGATTGGAGAATGGGTGGAGAGAAGAAGGCTTATGGGACATATGGGGAGGGGGGAACTGGGAAAGGGGAAAACATTTGGAATGTAAACAAAAAATTTAGAAAATAAAAAAATTATGTGCCTGTGTATATTGTGTCACACAAACATATTCTAAAGTTAAAACACACCTTGTTCTCTCTCCATTTTAAGAAGTTTCGATGAATATTTCATTAGTGATCAGCAGCTGCCAGAACATAAGGACTTGGCCTCTTCCTCCCCTGTCCCACTTATACTCAGGATCAAGAGCATACGGGATCTGTCGTGTGTTCTTTCTTAGTTTCTCATCTCTTTCTAGCTGAATGAGCTTCTCCAGAGAAGAGACAGTATCCTGTCCTTTCTCTGCATCCCCTGCAGACCTTAAGGAGGCCGAGCTACTCACAGGAGATAGGACCGTGTAAGTGAGCACTTATATAATCAAGGCAACCTAAAATATTACAGGCAATGCATTTGGGGGGACAATTACCTCTTGGGTTAAATAAGAGTGGCCCAATCTATTCAGTACTAGTTCTGTGGAATGCAGTCCTTCAGTCTGACCCTTTAGTGACCCCCAGCTTCACAGAGCACAGATCCTGTTGATCACCCGGAGCCTACCTCACTTATCTTTCTGGCAAATCATGTCAGTCACTGTTCCCACCATCTTCCCAGGGAGGGCAGACAAGATTGTCTTAAATGAGGCACATCAAAGCAAGACATAGCTCTAACCTCAGTAATCAGTTTGTGTTCTCCAATGGAACAAGCAGGCCAAATTTCCAGAGAGTCTTGAGTCTGTTTCTCTGCATAGTGAGAAAGACATTCAGCCGAAAAATAACACACCACATGGAACTCCTAGGAGTGTGTGGGAACCCACAGATGATCTCAGCCAATTAAACATTTAATGACACCATCTTTGAAAAGCCATTGTCTTTGACTGCACTTAGTACTTGCCCCTCACCAAAGTCTTTATTCAGTGCTCATGATGTCTGGGAACATGTCAAACACTTACCGTTTCTTTCTACCTCTTTACCCTCTGATACTGTCTGTTTGGTTAATGGGTGGGTATTCCAGTTCATACCCTCTCCACTTTTATTCCCTCCTTTAAAAAACGATTTTTATTATCATGTGTTAATTATACCTAACAATGGGTTTCACTGTGACATTTCCATACTGTACACAATGTAATTTGCTCATGTATATCCTCCATTGTCTTCTCTTGCTGCCTTCCCACTTCTGAGGTTCTATTTCCTCTCCCCATCTACTCTTCTACTTCCACCTCTTATATTTTATTTTTAAGAACCAATAAGCTTAGTTAGGGTTACTTATAGAAACGTGAGGGAGAGCATAGGCACCTCAGCAATGGCTCCACCACTGAAGAAATTGTGTCTCTCTCTTCCAGCAAACAGACTCCTCACAAGCCTCAGGCAGGCCTCAAAAGTGTGGCCCCTCTCCATGATGCGATGTTGATAGCCCCAATCACATGCGGGTCCTATGTAAGTAATCACAGATGCCGCGAGTTCAATAGTTCAGTGGACAAGTCCCATGCAAGTCCCATGTGAGTAATCATAAAGGCCTTGAATTCAAGAAAACAATAGCCAAGGCATTCCATGACTTGATGATTCAACATTCTTTCCCTTAGCCTTGGCGTGGGTGTGGGGTATGGAAGGGGGGTATAGATATCACATTTCAGACTGAACCTTACTTCGTCACTTATTCTCAGTATATTGACCAGTTACAAATCCCTGCATTAATCATTGCTCACAGCAAACCTTCTCTGTCCAGCTAGCTCTTGAATGACATCAAATATCTCAAGGTGTTGCTTACTATTTATATTATCTCTTAGCTATAATAAGCGTGCTCTCAACAAGCTAGAGCACCTAGCTTCTGCTTTTCACTTGGGCTTGCAGGATAGATAAGAAGAGCATATATATATATATACACACATATATATATATGTATATTCATATATGTATATATATATATACACAAATACCACACATATATATATATATGTGTGTGTGTATAGATGTAGATGTATGTGTGCTTAGCATATATATTATACACACACACATATATGAGTATATATATATATATATATATATATATATATATATATATATAAGCACATAAAGATTATCTGATCTTATCTTTACAACAATCCAATGAACTGGGTTTATAGACTCCATTTAATAGATAAGTAAACTGGAAACTATAGTAAAATCAAGTATTTGCCTTATTGAGCATGTATGTTAAAACAGAGGTAGACTCCATGCCCTAGTCTCTAGACCTTGGTGTTATACGTAGCTCGCTATTCCTCCAGATGCATAGAAGATGCAAAGGAATGGGCCTCAAACCTCTTCATTGCGCACACATGCCAAGCCCAAAGAGATCAATGGGTCTGCCAGTACAAAGGCTCCAGGAGGAACAATTGCCTTCAAAATTGTTTCAGGCAGAAAGTGGTTTAGATTCACTGCACATTGAAGTCACAGATGGCACAGATATAACTTTAGATTAGTTATAGCTTGAGTGAGGCCTGGTCTAGGCAAGATTTTACTCAGCTAGCCTAGCCATAGCTAGACATAGGAGAGTGGTTGTGCAATAGAAAGGAGTTCACCAGTAAAAACATACAGCACAGTGAAGGCCTCCAGCTGGCACCTCACACACCTTCACTTAACTTCCACCATTCAGATGAAGTCACTCCCCAAGAATCCAGGCTCTGGGCATGTCTATCCCTATAAATCAGCTCTCAGGTTGACTGAGAAGGGTGATATCTAAGAAATGGGATAACCTGGCATCTGTGGGACAGTTACAGGGTGAACCAGAAAATGGGACGAATTTTCTACTCTGAGCCACTTCCGTACCACAGTGCAGCATGAGCGCTTAAAGAAAAAGATGGGCAGCTCCTAGTGGGAACGGTTTGTTCCAATTGCCCTCCATAAAGCATTTGTTTCCACAGCAGACTGCAGTGGGCAGCTGGGGAACTGAGAAGAAACAGGTCAACCTGGGATTTACAGAGCCGTGATTCTTGCTTATGTCTTTCAGTCAGAGGCCAAACAGATTCATGTTTTCCTCTCACACAAACTGCCTTTGTTCCCTTTCTCTGAGAGTCCGAACCTGTCAGGCTCTCTACTATCTGAAATATCTGACTACTCCCCATGAAACCTCACAAAGAAAAGCATAGCTCCCACAGACAAATTCCCAAAGACAAGTCCCTTATGTAAGAAATTAAGTGGGCGAAATTTAGAAACCTCGCTGGCAAACACAGCTTCAAGTGGAGAGTGGAAAGAGGTGGGCATTGTGTCTTAGTTTAACATCATTGCCCAGTTGCTCCTGTGAGAAATTATCCATAGACTAGGTGTCCGGGCACCTCATTCTGCCATGTTCCAAAAAGAAGAGTATTCTTTAAACTGAGAAGCACGTGGCCCGGGAGACAGATACGATAAATTAATGAGAGAAAGATGGGTACTGATGGGAGAGGAGGAAGAGCCATCAGAAGTGTCACAGGGCAAGGTTTGGAATGTGGTACATGATGACAAGTTACAACCAGTTCTCCCACAGCTAAACGGCCTTGGACAAAGGACATGACCTCTCTGAACCTTGGCTTCACAGTCCTTCTCTATAAAGCCAAGCAGATTAATTCCTATGGGAAAACATTTATGTGAGTTATTGCATACATTGTTTCAAATGTCATAAAAATTCAACAACCCAAACATACTAATGTATTTGTCCTATGTAAAGTTGGATTCCAAACACAAAGCTCTCAGTACAAGGATCTATTGCCATGGGGGAAAAAGGTTGTTTTGCCTCAGAAGTTTCTGAAGTTAGAAACACATTGAGGGGAGCAGGTGGCATCATCCAGCTAACAGGCCATTTTAAGGGATAACACTCAGATTTAGTCATTTTGGGTGATTTCTTTCTATTTTAACTGAGGAGTATGCAGCAAGCAAAGTATTTTTTATCCAAATAGGAAGCAGGTTATGTTTCATGATATTTTAATCTGTTTTTCTGTAGAATCTTTCCTTGAGCTCCATCACATTTTGACAGTCACGGATGTTTTTGTTTTTCCAAAAACAAAATGGAATATTTCCTTCCAGAAAAAAATGGAATATTTTATTGGTATGCAAAGAAGTGACCTTTTGACATGAAGGTAACATGCATTTACTCTTAAGAGTGCCAGTTACCAGAAATGTAAAATCCTAATTAAAGAACATCTGTTACATTTTCAGGAAATAGAGAAAATCTTCCAAATACCTCCATTTCTCCCAAAAACAAAGACAATTTCTCTTCCAAGCTTCAAAGAGGGTCAGGAGTGAGTTAGGAACCCAGTGGCCAGTCTGTGCATACGACTACAGGACACACATGGCTGGGTGGGGTGTGAAAATGGTGAGTTCTGTCAGGCTTTCTTCTCATTTCTTTAAGAGGCCTTTCTTACCAATTTGTGGTGAAGACTAAACAAATGATACAAACAAAAAACGCAACTCCTTGAAACAGATGAGAATAAGGGATGGCCAGACGTGGGGGTGGTAAATGGATGATGCAATATCTCATACAATGAATGAGTAGCAGGAGGGGGATAAGCAGACCACGGTGAAAGAGAGAGTGATCGAGCCATGGAGGTTCACTGGTGGGCTGCAAATAAACAGTCTGCAGGGATCATAGACTCAATCATGCTCCTTTGGGAGAATCCAGAACTGTCAAGCAGCCCAACCTATACAGAGTATCCAGTGACTTGATTAAGGCTTCAAGATAGCCTTTGCTTTGGGGAGAAATGCAACATGACCCTGAAGGAGCAAGATGCCAATAACAAGCCAATAAGACTACTAGATACAGCTTAGTGGTTGGGGAGACGTCTCCGTGGTTAAAAGTACTCCTTGCTCTTCCAGGGAACCCAAGTTGGTTCCCAGCACCCATGTCATGTGACTTTCAATCACTTGTAACCCCAACTCAAAGACAATCTATGCTGTATTCTGGCATCCATAGGCACCTAAACACACTCCCTCCTCACACATATGAATACATATAAATAAAAATAAATCTTTAAAATTTCTAGGCAAACCTATACAATTCTAAACTACATGAAGTTCTTTATGAGTAGATGGTAGAGCTTAGGAGGTAGAGTATATTGTCCCAATAGAAACCAGAGAAGCAAAACCTGCTGAATGTAATGAATATTGATTTCATATCATTTTAATGACCTCTTGAATACTTGACTGTTCACAATTATCAGAGTAGGTTTTTTTTGTTTGTATTTTTGTTTTTTTTTTTGTTGTTGTTTTTTAACACATGGCACCGTTCATGCTAGGGAAATAATGTGTTAGAGGGTGTTTCCAACTATTTGTTTTTTGGGGTTTTTTTTCCAGCTCCTTTGTTTGAATTTTATTTGAATAGTCTATTCCAGACTACTATTCCTCCACAGATGCTGAGCATTGCTTACCTCAGAACTCCATAGTTGTTTCTCCTTGTGCCTAATCAGAACTCCCAGAAATTCCAAGGCAAGGCTAGTTACAGATCACATTAGCCCTTTAAAAATACAGTGGAGACAAGAAAAAGAATAAAATACACAGCAAATGACACCTGCATATATATTACGTATAACAATATACACATATATACATATATGTGGTCATACTCATACATGAGACACACATACATGTACATACACTAACACATACTAGCAGTAACAGTGAGGTCAGGCCAAGATCTATTTGTGAAACTGAAGGATTTTGAGTCTTCTCACTTTGGAGTTTTTGAAAGTATCAAAATTTGCATTATAAGCTCCCCTGTCAAGGCAAAGATTATGTGAGAAAGCAATGAGCACAAACAATTGAGTCTAAGACTTGAGACTCTGAAAATTCAAAATAAAACTACATCACTAATGTTAGGAATGGGCAAGGAGAAACTTAGGAAGAAAACGGAGAGGCCACCCATGATGACACATCTCGAGAGGCCATGTCCTAGGATGGGAGACATAAGGTCTATCCAAGAAGATGCTGAACAATGGGATTATGTTAGAAAGGGTGTGGAAGTCAGAGGATTAAGACAGTAGCACATCCACAATAGCTTGTGCTGTGGTCAGTACTATTGCGGTATACAGTAGATGTTAGACTTTTTGGGGGGAACTGCACTTTCAGCAGAAAACACTGGGTACACACTTACTATATTGTTTATTGCTTTGTGAAGCAGGTGGAGGAAGTGAGGGGTAAAGTGACTGAGAATTCCATGTTAAGTTTCCTTCTAACCATCTTATGTAGTGTTCTCCTCAGTTTAGCCATCAAGAGAGATGAGCAGAAACATGTCACATTCAGGAAATGCATGGAGGTTAAATAGCCCACCACCATCTGTCCCTGATTAGGAGTAATGGGTGGGGCAGAGCAGCTATGAAAGCTTTTCCCTAGAATGGGTTATGAATTCACTCATTTGACATGGCTGAGAGCAGATCTCCTGCTTGGGTCATTGTCCTTTGTCAAGGTCCTTTCATGCTTATAGAAGGACTGTGCCATTCCAGAGACAGCAATGAACCATGGAGAAATTGGAAGTCTTCTGAAGGACAAAGACATTTCAAAAACACTGTTTGGATTGATAGACAAGGGAGACATTCTGCCTTGTACACTGCCATGTATCTAATAACTCAGCACAAACTCAAGCAAGAGGTAGGTTGAGACCTTGGAACAAGAACCCTTGAATCCTCAGCCAGTCTCTACCCTCTCCTTCTGTATATTAATTCTTTGTGGCTCTCTGTGCCTACCAGTCAGGCCATAGATCAAGTATGGCTGACTACAAAGAGCCTTCTTGGTTCTGTGTAGCTAAGTAATGTTTCTCTCTCATCTCAATTCTTGTTGATTTTGCTGCTGCCATGACCCATGTAGCACTTTCATTAACCTCTGCAGTGTTTCACAGCTGAGATCTGAAGCTGACTGCCTTGAGTTCATAATCTATTGTTTATGTTACAATTTCTTTATTTGTAAAATGGAATGAAACCAGAATCTATCTTACAGGTTATTATGAAGACAAAGGGAAAGAACCTTGTGAAGTGCCCAGGGTGTTGCAGGAGGTGCCAAGGCGCCACAGTTGAAATGACTACAATAGGAGCTCTAAGTGGTACATCTCAGCTACCTCCCATAGAAGCAGGGCCTATATATCAAGACACAATAACATGAACATATAACAAATATATAATGAATATAGCATTCCTTAGGTTAGTACATTTGGGATTAAGTATAGAAGCTTGGGCATCAGGCAGTAGAGAGGTAAGTCAGGTTAGACCAGGCAAGATCATTCTCTAGAGTATTTATTCTCTGTCCAAGCAAACAGGTATTCTATTATCAGAGCCAAATAGACTGGCCAGATTCTGACAAATAACATTACCATGAAGGCATTATCTATTGGTGAGAGCAACAGTGAGAGAGCCTAGAGAGAAAGATTCACTGTATGGAAGAACAAACAGTTCTATAATGATCTATTGAAAGTTGCTAGGGGAAGAAAAATTATACTTTTGGAGGTATATGGCCCCTGATAAGTTCCCCATATTCCAATGGGTGCCCCCATACCATACACTTATAAACACCTTTAGCTTGGCTTAGAGGTAGATATCTCTATCTCTATCTCTATCCATATATCTATATCTCTATAGATAGATGGTAGATGGATAGATAGATAGATAGATAGATAGATAGATGATAGATGGCAGATAGATAGACAAATAGATAGTAGATAAATAGATAAATGAGACATGAAGCCGGAAGGGGTTGTATTGGTGTTGAGGAAGATATGAGGAGTTGGACAGGGGATATGAGAGAATGTAATCATATTTCATTGTGTACATGCATAAAATTCTCAAGAGTAAGAAAAATATTTTTAAAAAAAAACTTAAAAATGATTTCTTTAAGACCCATACAATAGTATGAAATTAGTTTGTAAAGCTAAGGGTCCAATAATATCTACAGTAACGTGACCACATAGGCTGAGTCTTGTGTTTAGAAAGAGGTAAATAAATATCCTGTCTCAATTTATGGCTGATTATTTGGATTACCTATACAATGAAGAACTCATACCTGAAGTTCCAGATGGGTTGAAGCATTAGCAATAGGCGATTAGTCAACTGTTGTACCCATAGCTCACATTCAACAACTGGCATTATGATTATGAGTGTCGTGAACAGGCTACTGAGTAGCCCCTGAACAGACTCAGTTCTGAGTCCTAGCGATGATGGCTAACTTAGTTTCTTTTCTATTGTTGTGAAGAAACACTCTGAGCAGGGCAACATACATAAGAAAGCTCTTGATTGGGAGCTTGGTTACTGATTCAGAGGGTCAGTGAATGACCCCCATGACGGGGAGCATGACAACAAGGCAGTCAGCCACAGCACTGAGGCAGCAGTTGAGGGTTTACATTTTATCAACAAACTGGAGGCAGAGAGAGAGAAAAAACTGGGCTTGGCATGGGCTTTGGGAAACTCAAAGCCACCCTCAGTGACACACTCCCTCCAACAAGGGCATTCCTCCTGATCCTTCCCAAAATAGTCCACCAACTAGGGACCAAGCACTCATATTTATGAGCCAATAGGGGCCATGATTCTTTACATCACCACAATGGGTTTGATGTGATATGGGGTGGTGGACTACATGAGCATGAACTCAAGAATGCCCATGAGCAAGAATGGAGAAGGCAAAAGCAGGGCCTTCAGCTCAGCTCTTCCTCTTGAATATTTTTACATGCAAATTGACCATGCAAATATCCTTTGATCTGTTTCCAAAGGAGCACCTCACCTTCATTACTGCAGTCACCCAGCCAGAAAGCATAATCTCTGAAGAAGGATGAAGCTGGGGGCTGGGACAAGGAGAGGGCCAAGAAAGTCAGGCCAAGAAAAAGTGGGGATATTTAGGGAATGAGAGGTGCTTGAGTTGAAGTGATATCATTCCATAACAGCTTGCTGAAAATGAAAAAAAATCACTCAATACATTTTGCCAAACAGCTGCTTTGATTGATTTTTTTTAAAGCCTAAAAGAACCAAGTTGGGCAATTGTCAAAGGTTGTAGCTAAAGCCACAGACCATGTTGTTTTGAACAAACAATGGGTGTTTTAGCCATGGTGGCAATTAGGAATCTCAAGAGGAAAGAAATGGAAATAAAATTTTTTCTGAAGCTGCTCCCTCTATGTGGGAGGTTCTCACATTCTTTATGACTTAAGAAAAATTAAATTCATAGTCACAGGCAAGGAGGGGTGCCAAAGAGCACAGGAGAATTATATACAAGACCTGGGGCCTGAAGAGAAGGTTAGGTCTGCAAAATGCTTGCGATGCAAATAGGAGGACCTGAGTTCAAACTCAGGAACACAAGTAATAAAAAAAAAAAAAGGTCATATAAGTTTATGCATTCTCTTAATCTCAGCACTTAGAAAAAAGAGGCAGGCAGATTCCTGGGGATCACTGGTCAGGCAGTGTCACCTAATGCATGGATTTTCAAGCTGGGGGCTGTGATCCCTCTGGGGGAGGGTGTCAAAAGAATCTATCATTAGGTTCTCATATCATAACACGCATATCAGATAGTTATAGTATTATTCATACCAGTAGCAAAATTACAGTTATAGAGTAACAATGAAAATACTTTTTTGGTTAGGGGGTTACTACAACATGAGGAACTGTCCTAGCATTAGGAAGACTGAGAACCATTGGGCTACAGGCTTAACTTCCAAGCCAGTGAAAGATCTTGACTAAAAAAGGAAAAAAAAAAGAAAAGATGGGGCCCAAGGAAGAACTTCCAAAGTTATCTTCTGACCTCCAAGTGCTCATTACACACACACACACACACACACACACACACACACACACACACACAGAGAGAGAGAGAGAGAGAGAGAGAGAGAGAGAGAGAGAGAGAGAGAGAGAGAGAGACAGAGAGAGAGACAGAGAGAGAGAGAGAGAATAACAAGTCAGTTGTTTTTTTTTCTTCCCCAGTAACCCGACTAAACTCAATTGTGAATAGAATATTGAGGACCATCCCTCTAATAAAATCGGGCTTTTATTTCACATTTTAATTCTTGAAGGATTTTTGAGCCTTTCCTTTCTAAAACACATAGAACCATGATAGGAATTATCCAGAGGCGAAGGGACAATTTGGAGTTGTTTCTTAGGTTGGTAAGTCTTCACCTGCAGATTTCAAAGAAACATAAAAGTGCTCATTTTGAACTGCTTGCTCAGAACTGAAGTACAGAGGAGCACGGAGAGGCTAGGGTAAGGCTCCAGGGGCAGGATGGACACCAGAAAGCCTTGGACTGGCTCTGGGCTGCCTTCTTGCTCATCTTCAAGCCCGGAGGCCCCCCCTTGCCCTAACTCCTCATGGCTGCATCTCCTAGGGACAATTTAAAAATATATAATTTTTACTTCTTATCAAAGCAATTCTTGTTCACATGTTAAAAATCAAATACTACTAAAAGGTCTATAATGAAAAATTGCAGTCCCCTGGCCCACCCTGCAGCCTGGCTCCAGGCAACGATTTTAAACGCTATAGTTGTTTCTCTTGGTATCCTGTTTCCACATCGTTGATAATATAGCCTTGCATGCTTTAGTCTGGCTTGCCATTTGAAGACACTGTTTATTAATTTCTTCATGTTTTAACAGACAATTGACTTCCTTTTTCATCACTTCAACTCTCCTTCCATCATTCTAGTATAGATAGTGTTCCAATTACTTATTTTAGGATGATGAGTCACCCCCTACAGGGTACCCAACAGGCTTCAAGAAAAAAACCTTCTTAATTCATGGGAGTCTCAGGATTTGTGGGGCCACTCTGTCACTCTGATCCAGCTATACTTGTATAATCTCACCAAGGTGGTAGGCGGCTGGCTTCTAGGAGTTTGAGTCAGAGCTCTGTAATCCTCCACATTTTAAACCTGGGCTTCCTCAGAGGACAGCAGGCCTAATGCAACAGGTAAACACTAGTCTTGAAAGGTTCTGGCATCATTTCTATCACATGAAATTCATCAAAGCAACTGACGAAGCAAATCTAGATTCCATAGCATCTGAAAGGGAAATTTATAGCAAAGTCTCACTGCAAATGGCAGGCATGATAAAGATACAGTTGCAGGCATCTTCAAAAAATAATTTAGCACTGTTCTAATGTGCTTAATCAATAGTCAGTGTTATTTAAATATTGTGCACTGCAGAGTCGAGTTCAGTAATTAATAGCTCTATTTTTGCACAATGCATTTAATCTTTCTGGGCTAAGAATTTCAATGGGCCTTCTGAAACCATAGGTCCAGATCCTGCGTCAGGAGTTTTACCCAAACAAGGATAAAAAATATTTAGAAAAATATGCATCTGTATTAACATTACAGACTTTTTCTTTCTTTCATGTTATGATTTCCTAAACAATACAGCACAGCAACTATTTACATAGTATTTCCATTACATTAGGTATTTTTAGTTGTCT
Organism: Apodemus sylvaticus; assembly: GCF_947179515.1. Classification (NCBI taxonomy): domain Eukaryota; kingdom Metazoa; phylum Chordata; class Mammalia; order Rodentia; family Muridae; genus Apodemus; species Apodemus sylvaticus. The sequence continues at coordinate 68,109,462 of NC_067474.1, read as the reverse complement.
AAAGATAATTTCAAATACATGGAGAATGTACATAAGTCATATGCAAATGCTATGTAATTTTATATGAGACTTCCGCATTCATGAATTTGAGTATACACTAAGTATCTTGAAACCAGTCTTAAAGTGCATTAGTCACATGTCTTGTTAATGTGACAAAAGCTTGAAGAAGAAAGGGTTTGCTGGCTTTCTGTGCCCCACATCAGCGATGATATTGGAGCAACATACCGCTCCCTACCCCACAGCTCTGCCTGCCTCCTAAGAGACTGGCTCTAATTTGACATACAGGTGAGACACCCCCACCCATTTGCCCTAGGCCCCTGCCTGTCCAACTCCAGCAAGCCTAGAAACCATGGTCTCTGCCCTGCCCAACTGGAACTTTATCTTACTTCCAGTCCTAGCTTGCACCAGGAGTGGTTTCTGAGCTCCACCTGCATCCCCAAATGCCGGCACTAACCCAACACACACTAGGAGGACTGCTCAAACCTGAAACATACAGCTCCACCTGCCTCTCAGCAGGCCTGCTCCAATGTGGGACACTCAGACTAACCAAAAACAGAGACAACAAGATGGCAAAAGGTAAGCAGAAGAACATAATCAACAGAAGCCAATACAATATGGCACCATCAGAACCCAGCTCTCCTACTACAGGAAACCATGGATATCCCAACACACCTGAAGAGCAATACTGTGACCTTAAATTTCATCTCATGAAATCGATAGAGGCCTTTAAATAGGATATAAATAATTCCCTGAAAGAAATATAGAAAAACATAACCAAACAAGTAGAATCCCTTAAAGAGAAAACAAATAAGTCCATTAAAGAAATACAGAAAAATACAATCAAATAAGTGAAGAAAATATAACAGTTCAAGACCTAAAAATGGAGACAGAAGAATAAAGAAAATGCAAATGGAGGCTACTCTGGAGTTGAAAACCCTAGGAAAGAGAACAGGAACTGCAGACACAAGTATTGCCAATAGAATACAATAGATGGAAGAAAGAATCTCAGGTATAGAAGGTACAAGAAAAGAAATGGACACATCAATCAAAGAAAATGCCAAATGTAATGAGTTTCCTACTTAAAATATCTATGAAAAGACCGAAACCTAAGAATGATAGGAATAGAAAGTGAAGATTCCCAGTGCAAAGGGCCAGAAAACATCTTCAACAAAATCATAGAAGAAAATTCCTCTAACCTAAAGAAAGAGATGGCTACAAGCATACAAGAAGCTTACAGAACTTCAAATAGATTGGACCAGAAAATAAAATCCTCCTGCCACATAATAATCAAAACACTAAATGTACAGAGAAGAAAAAGAATATTAAAAGCTTCAGGGGGAAAAGGCCAAGTACCATATGAAGGCAGAGCTATCAGATTTACACCTGACATCGTAACAGAGACTCTAAATGCCAGAAGATCCTGGACAGGTGTCTTCCAGACCCTAAGAGAGGACAGATGTCTGCCCAGACTATTATACCCAGCAAAACTCTCATTCATTGGAGATGGAGAAACTAAGATATTTCATGATAAAACCAAGTTTAAACAGTATGTTTCTACTAATCTAGCACTACGGAGGATACTAAAAGAAAAACTCTGACACAAAGAGGTAACTGTACCCAAGAAATTAATCATCTCACAGCAAAACCATAAGAGGAAAATTATAAACACACACACACACACACACATACACACACACACACACACACACACACACACACACACGAGAGAGAGAGAGAGAGAGAGAGAGAGAGAGAGAGAGAGAGAGAGAGAGAGATGTCCAACATCAAAAATATAGGAACTAACAATCATTGGTCATTAATATCTCTCAGCATCAATGTGCTCAATAAAAAGACACAGGATAACAGATTGGATATATAAACAAGTTCCATCATTTTGCTGCATACAATAAACACACCAACAAAGATGACATTACCTCAGAATAAAAGACTGGAAAAAGGTTCTCTAAACAAATGGACTGCAGTAACCATTCTTATATGTAATAAAGTAAACTTTTAACCAAAAGTTACTAAAAAAATGAGGAATGATACTTCATACTCATCAAAGGAAAAATTCACTAAGAGGATATCTCAATGCTAAACATATATACCCAAATACAAGAGTACCCACATCTATCAAAGAATGTTTACTAAAGCTGAAATCACACATTGAACCCCATGCAATAATAGTGGGGGACTTCAACATCCCACTTTCTCCAATAGACAAGTCATTAAAACAGAAAATAATCAATGAAACAGATGTTATGAACCAAATGGACTTACCAGATATCTGCAGAACTTTTCACCCCAAAACAAAAGAATATACCCTCTTCTTGGCACCTCAGAGAGCCTTCTCCAAAATTGACCCTGTAGTCAGGCAGAACGCAAGTGTTTTATATAAGAAGATGGAAATAGCTCCTTATATTCTATCAGATCACCATGGATTAAGGCTGGTGTTCCAACAACAACAGAAACAACAAAAACCCCACATACTCATGAAAACTGAAGAATACTCTACTCAATGATAACTTGTTCAGGGAGGAAACAAAGAAAGAAATTAAATACTTTCTAGAATTCAATGAAAATGAAAGTACAACATACCCCAACTTATGGTACACAATGAAAGTAGAGTTAAGAGGAAAATTCATAGCAGTAATAAAGAAATTGGAGAGACCTTGATAAAGAAATTGGAGAGCCCTCATACTAGCAACCTAATAATGCACCTGAAAGTTCTAGAAAAAAAAAAAAGCAAATACATCCAAGAGGAGTGGACAGCAGGAAATAGTCTAACTCTGGCCTGAAATCAATCAATAAGAAACAAACAGAATAGCACAAAGACTCAATGAAACCAAGACCTAGTTCTTTGAGAAACTCAGCAAGGTAGACAAACCCTTAGCCAAACTAATAAAAAGGCACAGAGATAGTATCCAAATTAACTAAATTAGAAATGAAAAGGGAGGCATAACAACAGAAACTGAGAAAATTCAAATATCATTAGATCTTACTGAAAATGTATATACTCCATAAAACTGGAAAATAGGAATGATATGAATGAATTTCTAGACAGATATCAAATGACAAAGTTAAATCAAAATCAGGCAAACTATCTAAACAGTACCATAACCCTTAAAATAAAACCAGTAATTAAAATCTCCCAACCAAATAAGCCCAGGATCAGATAGCTTTAATGCAGAATTCTACCAGACCTTGAAAGAAGAGCTAATACAAATGCTTTGCAAACTTTTCCACAAAATAGAAATAACAGGAACACAACCCAATTTATTCTATGAGGCCACAGTTACCCTGACACCTAAGCCACATAAAGAAAGAGAACTTCAAACCAATTTTGTTGATGAACATTGATGCCAAAATAATAAAATTCTTGCAAACCAAACTGAAGAAGACATCAAAAATATCACTCACCATGATCATCAAGTAGGCTTCATTCCAAATATGCAGATATGGTTTGAAAATCCATCATTGTGGGGAGCACACAGCTTGCTATGGTGAGTCGGCACCACAGAGCTTAGGTTCCAGTCCTGAGGCCTCTGGTGGTAGCCTTCAGATCTCCACTTCGGGATCCAGAACAGCCTAGGCTACAACACCACATCTCCAGGTCCTGCAAGAGGACAGAGGGGCACCCAGGAGGCTGGCTGGAAGGAGTCTGTGTGCTCTGGTGAGTCCAGCAAGCCCCGCCGGGAGACTTCAGGTGTCTGCTTCGGGATCTGAACAGCCTGGCCCACAGCCCCCTGTCTCCAGGCAGTGCAAGAGGTCAGCTGTGCACCAGAGGCTAGCTGGGAAGAGGCAGCTTGCACTGGTGAGTCCAGCATTGACAAGACCAACTAACACCAGTGAGAACTAGATGGCAAAAGGCAAACGCAGGAACGTCACTAACAGAAATCAAGGCAATATGGCAGCATCTGAACCCAATTCTCCTTTAACAGCATGTCCTAGATACCCCATCACACCAGGAAAACAAGATTTGTATTTAAAATCACTGGTCATGATGCTGGTAGAAGAACACATGAAGGACATACTTAAAGAAATTCAGGAGAAAATAGATCAAAAGTTCGAAGCCCTTACAAGGAAAACACAAAAATCATTGAAAGAAATTCAGGAGAATACAAAAGCCAATAAGGAGGAAATGCAAAAATCACTTAAAGAAATGCAGGAGAACTTTGGTCAACAGGCTGAGGTCATGAAAGAGGAAACACAAAAATCTTTTAAAGAATTACAGGAAAGCACAAACAAGAAAGTGAAGGAGCTAAGCAAAACCATCCACGATCTAAAATCAGAAATAGAAACAACTAAAAAAACTCAAAGGGAGACAACTTTGGAGATAGAAAACCTTGGGAAGAAATCAGGGGACATAGATGCAAATATCAACAACAGAATACAAGAGATAGAAGAAAGAATCTCAGATGCTGAAAATACCATAGAAACCATGGACTCAACAGTTAAAGAAAATGCAAAATGCGAAAAGCTGGTAACCCAAAACATCCAGGAAATCCAGGACACAATGAGATGACCAAACCTAAGGGTTATAGGCAGAGATGAGAGTGAAGATTTACAACTTAAAAGTCCAGCAAATATCTTCAATAAAATTATGGAAGAAAACTTCCCTAACCTAAAAAGAAAGATGCCCATGGATATACAAGAAGCCTACAGAACTCCAAACAGACTGGACCAGAACAGAACTACCTCCCGTCACATAATAATCAAAAGCCCAAATGTACTAAACAAAGAAAGAATATTAAAGGCAGTAAGAGAAAAAATCCAAGTAACATATAAAGGAAGACCTATCAGAATCACACCAGACTTCTCACCTGAGACTATGAAAGCTAGAAGATCCTGGGCAGATCTCATGCAGACTCTAAGAGAACACAAGTGCCAGCCAAAACTACTATACCCAGCAAAACTCTCAATCACCATAGATGGAGAAACTAAGATATTCCATGACAAAACCAAGTTTACCCAATATCTATCCACAAACCCAGCCCTACAAAGGATAAAAGGAGGAAAACTGCAATACAAGGAGGGAAACTTCACCCTGGTAAAAGCAAGATAGTAACCTTCTTTCATCAAACCCAAAAGAAGTTAACCAATCAAATTTAAAAAATGATGTCAAAAATGACAGGAAGTAATAATCTCTATTCCTTAATATCTCTTAACATCAATGGGCTCAATGCTCCAATAAAAAGACATAGACTAACCAACTGAATACGTAAACAGGACCCTACATTTTGCTGCGTACAGGAAACACACCACAGGGTCAAAGACAAACACTACCTTAGAGTAAAAGGCTGGAAGACAATTTTACAAGCAAATGATCTCAGGAAACAAGCTGGAGTAGCCATTCTAATATCAGATAAAATTGACTTTCAACCCAAAGTCATCAAAAGAGACTCTGAGGGACACTTCTTTTTTTTTTTATTCGATATAATTTATTTACATTTCAAATGATTTCCCTTTTCTAGCCCCCCCCACTCCCCGAAAGTCCCGTAAGCCCCCTTCTCTTCCCCTGTCCTCCCACCCACCCCTTCCCACTTCCCCGTTCTGGTTTTGCCGAATACTGTTTCACTGAGTCTTTCCAGAACCAGGGGCCACTCCTCCTTTCTTCTTGTACCTCATTTGATGTGTGGATTATGTTTTGGGTATTCCAGTTTTCTAGGTTAATATCCACTTATTAGTGAGTGCATACCATGATTCACCTTTTGAGTCTGGGTTACCGCACTTAGTGTGATATTCTCTAGCTCCATCCATTTGCCTAAGAATTTCATGAATTCATTGTTTCTAATGGCTGAATAGTACTCCATTGTGTAGATATACCACAATTTTTGCATCCACTCTTCTGTTGAGGGATACCTGGGTTCTTTCCAGCATCTGGCAATTATAAATAGGGCTGCTATGAACATAGTAGAACATGTATCCTTATTACATGGTGGGGAGTCTTCTGGGTATATGCCCAGGAGTGGTATAGCAGGATCTTCTGGAAGTGAGGTGCCCAGTTTTCAGAGGAACCGCCAGACTGCTTTCCAGAGTGGTTGTACCAATTTGCAACCCCACCAGAAGTGGAGGAGTGTTCCTCTTTCTCCACACTGAGGGACACTTCTTGCTGGTCAAAGGAAAAATACAACAAGAAGAACTCTCAATCCTGAACATCTATGCTCCAAATGCAAGGGCACCCTTATTCATAAAAGAAACTTTATGCTCAAAGCACACATTGCACCTAACACAATAATTGTGGGTGACTTCAACACTGCACTTTCCTCAATAGACCGATCAGGAAAACAGAAACTGAACAGGGACACAGTGAAACTAATTGAAGCTTTGGACCAATTAGATTTAACAGATATATATAGAACATTCTATCCTAAAGAAAAGAATATACCTTTTTCTCAGCACCTCATGGTACCTTCTCCAAAATCGATATTTGTTGAGGTCACAAGACAGACCTCAACAAATATAAGAAGATCGAACTAATCCCATGCCTCCTATCAGATCACTATGGAGTAAAAGTAGTCTTCAATAGCAACAACAAACAACAGAAAACCCACATACACATAGAAAATGAACAATATTGTACTCAATGATAACTTGGTCAAGGAAGAAATAAAGAAAGAAATTAAAGACTTTTTAGAAATTAATGAAAATGAAGACACAACATACCCAAATCTATGGGACACAATGAAAGCAGTGTTAAGAGGAAAACTCATAGCCCTGAGTGCCTCCAAAAAGAAAATGGAGAGAGCATACACTAACAGCTTAATGACACACCTGAAAGCAAAAAGAAGCTATTTCACCCAGGAGGAGTAGAAGGCAGGAAATCATCAAACTCAGGGCTGAAATCAATCAAGTAGAAACAAAGAGAATCATACAAAGAATCAACAAAACCAGGAGCTGGTTCGTTGAGAAAATCAACAAGATAGATAAACCCTTAGCCAGACTAACCAAAGGGCATAGAGACAGTATACAGATTAACAAACTTAGAAATGAAAAGGGAGATATAACAACAGAAACTGAGGAAATTCAAAAAATCATTAGATCCTACTACAAAAGCCTATACTCAACACAACTAGAGAATCTGGAGTAAATGGACAGTTTCCTAGACAGATATCTTACACCAAAAGTAAATCAGGATCACATAGATCATCTAAACAGTCCCATAACACCTGAAGATAAAAAGGGTCATAGAAAATCTCCCAACCAAAAAAAAGCACGGGATCAGATGGCTTTAGTGCAGAATTCTATCAGACCTTCATAGAAGACCTAACACCAATACTCTTCAAACTATTCCACAAAATAGAAACAGAAGGAACTCTACCCAACTCATTCTATGAAGCCACAATTACGCATGGTATTGGCACAGTGACAGACAAGTAGACCAATGGAATAGAATTGAAGATCCAGAAATGAATCCACACACCTATGGTCACTTGATCTTCGACAAAGGAGCTGAAAACATCCAATGGAAAAAACTTAGCCTTTTCAACAAATTGTGCTGGTTCAATTGGAGGTCAGCATGCAGAAGAATGCGAATTGATCTATTCTTATTTCCATGTACTAAACTTCACTCCAAGTGGATCAAGGACCTCCATGTACAACCGGACACACTGAAACTAATAGAAAAGAAACTGGGGAAGACCCTTGAGGACATGGGCACAGGGGAAAATTCCTGAACAGATCACTAATAGCTTACGCTATAATATCAAGAATTGACAAATTGGACCTCATAAAACTACAAAGTTTCTGTAAGGCAAAGGACACTGTTAAAAGGACAAAACGGCAACCATCAAATTGGGAAAGGATATTCACCAACCCTACATCTGATAGAGGGCTAATATCAAATATATACAAAGAACTCAAGAAGTTAGACCCCAGGGAACCAAATAACCCTATTAAAAATGGGGTACAGATCTAAACAAAGAATTTTCACCTGAAGAAATTCGGATGGCCGAGAGGCACTTTAAGAAGTGTTCAACATCATTAGTCATTAGGGAAATGCAGATCAAAACAACCCTCAGATTTCACCTTATACCAGTCAGAATGGCTAAGGTCAAAAACTCAGGAGAAAGCAGGTGTTGGCGAGGATGTGGAGAAAGAGGAATAATCCTCCACTGCTGGTGGGGCTGTAAGATGGTACAACCTTTTGGAAATCAGTCTGGCGGTTCCTCAGAAAACTGGCCATGAGACTTCCAGAGGACCCTGCTATACCTCTCCTGGGCATATACCCAAAGGATTCCCCGGCATGCTATAAAGACACATGCTCCATTATGTTCATAGCAGCCTTATTTATAATAGCCAGAAGCTGGAAAGAACCCAGATGCCCCACAAAGGAGGAATGGATACAGAAAATGTGGTATATTTACACAATCGAATACTACTCAGCAATTAGAAACAATGAATTCACAAAATTTTTAGGCAAATGGTTTGATCTAGAAAATATCATCCTAAGTGAGGTAACCCAATCACAAAAGAATACACATGGAATGCAATCTCTGATAAGTGGATATTAATTAGGCCAGAAGCCCTGAATACACAATGCACAAATCGCATAACAAACAACTCCCATGAAGAAGTATGGAGAGGGTCCTGATCCTGGAAAGGATTGATCTCACATTGGAGGTTAATATAAGGACAGAGAAAAAGGAGGGAGGTGATTGGAGAATGGATGGAGAGAAGAAGGTTTATGGGACATATGGGGAGGGGGGATCTGGGAAAGGGGAAACCATTTGGAATGTAAACAAAGAATATAGAAAATAAAAATATTTAAAAAATAAAAGAACCATATATATGTTTAAAAAAAGAAAAAAAAGAAAACCCATCATTGTAATCTGCTATATAAGAAATTCAAAGAAAAAAATCACAGGATCATTTCATTAGATGCTGAAAATACCTTTGAAGAAATCCAGTACCCCTTCATTCTAAATGTCTTAGAGATATCAGCATTTCAAGTTCCATTCCAAAACATAATAAATGTAATATACAGCAAGCCAATATCCAACATTAAATTAAGTGGAGACAAACTTAAAGCAATCCCACTAAAATCAGGAACACAACAAGGCTGTCCACTCTCTCTACCTACTTATTCAATATAGTACTTGAAGTTCTAGCTATAGCAGTGAGACATCTAAAGGAGATCAAGGGAATACATATTGGAAAGGAAGAGGTCTAAGTATCGCTACAGACAAATGATATGATAGTATCCATAAGTGATCCCCAAAATTCTACCAGAGAACTCCTATAGCTGATAGACAACTTCAGTCAAGTGGCTGAATATAAAATTAACTCAAAGATATGAGTTGCCCTCTTTTATACAAATGACAAATGAGCAGAGAAAGAAATTAGGGAACAACACCCTTCACAATGCCCACAAATATTATAAAATATCTCAGTATAACTCTAACCAAGCAAGTAAAAGTTGTCTGTGAATAGAACTTCAAGTACCTAAAGAAAGAATTGAAAATATCACAAGGTAGAAAGATAGTTAAAATGGCCATCTTGCCAAAAGATAGTGAAAATGGCCATCTTGTCAAAAGAAATCTACAGATTTAATGCAATTTCCATCAAAATCCCAACACATGTTTTTACAGATTTTAAAAGAGCAATTCTCAATTTCATATGGAAAAACAAACAAACCCAGGACAGCCAAAACAATTCTGAACAATAGAAGAACCTCTGGAGGAATGATCATTCCTGACCTCAAGCTGTATTATAGAACAATAGTGATAAAAACTACATGGTATTGGTTTAGAAACAGACAGACTGATCAGTGGAATAAATTTTAAGACCCAGGAATAGATCTGCATACCCACGGACACTTGATTTTCTACAAAAAATCCAAAACCATACAATAAGAAAAGGAAAGCACCTTAAACAAATGGTACTGGTCTAACTGGAGGTCTGCATGCAGAAGAATGCAAATAAATGCATATTTATCACCCTGCACAAAATTCAAGTCAATGTGAATCAAGGACCTGAACATAAAACCTGATATACTGAATCTAATAGAAGAGAAAGTAGGAAATAGCCTTCAACACATTAGCACAGGAGATAATTCTCTGAGGAGAACACCAATGGCTCAGGCCCTTAGATTCATAAATGAGACCTCATGAAACCAAAAAGATTCTGTAAGGCAAAGGGCACTGTCAACAGGACAAAACAGCAGCCTACAGATTGGGGAAAGATCTTCATTGACCCTATATCTGATAGAAAGCTAATATCCAAAATACATAAAGAACTTAAGAAGTTAAACTCTAACAAACTAAATAACCCAGTTTAAAAGAAATTAGAGAGAGCATACACGAGAAGATAACGGAACAACTGAAAGCCCTGGAACAAAAAGAAGATAATTCACCCAGGAGGAGAAGAAGACAGGATATCATCAAACTCAGGGCTGAAATCAATCAAGTAGAAACCAAGAGAACCATATAAAGAATCAACAAAACCAAAAGCTGGTTCTTTGAAAAAATCAACAAAATAGATAAACCCTTAGCCAAACTAACCAAAGGGCACAGAGAAAGTATCCAAATTAACAAAATTAGAAATGAAAAGGGAGATATTACAACAGAAACCGAGGAAATTAAAAAAATCATCAGATCCTACTACAAAAACATGTACTCAACACAACTGGAGAATCTGGAGAAAATGGACATTTTCGTAGACAGATACCAATTACCAAAATTAAACCAGGATCAAATAAACCATCTAAATAGACCCATAACCCCTAAGGAAATAGAAGGGGTCATAGATAGCGTTCTGACCAAAAAAACAAAAAAACAAAACAACAAAAAAAAAAAAAACAAAAAAAAAAAAACAAACCACAGGACCAGATGGTTTCAGTGCACAATTCTTAAAGAAGACTTAACACCAATACTCTTCAAACTATTCCACCAAATAGAAACAGAAGGAACACTACCCAACTCCTTCTTCAAAGCCACTATTATGCTGATACCAAAACCACACAAAGATTCAACTAAGAAAGAGAATTTCAGGCCAATTTCCCCTATGAAAATCGATGCAAAGTACTCAATAAAATTCTTGCCCACTGAATCCAAGAACACATCAAAACGATCATCCACCATGATCAAGTAGGCTTCATCCCAGGGATGCAGGGATGGTTCAATACAAGGAAATCCATAAATGCTATCTATTACATAAACTCAAAGAAAAAAACCACATGATCATTTCATTAGATGCTGAAAAAGCATTTGACAAAATTCAGCACCTTTTCATGCTAAAAGTCTTGGAAAGGACAGGAATTCAAGGCCCATATCTAAACATAGTAAAAGCAATATACAGCAAACTGGTAGCCAACATCAAACTAAATGGAGAGAAACTTGAAGCAATCCCACTAAAATCAGGGACTAGACAAGGCTGCCCCCTCTCTCCATATCTTTTCAATATAGTTCTTGAAGTCCTAGCTAGAGCAATTAGACAACATAAAGAGGTCAAAGGGATACAAATTTGAAAGGAAGAAGTCAAAATATCACTATATGCAAATGATATGATAGTATACTTAAGTGACCCCAAAAACTCTACCAGAGAACTCCTACAGCTGATAAACAACTTCAGCAAAGTGGCTGGCTACAAAATCAATGCAAGCAAATCAGTAGCCTTTATATAATCAAAGGATAAGCAGACTGAGAAAGAAATTAGGGAAATGACACCCTTCACAATAGCCACAAACAGAATAAAGTATCTTGGGGTGACTCTAACCAAACAAGTGAAAGACCTATATGACAAGAACTTCAGATTTCTGAAGAAGGAAATCGAAGATCTCAAAAAATGGAAAAATCTTTCATGCTCGTGGATTGGCAGGATTAATATAGTTAAAATGGCCATCTTGCCAAAGGCAATCTACAGATTCAATGCTATCCCCATAAAAATCCCATCCCAGTTCTTCATAGAGCTAGAAAGAACAATTCTCAAATTCATCTGGAATAACAAAAAACCCAGGATAGCTAAAACTATTCTCAACAGTGAAAGAACTTCAGGGGGATTTAGTATCTCAAACTTTACTACAGAGCAATAGTGATAAAAACTTAATGGTATTGGTACAATGTCAGGCAAGTGGATCAATGGAATAGGATTGAAGACCCAGAAATGAACCAAGACACCTTTGGTCACTTGATCTTCGATAAAGGAGCTGAAAGCATCCAGTGGAAAAAAGATAGTCTTTTCAACAAATGGTCCTGGTTCAATTGGAGGTCAGCACGCAGAAGAATGCGACTCGATCCATTCTTATCTCCTTGTACCAAGCTCAACTCCAAATGGATCAAGGCCCTCCACATAAAACCTGACACACTGAAACTAATAGAAAAGAAACTGGAGAAGACCCTTGAGGACATGGGCACAGGGGAAAAGTTCCTGAATAGAACACCAATAGCTTACGCTATAATATCAAGAATTGACAAATGGGACCTCATAAAACTACAAAGTTTCTGTAAGGCAAAGGACAATGTCAAAAGGACAAAACGTCAACCAACAGATTGGGAAAGGATTTTCACCAACCCTAAATCCGACAGAGGGCTAATATCTAATATATACAAAGAACTCAAGAAGGTAGAACCCAGAGAACCAAATAACCCCATTAAAAAGTGGGGTATGGAGCTAAACAAAGAATTTTCACATGCAGAACTTCGGAGGGCTGAGAAACACCTTAAGAAATGTTCAACAGCATTAATCATTAGGGAAATGCAAATCAAAACAACCCTGAGATTTCACCTCACATCAGTCAGAATGGCTAAGGTCAAAAACTCAGGAGACAGCAGGTGTTAGCAAGGATGTAGAGAAAGAGGAACACTCTCCACTGCTGGTGGGATTGCAAGATGGTGCAACCACTTTGGAAATCAGTCTGGCGGTTCCTCAGAAAACTGGGCATGACACTTCCTGAGGACCCTGCTATACCACTCCTGGGCATATACCCAGAGGATTCTTTAGCATGCAATAAGGCCACATGCTCCACTATGTTCATAGCAGCCCTATTTGTCATAGCCAGAAGCTGGAAAGAACCTAGGTGTCCTTCAACGGAGGAATGGATACAAAAAATGTGGTATATTTACACAATGGAGTAATATTCAGCCATTAGAAACAATGAATTCATGAAATTTTTAGGCAAATGGATGGAGCTGGAGAACATCATACTAAGTGAGGTAACCCAGTCTCAAAAGATCAATCATGGTATGCACTCACTGATAAGTGGATATTAGCCTAGAAATTTTGAATACCCAAGACATAATCCACATATTAAATGATGTCCATAAAGAATGGAGGAGTGGCCCCTGGTTCTGGAAAGACTCAATGCAACAATATAGGGGAATACCAGAACAGGGAAGTGGAAAGGGGTAGATGGAGGAACAGGGGGAGGGAGAGGGCTTATAGGACTTGCGGGGAGTGAGGACCTAGAAAAGGGGAAGTCATTTGAAATGTAAATTAAAAAAATATATCAATAAAGAAAACAAATTTAGTAAAAAAAAAAATGGAACATAGAACTAAAACAGAATTCTCAACAGAGGAATCTTGAATCACCCAGAGTACTTAAGAAAATGCTCAATATTTGTAGTCATCAGGGAAATGCAAATCAAAACTACTCTGAGATTCCACCTTATACCAACCAGATTTCTAAGATCAAAAACTCAAGGGACAGCGGCGGCAGTGGCGGCAGTGGCGGCGGTGGCAGTGCAGCAGTGGCTGGTCCAGCTAAAGGGCCATCAGCAGTGGAACCAAGGCGACACAGGGTCCAGTTAGGCCCTGCGCCCATGACCACTGACCTTCGCTGACCAGCCAGGCGGCAAGCAGCTGCGGTTGTGCGGCGCCTTTCCTGCACGGAAGCCACTTCAGAACTCGGCCTCCCACCAGTCAGGAGAGGTGCATCCATCTTGGTTTCGGACTCCAGGGATCGGACAGACTGAGGTACACAAACATAATCCGAGGCCAACACCGCGGTGGTCTGAGCCCGACGGGCGTTGGCCTGCACCCAGGCCATGGGCTGGTCGGGGGGCCATCGGGGTGCCAACCCAGCCAGGAGGTTTTTTGCCCAGGCCTGCGCGCGCCTCCATTTTGCCTGCAGGAAGACAGAGAGCTCTGGCGGGCAGACCTGTAACAGGCATAGCCTGAGGCTAACAAAGCAGGGGTCTAGGCCCCAAAAGGCACAGGACTGACCCCAAGAACTGGGCGGCTTGGTGGGCCATCTGTGAGTCAACCCGCCCAGGAGGTTGTTAGCACAGCAGACTCTCCCAGCGCTTTCAGGGAGCGCGGGCGCACACGCCCGCCATCCGGGTCACCTGGCGGACCCAATTAACAGTCATAGCCCTAGGGGAACTTTGCTCGGACCTTGGCCTCCCAGGCTTTTGCCTGGACTCAGGGCCTGGGTGGCCAGGCTAACCTTGTGTGCGCCAGCCCGGTTGGGGGATCGGCTGCCCAGCGGAGGGAGCGGAACACAGGGGAGGTCACAGCAGCATACACCGTCGGCACTCCCTGGGGGTGCACACGGGCTCCATCTGGTCCACAGACACAATCTGGGGCAAGGCCTCAGGCGGAAGCCCTCAGCTCAACTCTCTCCGCTTCCGGATCCAGATCAGCCTGGGCGGCCACACCACATCTCCCGGTCCTGCAAGAGGCTATTCGGGCTTCCGGGCGGCCAGCTGGGAGAAGTCAGTGTGCTCCAGTGAATCCAGCGGGCCCCAGCGGGAGCCTTCGGGTGCCTGCTTTGGGATCTGAACAGCCTGGGCAGCAGCACCCTGTCTACAAGCAGTGCAGGAGGTAAGCTGTGCACCAGAGGCCAACGGGGAAGGGGCAGCTTGCACTGGTGAGTCCAGCACTGACAAGACAAACTAACACCAGTGAGAACTAGATGGCAAAAGGCAAACGCAGGAACGTCACTAACAGAAATCAAGGCAATATGGCAACATCTGAACCCAATTCTCCTCTACCAACATGTCCTGGATACCCCATCACACCAGTAAAACAAGAATTGGATTTAAAATCACTGGTCATGATGCTGGTACAGGAACACATGAAGGACATACTTAAAGAAATTCAGGAGAAAATGGATCAAAAGTTTGAAGCCCTTGCAAGGGAAACACAAAAATCATTGAAAGAAATCCAGGAGAATACAAAAGCCAACAAGGAGGAAATGCAAAAAACACTTAAAGAAATACAGGAGAACTTTGGTCAACAGGCTGAGGTCATGAAAGACGAAACACAAAAATCTCTTAAAGAAATACAGGAGAACTTTGGTCAACAGGCTGAGGTCATGAAAGACGAAACACAAAAATCTCTTAAAGAATTACAGGAAAGCACAAACATGCAAGTGAAGGAGCTAAGCAAAACCATCCAGGATCTAAAATCAGAAGTAGAAACAACTAAGAAAACTCAAAGGGAGACAACTTTGGAGATAGAAAGCCTTGGGAAGAAATCAGGGGACAGAGATGCAAATATCAACAACAGAATACAAGAGATAGAAGAAAGAATCTCAGATGCTGAAGATTCCATAGAAACCATGGACTCAACAGTTAAAGAAAATGCAAAATGCAAAAAGCTCGTAACCCAAAATATCCAGGAAATCCAGGACACAATGAGAAGACCAAACCTAAGGATTATAAGCATAGATGAGAGTGAAGATTTACAACTTAAAGGGCCAGCAAATATCTTCAATAAAATTATGGAAGAAAACTTCCCTAACCTAAAGAGAGAGATGCCCATGAATATACAAGAAGCCTACAGAACTCCAAACAGACTGGACCAGAACAGAAATACTTCCCGTCACATAATAATCAAAACACCAAATGTTCTAAACAAAGAAAGAATACTAAAGGCAGTAAGAGAAAAAGGTCAAGTAACATATAAAGGAAGACCTATCAGAATCACAGCAGACTTTTCACCTGAGACTATGAAGGCTAGAAGGTCCTGTGCAGATCTCATGCAGAGTCTAAGAGAACACAAATGCCAACCAAAACTACTATATCCAGCAAAACTTTCAATCACCATAGATGGAGAAACTAAGATATTTCATGACAAAACCAAGTTTACCCAATATCTATCCACAAACCCAGCCCTAAAAAGGATAATAGGAGGACAACACCAATACAAAGAGGGAAACTTCACCCTGGAAAAAGCAAGATAGTAACCTTTCATCAAACCCAAAAGAAGTTAAGCATTCAAATTTAAAAAATAACGTCAAAAATGATAAGAAGTAACAATCACTATTCCTTAATATCTCTTAACATCAATGGACTTAATGCCCCAATAAAAAGACACAGACTAACTGAATGGATACATAAACAGGACCCTACATTTTGCTGCTTACAGGAAACACACCTCAGGGTCAAAGACAAACACTACCTTAGAGTAAAAGGCTAGAAGACAATTTTACAAGGAAATGGTCTCAGGAAACAAGCTGGAGTAGCCATTTTAATATCAGATAAAATTGACTTTCAACCCATAGTCATCAAAAGAGACCCTGAGGGACACTTCTTGCTGGTCAAAGGAAAAATACAAAAAGAAGAACTGTCAATCCTGAACATCTACGCCCCAAATGCAAGGGCACCCTCTTTCGTAAAAGAAACTTTATTAAAACTAAAAGCATACATTGCACCTAACACAATAATTGTGGGTGACTTCAACACTGCACTTTCCTCAAAGGACCGATCAGGAAAACAAAAATTAAACAAGGACACAATGAAACTAATTGAAGCTTTGGACCAATTAGATTTAACAGACATATATAGAAAATTCTATCTTAAAACAAAAGAATATACCTTTTTCTCAGCACCTCATGGTACCTTCTCCAAAATCGACCATATAATTGGTCACAAGACAGACCTCAACAAATATAAGAAGATAGAACTAATCCCATGCCTCCTATCTGATCACTATGGAGTAAAAGTGGTCTTCAATAGCAACAGAAACAACAGAAAACCCACATACACGTGGAAACTGAACAATGATACCTTGTCATTGCCCATGAGATACTCTACTCAATGATACCTTGGTCAAGGAAGAAATAAAGAAAGAAATTAAAGACTTTTTAGAACACAATGAAAATGAAAACACAACATACCCAAATCTATGGGACACAATGAAAGCAGTGCTAAGAGGAAAACTCATAGCCCTGAGTGCCTCCAAAAAGAAAATGGAGAGAGCATACATTACCAACTTAATGACACACCTGAAAGCCCTAGAACAAAAAGAAGCTATTTCGCCCAGGAGGAGTAGAAGGCAGGAAATCATCAAACTCAGGGCAGAAATCAATCAAGTAGAAACAAAGAGAACCATACAAAAAATCAACAAAACCAGGAGCTGGTTCTTTGAGAAAATCAACAAGATAGATAAACCCTTAGCCAGACTGACCAGAGGGCACAGAGAAAGTATCCAAATTAACAAACTTAGAAATGAAAAGGGAGATATAACAACGGAAACTGAGGAAATCCAAAACATCATCATATCCTACTACAAGAGCCTGTACTCAACACAACTGGAGAATCTGGAGGAAATGGACAATTTCCTTGACAGATACCAAATACCAAAATTAAATCAGGACCAACTAGACCATCTAAACAGTCCCATAATGCCTAAAGAAATAGAAGGAGTCATAGAAAGTCTTCCAACCAAAAAAATCACAGGACCAGATGGCTTCAGTGCAGAATTCTACCAGACCTTCAAAGAAGAGTTAACACCAATACTCTTCAAACTATTCCACAAAATAGAAACAGAAGGAACACTACCCAATTCCTTCTACGAAGCCACAATTACGCTGATACCAAAGCCACAAAAAGATCCAACAAAGAAAGAGAACTTCAGACCAATTTCCCTTATGAACATCGATGCAAAAATACTCAATAAAATTCTTGCCAACCGAATCCAAGAACACATCAAAACGATCATCCACCATGATCAAGTAGGCTTTATCCTGGGAATGCAGGGTTGGTTCAATATACGGAAATCCATCAATACAATCCACTACATAAACAAACTCAAAGAACAAAACCACATGGTCATTTCATTGGATGCTGAAAAAGCATTTGACAAAATTCAGCATCCTTTCATGCTTAAAGTCTTGGAGAGAACAGGAATTCAAGGCCCATACCTAAACATAGTAAAAACAATATACAGCAAACCGGTAGCCAGCATCAAACTAAATGGAGAGAAACTTGAAGCAATCCCACTGAAATCAGGGACCAGACAAGGCTGCCCCCTTTCTCCTTATCTTTTCAATATTGTACTTGAGGTACTAGCTCGGGCAATACGACAACATAAGGAGGTCAAAGGGATACAAATTGGAAAGGAAGAAGTCAAACTATCATTATTTGCAGACGACATGATCGTCTACTTAAGTGACCAAAGAACTCCACTAGTGAGCTCCTACAGCTGATAAACAACTTCCTCAAAGTGGCAGGTTATAAAATCAACTCAAGCAAATCAGTGGCCTTCCTATACTCAAAGGATAAGCATGCTGAGAAAGAAATTAGGGAAATGACCCCCTTCACAATAGCCACAAACAGTATAAAGTATCTTGGGGTGACTCTTACCAAACATGTGAAAGATCTGTATGACAAGAACTTCAAGACTCTGAAGAAGGAAATGGAAGAAGACCTCAAAAAATGGGGAAACCTCCCATGCTCATGGATCGGTAGAATCAATATAGTTAAAATGGCCATTTTGCCTAAAGCACTATACAGATTCAATGCAATACCCATCAAAATCCCAACTCAATCTTCACAGAGTTAGAAAGAGCAATTATCAAATTCATCTGGAACAACAAAAAACCCAGGATAGCTAAAACTATTCTCAGCAGCAAAAGAAAATCTGGGGGAATCAGTATCCCTGACCTCAAGCAATACTACAGAGCAATAGTGTTAAAAACTGCATGGTATTGGTACAGTGACAGGCAGGAGGATCAATGGAACAGGATTGAAGATCCAGAAATGAACCCACACACCTATGGCCACTTGATCCTCGACAAAGAGGCTGAAAACATCCAATGGAAAAAAGATAGCCTTTTCAACAAATGGTGCTGGTTCAACTGGAGGTCAGCATGCAGAAGAATGCGAATTGATCCATCCTTGTCTCCTTGTACTAAGCTCAAATCCAAATGGATCAAGGACCTCCACATAAAGCCAGACACTCTAAAGCTAATAGAAAAGAAACTGGGGAAGACCCTTGAGGACATCAGTACAGGGAGAAAGTTTCTGAACAGAACACCAATAGCGTATGCTCTAAGAGCAAGAATTGACAAATGGGACCTCATAAAATTACAAAGTTTCTGTAAGGCAAAGGACACCATCAAGAGGACAAACCGGCAACCAACAAATTGGGCAAAGATCTTCACCAATCCTACATCAGATAGAGGGCTAATATCCAATATATATAAAGAACTCAAGAAGTTAGACTCCAGAAAACCGAACAACCCTATTAAAAAATGGGGTACAGAGTTAAACAAAGAATTCTCACGTGAAGAACTTCGGATGGCGGAGAAGCATCTTAAAAAATGCTCAACTTCATCAGTCATTAGGGAAATGCAAATCAAAACAACCCTAAGATTTCATCTTACACCAGTCAGAATGGCTAAGATTAAAAATTCAGGAGACAGCAGGTGTTGGAGAGGGTGTGGAGAAAGAGGAACACTCCTCCACTGCTGGTGGGGTTGCAAATTGGTACAACCACTCTGGAAAGCAGTCTGGCGGTTCCTCCGAAAACTGGGCACCTCACTTCCAGAAGATCCTGCTATACCACTCCTGGGCATATACCCAGAAGACTTCCCACCATGTAATAAGGATACATGCTCTACTATGTTCATAGCAGCCCTATTTATAATTGCCAGATGCTGGAAAGAACCCAGGTATCCCTCAACAGAAGAGTGGATGCAAAAAATGTGGTATATCTACACAATGGAGTACTATTCAGCCATTAGAAACAATGAATTCATGAAATTCTTAGGCAAATGGATGGAGCTAGAGAATATCATACTAAGTGAGGTAACCCAGACTCAAAAGGTGAATCATGGTATGCACTCACTAATAAGTGGATATTAACCTAGAAAACTGGAATACCCAAAACATAATCCACACATCAAATGAGGTACAAGAAGAAAGGAGGAGTGGCCCCTGGTTCTGGAAAGACTCAGTGAAACAGTATTCAGCAAAACCAGAACGGGGAAGTGGGAAGGGGTGGGTGGGAGGACAGGGGAAGAGAAGGGGGCTTACGGGACTTTCGGGGAGTGGGGGGGCTAGAAAAGGGAAATCATTTGAAATGTAAATAAATTATATCGAATAAAAAAAATCAAAAAAAAAAAAAAAACTCAAGGGACAGCACATGCTGGCAAGGATGTGGAGAAAAGAGAACAAACCCTCCTCCACTGCTGCTGGGATTTCAAACTGGTACAACCTTGCTATAAATTGACTTGGCAGTTTCTCAGAAAATGGGAAATAGTTCTACCTGAAGACCGAGCTTTACCACTCCTGGGCATATACCCAAAAGATGATCTACCATACCAAAAGGACATGTGCTCCTCTATGTTCATAGCAGCCTTATTTGTAATAGCCAGAAAATGGAAGCAGCTCAGATATCCCTCAACCAGAGAATAGATACAGAAATTGTGGTTTGTTTACACAATGGAATACTATCCCTATCCAACTATTAGAAAAAAGGACATTATGAGTTTTGCATGCAAATGAATGGAACTAGAAAATGTCATCCTGAGTGAAGTAACCCAGACCCAAAAGGACATGCATGGTATGTACTAATAGTTAAGTGGATATTAGCCATAAAGTACAGAGTAACTATGATATATCCCACAGACACAAATAAGTTAAACAAGAAGCAAAGTCCAAGCAAGGAGGATTGGTTCACAATTAAAAGGGGAAATAAAATAGTCATAGGAGACCGATGAAGGGAGGGATCTGGGTATAGAAGTGAGGGTGAGGAAAATGAGAATTGGGGAGGTAGGATCAGGTGCAAGGAGAGACAGGAGAGAGGCCCAGGGCCAGCAGAATAAATGGAAAACTTCAGCTATCAGAAGTAGGGGCAAGGGGAGAAGCAAGTCTCTAAAAAGGCCCAGAGACCTGGGAAAAGGGAGGTTCCGAGGAGTTAATGGGGGTGACCTTAGCTGAGATGCCTAACAGTGGGGACATGGAACCTGAAGAGGCTACCTCCTGTACCCAGACAGGACCCCCAGTGGAGGGATAAGGACACCAAATCACCCACAAAGCTTTCTACCCCAAATTTTTTCATTTCTAAAAGAAATGCAATGATGGCGCAGAGACTGAAGGAAAGGCCAACCAATAAATGGCCCAACTTGAAAGCCATCCCATGGAAAGCACCAATCCCTGACATTGTTAATGATATTGTTATGTTTGCAGCTAGGAACCTAGCATAACTGTCCTCTGAGAGGCTCTACCCAGCTGCAGACAGAAATAGATGGAGAAACCCACCGATAAACATTAGACAGCGTTCGGGCACACTTACGGAAGTGTTAGGGGAAGGAATGAAGAAACTAAAGGGGATGGGAACTCCATAGGAAAACCAACAGAGTCAACAAATCTTGACTTCTGGGGGCTCTCAGAGTCTGAGTGACAAACCAAAGAACATACAGAGGCTGGAACGAGGCTTCGGCACGTATGTAGAAGACAGGAAGCTCTTCATGGCATAGAGGGAGAGGATGCTCAATTTGGCATAGACTTGATGTCCCAGAGTAGAGGGATACCCCAGGGTGGAAGCCACCCTCTCGGAGGAGAAGGGCAGGGAATGAGAAAGAGGGGCTCTGTGAGGAAGGGAACGGGAGAGGGAGCAGCATTTGGGATGTAATTAATTAATTAATTAATTAATTGTTAATTAAGTTTTAAAAAGAAGGATGGCGAGCTTATTTGGGCTTACAAACCCAGAATAGACTCAACCATCATGGAGAATGGCGACGGGAACATAGGCAGCTGGCCCCATGGCATTCCCAGTCAAGAGAGCAATGAATGTTGTTTCTCAGTTGTATTTCTTCTTTTTATTTAGCCTAACAACCCAAGCCTATGGGACAATGTCACCAGCAAGTGAGCTGGATGTTCCTACTTGCTTAATCTCATTTAGATAACAACCTACAATGGTCACAGAGGTTGTCTTCTAGCCGATTGCAGAACTCATCAAACAATAGTCAAAGCTAACCATCACACCAAGGATACAGACAACCGTATCTTTGTTTAATTGTTCCATAATATCATAGTTCACTTTGCAAATGTTCAAATGCACCAGATATTAGTGCACTAAGAAAACCTATCATCCAGTTCTCTGTCTTCCATGGTCCTCATAGGCCCCGCCCCCACAGGATATTCTGAACTGGCTGCCCTCTAAGTCTGGTAATACAGGACAGAAGAATAAACAGTTTGAAGCCTTTATTTCAAAGCATATTTAATATCCAAAACAAAAACCCCATAGGACATCAGGTACCACAAGATCGAAACAATGGTTTTACCACAATGTCTTCATTATACTGAAGAGAAGAGGGGTCAGTTTAAGAGAGGTCCCTGTGACTTCACAACAAGTTCTCCAGGGAATTCCAAGTCTTAAAAACATGTATAAAATGGTAAAAAGAATAAAAGGGGCCAGTTAGTGGGAACATAATAACTAAATATTCATGGTACTTGCAAAAGGTAGGACTGAAAAGCATAGAGACGTGTTAGAACTAATGGAGTCATTTTTAATGGGAATCAAAGTGGAAAGCAAACCTTCTAACCTTCATTTTGTTTCTTTTTTCTTTTAAAAGGGAGACATTTTCAACTCTGACAAGAGAAAACAAAACATGGTTGTGAAGACAGCAGCTTGATTTACAAATTTCAGATATTAAAGCCTCCTTCATGGATTTGGGGGTATTAAGACAATATAGGTCAGGGGCTTAGGCAGTGTTTACATATTGAAAAATTTAACAAATACTCTCTTTTGTTCTAGTTATTATTTGGAACTCACTTTATGTATCCTACCAGAAATCTTAGGATTATGCTAGAAAAACAAATAGCAATGCTCTTTCATTAGAAAGGGGAAGACTGAAAATTGATATAAAATTCTTGGAATATTTTGGAAGCCTGTTTTTGGAAACATCTATAAAATTAAAATTTTGTGAGTCCTAAAAAATGGAAAAAATTGAGAAAATAATAACTTCACAAAAATGATGTATGTTATACTTCCCTAAATATGATGGCAAAGGTGGTGCATTGAAGAGAACTATAGCTATAATGAATCAAATTACATAAAAATGGCAAGATACTTCTACAAAATTATAAATGAGAGGATAGAAATGAGGTGAAGACAGCCTAATAAAATAGGCAGTGAATTCACAATAGAAAGAACCAGCATTGCTGTATATTAGCTGAAGTTTGTCACAGGGAGATCTGTCACAGAGGATATGGTCACAGGGGATGTGTCATGGTGTTGTGATCATAGGAAGTATGCCATATGTGGTGTGTCACAGGGGCTGTGTCATGAGGGTATAGTCACTGGAGGTGTGTTACAGGGTGTGTGTCTCAGAATGCATGTCACAGGAGGTATGTCACAGGAAGTGTATTACAGGAAGTAGGTCGCATGATGCACATCATAGACTAGAATTTCTAATTCCTGTTATTCAAAAGTTATTTATTGCACAACTACCATAAACCATGTGTTGTGCTTGTAATTGGGGGTACAGAAAATGAATTTTGGAGCTTTTTTATTTTTTTATTAAAGAAGTAGGTGAAGTCAAGGAATGTTTACTCAAATCCTCTTTGACAAAAAAAAATGACCCAGATAGCAAGTGGATTGAAGACCATGATCTAGATTCAAAATGATGTCAATATATAATTAAAGAAAAGCTTTATTCATGGTTCTGCTACTACCAAGAACTTGCTTAAAGTTTCCAAGCCCTAGCTTTTTTGTGTATAAAATAGAGTCTGATACCTGATGTTTAACTTTAAAGACAATATGTAAAGAATACACCATAGTGTTTTGAATGTGTTAGATGCTTAAACAATAAAACTACTGTATGAATGATCTCTTTATGGGGTGGCCATCCACTCATACATATAAGGACCTTTAGGATATATAAAGTGCTTACATTAGTCAGAATTCTCTAGAGTAACAGAATTGACAGAATGAATATTGGCATGACAAGCTACAGGCAGCTAACTTAACAAAGGCTGTCTATAAATGAAAAGTTCAGGAATCTGGTAGCTGTTCAATTCACAAGGTTGGATGTTTCCGCTGGTCTTAAATATACACTGAAATCCCAAAGAAGTAGGCTCCAATGCCAGTGAAGGAATGGATGTGCTGGTAAGATGAGAGCAAGCAGACAAAGGGTAAAAGATTCCTTCTTTCGTGTCTTTATATAGACTTCCAGCAGAAGATGTGGCCTAGATTAAAGGTGTATCTTTCTGCATCAAGACCAGACTACAAGTAGATTCATTCAGTTCAAACCAAACAAAAATAATTTCTTACAGGTGTGCCTTGCATGTCTGGGCCATAGTTCATTTCAGATATAGCCATGGTGACAACCAAGACTAGCCGTCACAGTAGTCAAGAGAAGTAAGGTGATTGACCCAAGATCAAATAGTGAATCATTCAAAGAGTATTTCCCCCTCTTCTTATCTTTACAATATATTCTATCTTCTCATAACCAGAATTTTGTTTCTATACTCTTGTCAAATAGACCACAGTTATTTGAGTGATCTCAAATTACAGTAATTTTATAGAATATGGAGATATCTTCAGAGTTGAAGGAAGATGGTTTTAATGTGTATTTTGGAATATCTATATTATTGGCATTGTGGGCTATTAGTGCAACTCAAGACTGTTTTTTAAAATTCTACCACTTTACTTTCATCAAAATATCATCCTACCATATAAAGAAAGGTCATTTTCTATAATTGATCACAGGTAAGATGAAGAGGAGAAGCTGATAAAATATGAGTCGCCCTTCCCCTGGCAGTCAAAAGAGTGAACAGGCTGGGTGAAGTGAAAGAAATCAAAACTGAGCGTGTATGACTTGCTAACTAACAGAGCAGCATCACACTCCACTCTCAGGACAATGGCACAATCATGAAAGCATTGAGTTTCTTCATCACTTTAGTGAGGATGTTCAAATGCTTCAGCCACTTTTCAAGTAAAGGGAATTCAAATCCAAGGATTTGTGATGACTTCCAGTGCTATTTCTGTTCATTTCTCTTCATGCATTGCTTCTGGTATAGTGTTTTGTCTTTGATGAGCTATGGGTTCCACAGTATATTTCACATAACCCACCTTCTTGCTGCATCATACTTGCCTATTTTCTATACCCTAGAGGACAGTCATTCCTACATGTTATTGTCTTTAAGTATATTCATATTTTTAAAAGTCCTCAACTCACTTTGCATGTCATTTCTATCATGCTCCTTAAATGGATGGATATTTGCTGAGTGCCAGCACCATTCTGAAAGTAAAAACTACATCCAGAGATGAAAAAAGAATCCCTGATATTGTTGAGATTAAAAAAACTCAAACATTTAAATAATACAAATAAGTAAAATATGCTTGCTGTTAGATGTTAGGATTTTTTAAAATTTAAGTATATTTTATTCATATGAGTGATTTGACTACACATATTTCCATGTACCACACACATGCCTAGTGCCTGAGGCAGTGGTGAACCCCCATGTAGGTGAACTGAAGTCATTCACAAGACCATCAAGTGCTCTTTACCACTGACTCAACTCTTTAGCCCCAGATGGTAAGATTTGAAGAGGATTCATTGTTTTTAATGTCTGAATAGTACTTCATTGTGTATATATACCACACTTTCTGTATCCATTTCTCTGTTGGGGGACATCTGGGTTCTTTCCAGCATCTGGCTGTTATAAATAGGGCTGCTATGAACATAGTGGAGCATGTATCCTAATTACATGCTGGGGAATCGTTTGGGTATATGCCTAGGAGTGGTACAGTGGGGCCCTCTGGTAGTATCATGTCCAGTTTTCTGAGGAACTGCAAGACTGATTTCCAGAGTGGTTGTACCAGCTTTCAACTCCACCAGCTGTGGAGGAATGTTCTTCTTTCTCCACATCCTCACCAGCACCTATTTTCTCCTGAGTTTTTTATTTTAGCCATTCTGACTGGTGTGAGGTAAAATCTCAGGGTTGTTTTGATTTGCATTTCCCTATTGACTAATGAAGTCGAACATTTTTTAAGGTGCTTCTCAGCCATTCGAAGTTCTTCAGGTGAAAATCCTTTGTTTAGCTCTGTACTCCATTTTTTTAATAGGGTTATTTGGCTCTCCAGAGTCTAATTTCTTGAGTTCTTTGTATGTGTTGGATATTAGCCCTCTTTCGGATGTAGGGTTGGTGAAGATCCTTTCCCAATTTGTTGGTTGCCATTTTGTCCATTTGACAGTGTCCTTTGCCTTACAGAAACTTTGTAATTTTATGAGGTCCCATTTATCAATTCTTGAACTTAGAGCATAAGCTATTGGTATTTTATTCAGGAACTTTTCCCCTGTACCCATGTCCTCAAGGGTCTTCCCCAGTTTATTTTTGCATAATTTCTAATTTTATAGAACTGAATGGGAAGTCAGAACTCATAGGTCTTTGTTATCAGCTTCTGATACAAGGGTATTTACCTTGAACTTCTTGAAAGACAACCTATACATTCTTTTAATTTGATAAGGATACCTTCCATAATTTGATTAAGTGAATTCATGGAAATCTAATTATATTGGGGAAGGGGAGATGGCTTATGGGATTTGCTGGGGAGGGGGGAACTAGGAAAGGGGACAATATTTGAAATGTAAAGAAAGAATATATCTAATAAAAAATTTTAAAAAAAGATTAGGAAGTAAAGGAAGAACTAGGGAGGATTTGATCAAAACATATTTTATGCATATATAACATACAAACAAATATGAAATAATACATAATCAAGCTTGCTTTCAACCAGAGTCAGCCTGCTCAAGTCCTAAGAGGAGAACCTGGTGCAACTCACCTACATTTTTAATGTCCATAGTCGTGTGGTAATACAGTTTGTTGTTTTAAACAGTTAACTCATTAATAATTTATTATATTGTGTTTTAACTGCAAATTAATGATTCAGGAAATAGAAATTTGAAACTCTCAGCCACAGTGTCATATTCACAGTGCTTAAGAGACAAAGTCAATGTGTATGAAGTCTACTGAATCAAGTATCAAGAAGTCAAGGCAGGGTTTTAGTAAAGACAATGGTTTACAGTCACCCTTGTGTTCCAGCAGTAACAATAGTCTCACACTACCCTGCTATCTTAGGACTTTCCTTCTGGTTAATTCTACCCTTTTTAATTAGATATTTGCTTTATTTACATTTCAAATGCTATTCCCTTTCCTCATTACCCTTTCAAAAAAAAAAAAACCCTATCCCATCCCCCATACCCCTGCTTACCAACCCCCTCCCGCTTTCCTGACCTGGAATTCCCCTACACTGGGGCATTGAGCCCTCACAGGACCAATGACCTCTCCTCTCATTGATGTCTGACAAAGCCATCCTCTTCTAGATATGTAGCTGGAGCAATGGGTCCCTCCATGTGTACTCTTTGGTTGATAGTTTAGTCCCTGGGAGCTCTGGGGGGTACTGATTGGTATATGTTATTATTCCTCCTACCAGGCTACAAACCTCTTCAGCAACTTGGGTCCTTTCTCTAGCTGCTCCATTGGTGACCCTATGCTCAGTCTATTGGTTGGCTGTGAGTCATGGGTATTTTGATCCACCTTCTAAGATGGATCAAAGTATCCACACTTTGGACATCCTTCTTCTTGAGCTTCATGTGGTCTGTGAATTATATCTTGGGTATACAACTTTTGAGCTAATATCCACTTATCAGCAAGTGCATACCATGTACACTCTTTTGTGATTGGGTTACCTTACTCAGGATATTTTCTAGTTCCATCCATTTGCTTACGAATTTCATGAATTCATTGTTTTTAATAGCTGAGTAGTACTCCATTGAGTAAATGTACCACATTTTCTATACCCATTCCTCTGTTGAAGGACATCTGGGTTCTTTCCATCTTCTGGCTATTATAAATAAGGCTGCTATGAACATAGTGGAGCATGTGTCCTTATTATATGTGGGATCATCTTCTGGGCATATGCTCAGGAGTGGTACCTTTTAAAGCTCTTTTAGTTTGAAATGCTGCTTCATTCAACACCTGAAATAAAGATATGTACATCTTTCCTTAGTATACTAAGTTGGCTCTTAAAAGATTGTTATTTTATAACAATATTTGAGCCCTATTTTTGTGGACCCTTGAAAGCATCAAGCATTATACTTCTTTTTAGGTTTTCCTACTTTAATGATTAAGTGTAGAGGAATACTGGTATGCTTTTATGAGTATCTGCAAGAATAAACATTTCAATCCTTTGTTTCTTCATTTTATTTCTATCCAGTGATTTCTTGGAAAGATGTGA
This sequence comes from Apodemus sylvaticus, assembly GCF_947179515.1. Classification (NCBI taxonomy): domain Eukaryota; kingdom Metazoa; phylum Chordata; class Mammalia; order Rodentia; family Muridae; genus Apodemus; species Apodemus sylvaticus. The sequence goes on along the minus strand of NC_067474.1, from coordinate 68,081,049 downwards.
TGCTTTTTATTGAGTTGCTGACAGGTGAAGCAATCAGATGAAAGAAGTTTTGCTCTTAATTTGGCTAACTTGCTCTCTTACAGTCCCTAGTGTTTCTGTTTCCTCACCGAGGAAATGAAGACAGAGTCTGGGAGCATCTCAAAACAATAAAATGTTTCTAGAAATGACACCTTGAATCCCTTCCTATCAGCCTACCTCTCTCTATTTTTTAAATGAAATAAAGCAAAAAAAAATGCTCAGGTGGGTTTCTTCTGGTGTCTATATCAAAGAAGAAATTAACAGAGGAAAAAATGTTTTAAATAGAGACAAACAAAAAATGGAAACACAGCATAGCAAAGCTTATGGAAGACCACAAAAGATATCCCTGGAAGGAAATTTATAGAGGTAAATACCTACATAGACAAAAAGAAATCTCTTAAATAAACTACATAACTATACATTTTAGGGAACTAGGAAAAGAACAAAATAAGCCAGATACAAAAAGAAAGAAAAAGAAAGGAAAGGAATAACATATTAAAGAGCAGAAACACATAAAGGAGGATCCAGCAAAACAATTTCAGAAATCAGAAAGCATAAAGGGCCATGAGAGACAGCTATAAGCAACCATGCAGCAACAAATGGAGAGACTAAACAAAATCACAACTCATCAAAGCTTACAAACACACAACTCATCAACGCTAAGGCATGAAGGAAAAAGAAGTCATGATGACCAGCAATGGGTAAGAAAAGCTGAAGCAACTATCAGAAACTTACCAACATAAAAGTAAAGAGCTGGGGGCTGGAGAGATGGCTCAATGGTTAAGAGCACTGACTGTTCTTCCACAGGTCCTGAGTTCAATTCCCAGCAACCACATGGTCCCAGCTGTCAACAGTGATGTGCATGAGCTCAACATGAGTCTTCAGGAGATGATGCACATCTCAACTGCAACACTGGTGAAAAGTAAGAGCTTTTCTTCAGGTCATGGAGGTGTTGTTTCATCACTGTTGCTGTACTGAGTTTCTGACAGGGTGATTAAGTTGGGGGAGGAGGCTCATATTATAAAGAAGTAAAGCTCAGTGTGTAGACGACATTAAAATGAGACAGAAGCATTTAAACAAATTCAATAGAGAACAAAGCATGAAGTCAAAATAGAAAAAAAGTATTCCGCTTATATATTCACATTGTCAGCTGTTTGAAAAGGGAATTAACAAAATAATAAAAATAAAAAAATAAAATAGCGGGCGGCGGCGGCGGCGGCGGCGGCGGTAGCAGTGGCTGCTCCAGCTGAAGGGCCATCAGCGGTGGAACCAAGGCGACACAGGGTCCAGTTAGGCCCTGCGCCCACGACCACTGACCTTCGCTGACCAGCCGGGCGGCAAGCAACTGCGGTTCTGCGGAGCCTTTCGCTGCACGGAAGCCACTTCAGAACTCGGCTGCCCACCAGTCAGGAGAGACTCACCGCCATCTTGATCCCGGGCTCCAGAGATCGGTCAGACCGAGGTACACAAACATAATCCTAGGCCCAACACCGCAGGGGTCTGAGCCAGACGGGCGTTGGCCTGCACCCAGGCCCTGGGCTGTTCGAGTGGCCATCGGGGCGCCAACCCAGCCAGGAGTTTTTTTTTTTGCCCCGGCCGGTGCACGCGCCGCCATTTTGCCTACAGGAGCCAGAGTGCTCGGGAGGGCAGAGACTGCTAACAAGCGTAGCCTGAGGCTAACAAAACGGGGGTCTAGGCCCCAAAAGGCACAGGACTGACCCCAAGAACTGGGCGGCTTGGTGGGCCATCTGTGTGTCAACCAGCCCAGGAGGTTATTAGCACAACAGACTCTCCCGGTGCTTTCGCGGAGCGCGGACGCGCACGCCCGCCATCCGGGTCACCTGGCGGACCCAAATAACAGACATAGCCCTAGGGGAACTTTGCTCGGACCTTGGCCTCCCAGGCGTTTGCCTGGACTCAGGGCCCAGGCGACAAGGCTAACCTAGTGTGCGCCAGCCCGGTTGGGGAAATCGGCTGCCCAGCGGAGTGAGCGGACCACAGGGGAGGTCACAGCAACATTCACCTTCGGAGCTCCCTGGGGGTGCACACGGGTTCCACCTGGTCCACAGACACAATCTGGGGCAAGGCCTCAGGCAGAAGCCCCCAGCTCAACTCTCTCCGCTTCAGATCAGCCTGGGTGGCCGCCACATCTCCAGGTCCCTCAAGAGGCTAGTGGGGGCTTCCCGGCGGCCAGCTGGGAGAAGTCGGTGTGCTCCAATAAATCCTGCGGGCCCCAGCGGGAGCCTTCAGGTGCCTGCTTCGGGATCTGAACAGCCTGGACAACAGCACCCTGTCTATAGGCAGTGCAGAGTGTAAGCTGTGCACCAGAGGCCAACGGGGAAGGGGCAGCTTGCACTGGTGAGTCCAGCACTGACAAGACCAAGTAACACCAGTGAGAGCTAGATGGCAAAAGGCAAACGCAGAAACGTCACTAACAGAAATCAAGGCAATATGGCAACATCTGAACCAAATTCTCCTCTACCAGCAAGTCCTGGATACCCCATCACACCAGTAAAACAAGATTTGGATTTAAAATCACTGGTCATGATGCTGGTACAGGAACACATGAAGGACATTGAGGAGAAAATGGATCAAAAGTTAGAAGCCCTTGCAAGGGAAACACAAAAATCATTGAAAGAAATCCAGGAGAATACAAAAGCCAACAAGGAGGAAATGCAAAAAACACTTAAAGAAATACAGGAGAACTTTGCTCAACAGGCTGAGGTCATGAAAGACGAAACACAAAAATCTCTTAAAGAAATACAGGAGAACTTTGGTCAACAGGCTGAGCTCATGAAAGAGGAAACACAAAAATCTCTTAAAGAATTACAGGAAAACACAAACATGCAAGGGAAGGAGCTAAGCAAAACCATCCAGGATCTAAAATCAGAAGTAGAAACAACTAAGAAAACTCAAAGGGAGACAACTTTGGAGATAGAAAGCCTTGGGAAGAAATCAGGGGACAGAGATGCAAATATCAACAACAGAATACAAGAGATAGAAGAAAGAATCTCAGATGCTGAAGATTCCATAGAAACCATGGACTCAACAGTTAAAGAAAATGCAAAGTGCAAAAAGCTTGTAACCCAAAATATCCAGGAAATCCAGGACACAATGAGAAGACCAAACCTAAGGATTATAGGCATAGATGAGAGTGAAGATTTACAACTTAAAGGGCCAGCAAATATCTTCAATAAAATTATGGAAGAAAACTTCCCTAACCTAAAGAGAGAGATGCCCATGAATATACAAGAAGCCTACAGAACTCCAAACAGACTGGACCAGAACAGAAATACTTCTTGTCACATAATAATCAAAACACCAAATGTTCTAAACAAAGAAAGAATACTAAAGGCAGTAAGAGAAAAAGGCCAAGTAACATATAAAGGAAGACCTATCAGAATCACAGCAGACTTTTCACCTGAGACTATGAAGGCTAGAAGGTCCTGGGCAGATCTCATGCAGACTCTAAGAGAACACAAATGCCAACCAAAACTACTATATCCAGCAAAACTCTCAATCACCATAGATGGAGAAACTAAGATATTTCACGACAAAACCAAGTTCACCCAATATCTATCCACAAACCCAGCCCTAAAAAGGATAATAGGAGGACAACACCAATACAAGGAGGGAAACTCCACCCTGAAAAAAGCAAGATAGTAACCTTTCATCAAACCCAAAAGAAGTTAAGCAATCAAATTTAAAAAATAACGTCAAAAATGATAGGAAGTAACAATCACTATTCCTTAATATCTCTTAACATCAATGGACTCAATGCCCCAATAAAAAGACACAGACTAACTGACTGGATACGTAAACAGGACCCTACATTTTGCTGCTTACAGGAAACACACCTCAGGGTCAAAGACAAACACTACCTTAGAGTAAAAGGCTGGAAGACAATTTTACAAGCAAATGGTCTCAGGAAACAAGCTGGAGTAGCCATTTTAATATCAGATAAAATTGACTTTCAACCCAAAGTTATCAAAAGAGACTCTGAGGGACACTTCTTGCTGGTCAAAGGAAAAATACAACAAGAAGAACTCTCAATCCTGAACATCTATGCTCCAAATGCAAGGGCACCCTCTTTCATAAAAGAAACTCTATTAAAACTCAAAGCACACATTACACCTAACACAATAATTGTGGGTGACTTCAACACTGCACTTTCCTCAATGGACCGATCAGGAAAACAGAAACTAAACAAGGACACAATGAAACTAATTGAAGCTTTGGACCAATTAGACTTAACTGATATATATAGAACATTCTATCCTAAAACAAAAGAATATACCTTTTTTTCAGCACCTCATGGTACCTTCTCCAAAATCGACCATATAATTGGTCACAAGACAGACCTCAACAAATATAAAAAGATAGAACTAATCCCATGCCTCCTATCTGATCACTATGGAATAAAAGTGGTCTTCAATAGCAACAGAAACAACAGAAAACCCACATACACGTGGAAATTGAACAATATTCTACTCAATGACACCTTGGTCAAGGAAGAAATAAAGAAAGAAATTAAAGACTTTTTAGAACACAATGAAAATGAAAACACAACATACCCAAATCTATGGGACACAATGAAAGCAGTGCTACGAGGAAAACTCATAGCCCTGAGTGCCTCCAAAAAGAAAATGGAGAGAGCATACATTACCAACTTAATGACACACCTGAAAGCCCTAGAACAAAAAGAAGCTATTTCACCCAGGAGGAGTAGAAGGCAGGAAATCATCAAACTCAGGGCCGAAATCAATCAAGTAGAAACAAAGAGAACCATACAAAAAATCAACAAAACTAGGAGCTGGTTCTTTGAGAAAATCAACAAGATAGATAAACCCTTAGCCAGACTGACCAAAGGGCACAGAGAAAGTATCCAAATTAACAAACTTAGAAATGAAAAGGGAGACATAACAACGGAAACTGAGGAAATCCAAAAAATCATCAGATCCTACTACAAGAGCCTGTACTCAACACAACTGGAGAATCTGGAGGAAATGGACAATTTCCTTGACAGATACAAAATACCAAAATTAAATCAGGACCAACTAGACCATCTAAACAGTCCCATAAAGCCTAAAGAAATAGAAGGAGTCATAGAAAGTCTTCCAACCAAAAAAAGCACAGGACCAGATGGTTTCAGTGCAGAATTCTACCAGACCTTCAAAGAAGAGTTAACACCAATACTCTTCAAACTATTCCACAAAATAGAAACAGAAGGAACACTACCCAATTCCTTCTACGAAGCCACAATTACGCTGATACCAAAGCCACACAAAGATCCAACAAAGAAAGAGAACTTCAGACCAATTTCCCTTATGAACATCGATGCAAAAATACTCAATAAAATTCTTGCCAACCGAATCCAAGAACACATCAAAACGATCATCCACCATGATCAAGTAGGCTTTATCCCGGGAATGCAGGGTTGGTTCAATATACGGAAATCCATCAATACAATCCACTACATAAACAAACTCAAAGAACAAAACCACATGGTCATTTCATTGGATGCTGAAAAAGCATTTGACAAAATTCAGCATCCTTTCATGCTTAAAGTCTTGGAGAGAACAGGAATTCAAGGCCCATACCTAAACATAGTAAAAGCAATATACAGCAAACCGGTAGCCAGCATCAAACTAAACGGAGAGAAACTTGAAGCAATCCCACTGAAATCAGGGACCAGACAAGGCTGCCCCCTTTCTCCTTATCTTTTCAATATTGTACTTGAGGTACTAGCTCGGGCAATTCGACAACATAAGGAGGTCAAAGGGATACAAATTGGAAAGGAGGAAGTCAAACTATCATTATTTGCAGACGACATGATCGTCTACCTAAGTGACCCAAAGAACTCCACTAGAGAGCTCCTACAGCTGATAAACAACTTCAGCAAAGTGGCAGGTTACAAAATCAACTCAAGCAAATCAGTGGCCTTCCTATACTCAAAGGATAAACAGGCTGAGAAAGAAATTAGGGAAATGACCCCCTTCACAATAGCCACAAACAGTATAAAGTATCTTGGGGTGACTCTTACCAAACATGCGAAAGATCTGTATGGCAAGAACTTCAAGACTCTGAAGAAGGAAATGGAAGAAGACCTCAAAAAATGGGAAAACCTCCCATGCTCATGGATCGGTAGAATCAATATAGTTAAAATGGCCATTTTGCCTAAAGCACTATACAGATTCAATGCAATACCCATCAAAATCCCAACTCAATTCTTCACAGAGTTAGAAAGAGCAATTATCAAATTCATCTGGAACAACAAAAAACCCAGGATTGGGGCGGCGGCGGCGGCGGCGGCGGCGGCAGCGGCAGCAGTGGCTGCTCCAGCTGAAGGGCCATCAGCAGTGGAACCAAGGCGTCACAGGGTCCAGTTAGGCCCTGCGCCCACGACCACTGACCTTCGCTGACCAGCCGGGCGGCAAGCAGCTGCAGTTGTGCGGCGCCTTTCCTGCACGGAGGCCACTTCAGAACTCGGCCTCCCACCAGTCAGGAGAGGAGGATCCATCTTGGTTCCGTACTCCAGGAATCGGACAGACTGAGGTACACAAACATAATCCGAGGCCAACACCGCGGTGGTCTGAGCCCGACGGGCGTTGGCCTGCACCCAGGCCCTGGGCGGGTCGGGGGGCCATCGGGGTGCCAACCCAACCAGGAGGTTTTTTGCCCAGGCCTGCGCGCGCGCCGCCGCCATTTTGCCTGCGGGACGACAGAGAGCTCAGGCGGGCAGACCTGTAACAGGCATAGCCTAAGGCTAACAAAGCGGGGGTCCAGGCCCCAAAAGGCACAGGACTGACCCCAAGAACTGGGCGGCTTGGTGGGCCATCTGTGAGCCAACCCGCCCAGGTGATTGTTAGCAAAGCAGACTCTCCCGGCGCTTTCAGGGAGCGCGGGCGCACACGCCCGCCATCCTAGTCACCTGGCAAACCCAATTAACAGTCAAAGCCGTAGGGGAACTTTGCTCGGACCTTGGCCTCCCAGGCTTTTGCCTGGACTCAGGGACTGGGCGGCCAGGCTAACCTTGTGTGCGATAGCCCGGTTGGCAGATCGGCTGCCCAGCGGAGTGAGCGGAACTCAGGGGAGGTCACAGTAGCATACACCGTCGGCACTCCCTGGGAGTGCACACGGGCTCCATCTGCTCCACAGACACAATCTGGGGCAAGGCCTCAGGCAGAAGGCCTTAGCTCTACTCTCTCCGCTTCCGGATCCAGATCAGTCTGGGCGGCAGCATTACATCCCCAAGTCCTGCAAGTGGCTAGCTGGGCTTCCGGGCGGCCAGCTGGGAGAAGTCAGTGTGCTCCAGTGAATCCAGCGGGCCCCAGCGGGAGCCTTCGGGTGCCTGCTTAGGGATCTGAACAGCCTGGGCAGCAGCACACTGTCTACAAGCAGTGCAGGAGGTAAGCTGTGCACCAGAGGCCAACTGGGAAGGGGCAGCTTGCACTGGTGAGTCCAGCACTGACAAGACAAACTAACACCAGTGAGAACTAGATGGCAAAAGGCAAACGCAGGAACGTCACTAACAGAAATCAAGGCAATATGGCAACATCTGAACCCAATTCTCCTCTACCAACATGTCCTGGATACCCCATCACACCAGTGAAACAAGATTTGGATTTAAAATCACTGGTCATGATGCTGGTACAGGAACACATGAAGGTCATACATAAAGAAATCCAGGAGACAATGGATCAAAAGGTAGAAGCCCTTGCAAGGGAAACACAAAAATCATTGAAAGAAATCCAGGAGAATACAAAAGCCAACAAGGAGGAAATGCAAAAAACACTTAAAGAAATACAGGAGAACTTTGCTCAACAGGCTGAGGTCATGAAAGACGAAACACAAAAATCTCTTAAAGAAATACAGGAGAACTTTGGTCAACAGGCTGAGCTCATGAAAGAGAGAACACAAAAATCTGTTAAAGAATTACAGGAAAACACAAACATGCAAGTGAAGGAGCTAAGCAAAACCATCCAGGATCTAAAATCAGAAGTAGAAACAACTAAGAAAACTCAAAGGGAGACAACTTTGGAGATAGAAAGCCTTGGGAAGAAATCAGGGGACAGAGATACAAATATCAACAACAGAATACAAGAGATAGAAGAAAGAATCTCAGATGCTGAAGATTCCATAGAAACCATGGACTCAACAGTTAAAGAAAATGCAAAATGCAAAAAGCTTGTAACCCAAAATATCCAGGAAATCCAGGACACAATGAGAAGACCAAACCTAAGGATTATAGGCATAGAGGAGAGTGAAGATTTACAACTTAAAGGGCCAGCAAATATCTTCAATAAAATTATGGAAGAAAACTTCCCTAACCTAAAGAGAGAGATGCCCATGAATATACAAGAAGCCTACAGAACTCCAAACAGACTGGACCAGAACAGAAATACTTCCCGTCACATAATAATCAAAACACCAAATGTTCTAAACAAAGAAAGAATACTAAAGGCAGTAAGAGAAAAAGGCCAAGTAACATATAAAGGAAGACCTATCAGAATCACAGCAGACTTTTCACCTGAGACTATGAAGGCTAGAAGGTCCTGGGCAGATCTCATGCAGACTCTAAGAGAACACAAATGCCAACCAAAACTACTATATCCAGCAAAACTCTCAATCACCATAGATGGAGAAACTAAGATATTTCATGACAAAACCAAGTTTACCCAATATCTATCCACAAACCCGGCCCTAAAAAGGATAATAGGAGGACAACACCAATACAAGGAGGGAAACTTCACCCTGGAAAAAGCAAGATAGTAACCTTTCATCAAACCCAAAAGAAGTTAAGCATTCAAATTTAAAAAATAACGTCAAAAATGATAGGAAGTAACAATCACTATTCCTTAATATCTCTTAACATCAATGGACTTAATGCCCCAATAAAAAGACACAGACTAACTGAATGGATACGTAAACAGGACCCTACATTTTGCTGCTTACAGGAAACACACCTCAGGGCCAAAGACAAACACTACCTTAGAGTAAAAGGCTGGAAGACAATTTTACAAGCAAATGGTCTCAGGAAACAAGCTGGAGTAGCCATTTTAATATCAGATAAAATTGACTTTCAACCCAAAGTCATCAAAAGAGACCCTGAGGGTCACTTCTTGCTGGTCAAAGGAAAAATACAAAAAGAAGAACTGACAATCCTGAACATCTATGCCCCAAATGTAAGGGCACCCTCTTTTGTAAAAGAAACTTTATTAAAACTAAAAGCACACATTGCACCTAACACAATAATTGTGGGTGACTTCAACACTGCACTTTCCTCAATGGACCGATCAGGAAAACAGAAACTAAACAGGGACACAATGAAACTAATTGAAGCTTTGGACCAATTAGATTTAACAGATATATATAGAACATTCTATCCTAAAACAAAAGAATATACCTTTTTCTCAGCACCTCATGGTACCTTCTCCAAAATCGACCATATAATTGGTCACAAGACAGACCTCAACAAATATAAGAAGATCGAACTAATCCCATGCCTCCTATCTGATCACTATGGAGTAAAAGTGGTCTTCAATAGCAACAGAAACAACAGAAAGCCCACATACACGTGGAAACTGAACAATACTCTACTCAATGATACCTTGGTCAAGGAAGAAATAAAGAAAGAAATTAAAGACTTTTTAGAACACAATGAAAATGAAAACACAACATACCCAAATCTATGGGACACAATGAAAGCAGTGCTAAGAGGAAAACTCATAGCCCTGAGTGCCTCCAAAAAGAAAATGGAGAGAGCATACATTACCAGCTTAATGACACACCTGAAAGCCCTGGAACAAAAAGAAGCTATTTCGCCCAGGAGGAGTAGAAGGCAGGAAATCATCAAACTCAGGGCCGAAATCAATCAAGTAGAAACAAAGAGAACCATACAAAAAATCAACAATACCAGGAGCTGGTTCTTTGAGAAAATCAACAAGATAGATAAACCCTTAGCCAGAATGACCAAAGGGCACAGAGAAAGTATCCAAATTAACAAACTTAGAAATGAAAAGGGAGATATAACAACGGAAACTGAGGAAATCCAAAAAATCATCAGATCCTACTACAAGAGCCTATACTCAACACAACTGGAGAATCTGGAGGAAATGGACAATTTCCTTGACAGATACCAAATACCAAAATTAAATCAGGACCAACTAGACCATCTAAACAGTCCCATAATGCCTAAAGAAATAGAAGGAGTCATAGAAAGTCTTCCAACCAAAAAAAGCACAGGACCAGATGGCTTCAGTGCAGAATTCTACCAGACCTTCAAAGAAGAGTTAACACCAATACTCTTCAAACTATTCCACAAAATAGAAACAGAAGGAACACTTCCCAATTCCTTCTACGAAGCCACAATTACGCTGATACCAAAGCCACACAAAGATCCAACAAAGAAAGAGAACTTCAGACCAATTTCCCTTATGAACATCGATGCAAAAATACTCAATAAAATTCTTGCCAACCGAATCCAAGAACACATCAAAACGATCATCCACCATGATCAAGTAGGCTTTATCCCAGGAATGCAGGGTTGGTTCAATATACGGAAATCCATCAATACAATCCACTACATAAACAAACTCAAAGAACAAAACCACATGGTCATTTCATTGGATGCTGAAAAAGCATTTGACAAAATTCAGCATCCCTTCATGCTTAAAGTCTTGGAGAGAACAGGAATTCAAGGCCCATACCTAAACATAGTAAAAGCAATATACAGCAAACCGGTAGCCAGCATCAAACTAAATGGAGAGAAACTTGAAGCAATCCCACTGAAATCAGGGACCAGACAAGGCTGCCCCCTTTCTCCTTATCTTTTCAATATTGTACTTGAGGTACTAGCTCGGGCAATTCGACAACATAAGGAGGTCAAAGGGATACAAATTGGAAAGGAAGAAGTCAAACTATCATTATTTGCAGACGACATGATCGTCTACCTAAGTGACCCAAAGAACTCCACTAGAGAGCTCCTACAGCTGATAAACAACTTCAGCAAAGTGGCAGGTTATAAAGTCAACTCAAGCAAATCAGTGGCCTTCCTATACTCAAAGGATAAGCAGGCTGAGAAAGAAATTAGGGAAATGACCCCCTTCACAATAGCCACAAACAGTATAAAGTATCTTGGGGTGACTATTACCAAACATGTGAAAGATCTGTATGACAAGAACTTCAAGACTCTGAAGAAGGAAATGGAAGAAGACCTCAAAAAATGGGAAAACCTCCCATGCTCATGGATCGGCAGAATCAATATAGTTAAAATGGCCATTTTGCCTAAAGCACTATACAGATTCAATGCAATACCCATCAAAATCCCAACTCAATTCTTCACAGAGCTAGAAAGAGCAATTATCAAATTCATCTGGAACAACAAAAAACCCAGGATAGCTAAAACTATTCTCAGCAACAAAAGGAAATCTGGGGGAATCAGTATCCCTGACCTCAAGCAATACTACAGAGCAATAGTGTTAAAAACTGCATGGTATTGGTACAGTGACAGACAGGAGGATCAATGGAACAGGATTGAAGATCCAGAAATGAACCCACACACCTATGGCCACTTGATCCTCGACAAAGAGGCTGAAAACATCCAATGGAAAAAAGATAGCCTTTTCAACAAATGGTGCTGGTTCAACTGGAGGTCAGCATGCAGAAGAATGCGAATTGATCCATCCTTGTCTCCTTGTACTAAGCTCAAATCCAAATGGATCAAGGACCTCCACATAAAGCCAGACACTCTGAAGCTAATAGAAAAGAAACTGGGGAAGACCCTTGAGGACATCGGTACAGGGAGAAAGTTTCTGAACAGAACACCAATAGCGTATGCTCTAAGAGCAAGAATTGACAAATGGGACCTCATAAAATTACAAAGTTTCTGTAAGGCAAAGGACACCATCAAGAGGACAAATCGGCAACCAACAAATTGGGAAAAGATCTTCACCAATCCTACATCAGATAGAGGGCTAATATCCAATATATATAAAGAACTCAAGAAGTTAGACTCCAGAAAACCAAACAACCCTATTAAAAAATGGGGTACAGAGTTAAACAAAGAATTCTCACCTGAAGAACTTCGGATGGCGGAGAAGCATCTTAAAAAATGCTCAACTTCATTAGTCATTAGGGAAATGCAAATCAAAACAACCCTAAGATTTCATCTTACACCAGTCAGAATGGCTAAGATTAAAAATTCAGGAGACAGCAGGTGTTGGAGAGGGTGTGGAGAAAGAGGAACACTCCTCCACTGCTGGTGGGGTTGCAAATTGGTACAACCACTCTGGAAATCAGTCTGGCGGTTCCTCCGAAAACTGGGCACCTTACTTCCAGAAGATCCTGCTATACCACTCCTGGGCATATACCCAGAAGACTCCCCACCATGTAATAAGGATACATGTTCTACTATGTTCATAGCAGCCCTATTTGTAATTGCCAGATGCTGGAAAGAACCCAGGTATCCCTCAACAGAAGAGTGGATGCAAAAAATGTGGTATATCTACACAATGGAGTACTATTCAGCCATTAGAAACAATGAATTCATGAAATTCTTAGGCAAATGGATGGAGCTAGAGAATATCATACTAAGTGAGGTAACCCAGACTCAAAAGGTGAATCATGGTATGCACTCACTAATAAGTGGATATTAACCTAGAAAACTGGAATACCCAAAACATAATCCACACATCAAATGAGGTACAAGAAGAAAGGAGGAGTGGCCCCTGGTTCTGGAAAGACTCAGTGAAACAGTATTCAGCAAAACCAGAACGGGGAAGTGGGAAGGGGTGGGTGGGAGGACAGGGGAAGAGAAGGGGGCTTGCGGGACTTTCGGGGAGTGGGGGGGCTAGAAAAGGGGAAATCATTTGAAATGTAAATAAATTATATCGAATAATAAAAAAAATTATATCGAAAAAAAAAAAAAAAAAAAAAAAAAAAAAAAAAAAAAAAAAAAAACCCAGGATAGCTAAAACTATTCTCAGCAACAAAAGAAAATCTGGGGGAATCAGTATCCCTGACCTCAAGCAATACTACAGAGCAATAGTGTTAAAAACTGCATGGTATTGGTACAGTGACAGGCAGGAGGATCAATGGAACAGGATTGAAGATCCAGAAATGAACCCACACACCTATGGCCACTTGATCCTCGACAAAGAGGCTGAAAACATCCAATGGAAAAAAGATAGCCTTTTCAACAAATGGTGCTGGTTCAACTGGAGGTCAGCATGCAGAAGAATGCGAATTGATCCATCCTTGTCTCCTTGTACTAAGCTCAAATCCAAATGGATCAAGGACCTCCACATAAAGCCAGACACTCTGAAGCTAATAGAAAAGAAACTGGGGAAGACCCTTGAGGACATCGGTACAGGGAGAAAGTTTCTGAACAGAACACCAATAGCGTATGCTCTAAGAGCAAGAATTGACAAATGGGACCTCATAAGGTTACAGAGTTTCTGTAAGGCAAAGGACACCATCAAGAGGACAGATCGGCAACCAACAAATTGGGAAAAGATCTTCACCAATCCTACATCAGATAGAGGGCTAATATCCAATATATATAAAGAACTCAAGAAGTTAGACTCCAGAAAACCGAACAACCCTATTAAAAAATGGGGTACAGGGTTAAACAAAGAATTCTCACCTGAAGAACTTCGGATGGCGGAGAAGCATCTTAAAAAATGCTCCACTTCATTAGTCATTAGGGAAATGCAAATCAAAACAACCCTAAGATTTCATCTTACACCAGTCAGAATGGCTAAGATTAAAAATTCAGGAGACAGCAGGTGTTGGAGAGGGTGCGGAGAAAGAGGAACACTCCTCCACTGCTGGTGGGGTTGCAAATTGGTACAACCACTCTGGAAAGCAGTCTGGCGGTTCCTCCGAAAACTGGGCACCTCACTTCCAGAAGATCCTGCTATACCACTCCTGGGCATATACCCAGAGGATTCCCCACCATGTAATAAGGATACATGCTCTACTATGTTCATAGCAGCCCTATTTATAATTGCCAGATGCTGGAAAGAACCCAGGTATCCCTCAACAGAAGAGTGGATACAAAAAATGTGGTATATCTACACAATGGAGTACTATTCAGCCATTAGAAACAATGAATTCATGAAATTCTTAGGCAAATGGATGGAGCTAGAGAACATCATACTAAGTGAGGTAACCCAGACTCAAAAGGTGAATCATGGTATGCACTCACTAATAAGTGGTTATTAACCTAGAAAACTGGAATACCCAAAACATAATCCACACATCAAATGAGATACAAGAAGAAAGCAGGAGTGGTCCCTGGTTCTGGAAAGACTCAGTGAAACAGTATTTGGCAAAACCAGAACGGGGAACTGGGAAGGGGTGGGAGGGAGGACAGGGGAAGAGAAGGGGGCTTACGGGACTTTCGGGGAGTGGGGGGGGGGCTAGAAAAGGGGAAATCATTTGAAATGTAAATAAATTATATCAAATAAAAAAAAAAATAAAATAAAATAGCATTACAACAAACAATATAGCTCAGCAAAGACATAAAAGATACACAGAAATGGAAGGCTTTCTCTATATTTATGGATATGAAGAATTCCTACTGTTAAAATGTCTATACTTCTGATGATTCTTTATAGATTGCATATAAAGAAGTTATACATACTGATTCATTTTCGTTCCTAAATAAATTCTCTTCAAAATTTGTAATATATGTATATATATATATATGTATTATAAAAACAGATTTTTTGAACTAAAATATAACTCAAATTTTATCTCACAAAATAAGACAGAATTGCAAAAAAAAATTCATAAGGACATTTTCTAGTGAAGGCACAAAAGGCTATTACAAATACCTACTGACGTAATGTCTGAAGTATCAAAAACATCTCATGTTTAATCATTTTTTAACGAGATAAAATAGGACAGACAACTAAGGAAGAATGTGTTCTTTCTCATGATTCAAAGGAATATAGTCCTTCATAGTGTGGATGATACAGCCATAGGCAGTATAGGGATAAGACCACACAGCCTGGATTCCTTAGCTTCTCACATCATAGTGAAGCTGAGATGTGGCAGAAATAGGGTCAGACTCTGAGCATCAAGGACCTTCCTACAGAAACTCACTTCCCCCAGGTAGGTCCCACCTTCTAAAGGATCCACAACTTCTCAAAATGGTGTGACCAAGTGGGTATCAATTCTTTGGGCATGAACCCATGAGGGCCATTTCATATTTCAAACAATAACTTATTAAATATTCAAAAATGTGCTTAGAGTTAAATTTCTAAATGCAAAGATAGTGAAAAAATAGGAAAACATTGAAGAATAGTTTAAAACAGGTAATTATTTTCTACTCTAACAGGGTAAAATGGCTGCACACAAATCTGAGTAAGACAGAAAATAATAAAACAAGAAAATATCAAAACACATTCCAGAAAATGTTATTACTATAAGGCAGTGGCTCTCATTCCTAATGTGACCCTTTAATACAGTTCCTCATACTGTGGCAACCCTCAACCATAAAATTATTTTCGTTGTTACTTCATAACTGTCATTTTGCGACTGTTATGAATAAAAATATTTTTGGGCATAGAGGCTTGCAGAAGGAGTCATAACCCATCCATTGGGAACCACTGCTTCGGCTCCCAGCATAAGCAGACATCTTGCAATGGTAGAATGCGTGTGGATAACTCACTGGAACAGTGTGTATAGATCTCGGGAAGGCACGGCCGCTTGAACAGGTGTGCTCGCTTTCTTCCCCAAGACCAAGCCTGGGAGAACAACAGCGGCAGAATGACAAAGTAAAAGCCCAAGGACAAAGAGAGTAAAGGAAGATTCATGGATAAAATTGGAGTGACTCAAAAAAGCCCTGCTGTAGGACTGAGGGATATAGCTTAGTCCGTAAAGTGTTTACCTTGTAAAACGCTAGAACTTGAGTTCAGTCCTCAGAATTCATGTTTTAAGAGCGGGGCAGGGTGACTCTCACTTGTAATTCCAGCCCCAGGGAGACTTAGATAGACATCCTGGTGCACTCTGGTCAATCAGACTCGCCTACTTGTAACATATCATGCGAGAAAGAAACTCTTCCTACTGAAGGAAGTCGGGGGAGGTGAGCAGGAAGAAGAGGAAGGACGGATGGCACTTGAAGCATGATGTCCTATTTGCACCCTCACCCTCTGTGCTCTGCACACACAGGTGCACCCACACACAGATGAATGTGCACACATTCTATTAACAGAGAGCCAAGTGACTCCTTACCATTATTAATAATGGTCTCTCAAGATCAGACTGTACAAGGCTCAATTCTTCCATGACAGATCATTCATTTTCCAGTTTCCTCTTTTCCCTCTCATCCTATAGTGTACTATATGGAATGTATAGCCTAACCAGAGTGCACTTCAACAGTAGGTTAGGATTCACTCAGCCTCAAGTCAGAAGTGAATACTGCTGATGCATTGGTGGCCCGCATTCTTTAATGTTGAACTGAGGACTTTGCATCTGAGGCCATGTCCATTGTTATTTATAGTTTTGCCTGGTCTTAGTCTTGTTTAGGTATCAGGGTAATCACAGCCACATAAAGCATCCTTGGAAGTCTCCCCTGCTCTAATTTTCTTGAGGCAATTGCATGAAATTGGATATTAATTTTATTTTTAAATGTTTGGAAGTAGACTTTAGAGGAAACATCTGAACTTAAAGATTTCTGTCTGGGGTATTTTTCAATTAAGAACTCAATTTTTGAACAAGATTATAGAAATATGTATATGAATCCTATTACTTCCAGTGAAATTTTGGAATCTGAAGTTTTGAAGCTTTAACCCATGTTTTCTAATTGTCAGATGTGTGAACACAGAGAGTCCCCAGTGTCCTTTATCATATTTACAACTGAGGAATCAGTGACAACATCACTTGTTTGATGCCTGATATTAGGAATTTGCATTTCCCCCCTTTTCAAGTATTAATCAGCTCTGCCAGTGTTTTACCAACTCTATTAAGTTTAAATAATTGGCACATTTTCCTCATTTCTGAACTATTTCTGTATTTATTTTTTTCTGCTTAGTTTTCATTAATTTTCTCCTTCTTGCAAATTTATTAATCATTATCATCATTGTCATCATCATTAAGAAGTCTCAGATACATACTGAAAATAATATGTCTCAGATAAGAAGTTACTTATTTGAGACATATTATTCCCTACTTATAATTTGTGTGTGTGTGTGTGTTTGTGTATGTGCATGTGTGTGCATGCGTGTATAACATGGGCTCAAATTTCATTTTCATTTTCCCCTAGCTATGGATCCTTAGGCATAAAAGTAACTCCTGGAGAATCACTATTATCTCTGCTTAAAGGAATAATAAACCAATAATAAACCCAAATGTCTATTGTTTGGAAAGATGAAAATGGGAGAAAGAGCTGAAAACATTTTTGATCCTCCAAGCTGAAGGTTGGCCTTCATCTTCCTCTGTGTTAGGTGGGCCCAAACCTTCATCTCGAAGGACTTCTCCAAACAAGAAGGACTTCAGACTGTTTAGGATATTGTTTGTTCAGTAATAAGATTTCTGTGTGGTTCTTTCGCTTTCTTTTCTGCTAAGATTTTTTTGTAACTGTCTGAATCTTTTCATAAGTTTCAATTGCCAAGCACAGTTTAATACTTGAGCGCTGTCCAAAATTTCTAATATCTGAGTCATATGGGGATCAGTCTTTGATTGCTTTTAATAGTAGATCATATCTTCCTTGTTCTCCATGTTCTTAACCATTTTTGATTACCACAACTGCTACATTCTAGAAACTGGATTCTTTTGTAGACCTCCAAAGTCTTAAGTAGGCTTTTGAGTAACACATAGCATCATAGTTCAGTTCATGTAAACTTAGCCAGGATGCTTGTAGTCTGTGTTTTTCATGTGTCTTTCTGTCAAAAGACAACCACTTTTTTGGATAGACAATTTATGTACACAGAATTTATGGCCTTTTCTGCTTGTCTTTTTTCCAGTATTTTCTCCACTTTTCTCTTCTAATAGCTAAGGTTGTACTGGTTTTTTTTAAGGAAGGCCTATTAACACTTTGACACATGAGTAGCACAAACTATATCTTGCTTTCTAACTAACCATCTCAAACACACACACTCACACTCACACTCACACATACACACATACACACACACACACACACACACACACATACACATACACACACACACACACATGAGGAAAACCATCAATTCTTGCTCTCCTCTTAAAACCAAATACTGACTTCCCATTGGGATCTACCTGTTTGTTGACTTGTTCATTCCTCCACCTGTAGGTAACCGATCCTTTCTTTTTTATTTTGGAATTTCTAGATGTTAGCCTGTGGGACTGTCTAAAACAAGCATATTTTAACAGGTGCAAGCAAAACCCAAAATGATTAATTTTCATTTATAAAAGTTTCCTTTTCTTTTTTCTTAAGATGCGATGCTTCTCAAGCACATGCCAAGGACACCAGGCTTCTCGGAATTCCAATCCAGTTCTCTGAGTTCACAGAAGGAACTCTTGCTAACTATCATTGTCTTGTTACTCTCAAACATTCACAGAAAATTGCACCTGAGCTCACACTGAGTAAGATGACCATGGTGGTAGGGGACTTCAGAGCCAGGAACCAATTAGGTCTCGGGTCCAGAAAGGATTTTCTTCAGTTGACTGATGGAAGTCATAAACAGAGGCACCGACCACAGTGCGTTTAATGTGGGTCCCACAATTTCTTCTTCACATCAATAAGGATCCTTGGCTGGAAGGACTATTCTAGCAGGAGCTGGGGAGAGCTTTTCTGCTTACACTGCTTTATGTTTTGCCATCTTGCTCATCTGTGATTCTCTGGCACCAGGAGATATGAACTTTTGCAGTTAATAGGTGCTTGTGAAGTTTGCTGTATTCCTTTTGAAAAGATGTTCAGACAAACTTAACTTCACCCATCATTTTACTCTTAAGAAGCCTACAATTCAACACAAAGAAAAGCTATCTAAGATAACATAGGAGGGTTTAAGGTGCAATTAAAATGTATCCGAGCTGACTCTCATTCTTAAGATCTGCTTGTCTTAGTACACTATCTCTGAGATATTTTTTCTATCCATAGCCATCCTTCCTTCCTAGAGTTAGACTTTAGCATGTTTTGAATGGACAAATGATCTGCTTGGTGATGTGAATGCAATCTCCTGATTTCAGTTAGATGATAGCGTGATCCCTCCATTTGATAGATGGTTATTCTTCAGAATTTGATTGGTAAGTAAGATCACATGATCTCTACAATGGCTATTCTCTTCACTTCCTTACTTATTTCCCATTAGCATCTCCTGATTCTTGTTCGCATTCAGGGTTCAGACTTATACCAACTAGTCAACACATAAGTCAGACAACAGAAGAGAAGTGACCAGACCAAAGTTAAGTACAACTTTTCTTGTAAGCATCCTTCTTATGAAGTTCTGGACTGGTCATATGTGACAAAATCAGTCATTTACTTGTGATCTAAGATTCAAGAGCAAATTCTTACATACCAGCCTTGTTTCATTGTGCTACAGGGAATGTGACCCATCCATTCAGCTGGAAGAAAAAAAGCTTTTCTATGTTCAGAAATCTCTTAAGTCGAAGCTACTGGCTCTGGAAAAAAAACCTGGTGGAACTTCAAAGGGCTCAGCATGGAAAAGTCAAAGTGGATACAGTTACACATTGTAAAGGCTGAGAAAAAATATACTAACACACACACAAAAAAAGCTGCCTTTCTTCAAGAGCTAAGACCTCTGGTGTGTTCAGGCAGGAGCGAGTCCTCAGGTGTTACCCACTTTATCATAGCATTCTACATCTCTCTTTTTATCTTCTGCTCCTCTCCTCTTTCCATGATCATAAATCAACAGAGACAGGTCTTCCTTCTTTGCAATAGAAGGGAGGGGGGCGTCTAGACTTCTCCTATTCCAAGGCAACCTTAACCACCTGATAAATGTGACTATCTTACTCCTAGGGAGAAGCTGGAACTGTTTCAAAGCCCGAGTTGGTAATCTGCAGTCAGGGGCCTCAATGCAGATCCAGTCCTTCTGACATATCTGTCCTTAGCAACACCAGGAAGAAAGCCATGTGGAAGGATGGAAGATCAATTCAAGAGGCTTCAGATTGCAGGGCCAGGGTCAGAGTCAAATACAAGAGTATGTGACAGCTGAAATTGTCCATGATTTACTAATTGCCAAAGGCAGTGACCGGGTCATAAAGAGCAAAGGCCAAAGGGAGGGCTTGGTGCCCATTGCTGGCATTAGGTTTCTGTCTGGAGGAGAAGTCAGGAGAACAGTGGAGAACATTTGGAACTAATTAGAGAGAATGAGAAAACTTGGGGCTAAGATGTGGAGGGCTGTACAGCTTCTAAAAATAAATAATGGCTGGCCAACCTTCCCAAAAAATCTGCTACCCTTTCTCTTGTTCTCTGATAGAACTTGTGCATAGCTGATGCAAGAATAGCCGTGTCTTTCAGCTTCTTGAGATACTTTGGATTCTATTTGAAAACAGTACAACTTTAAAAAAGTAGAAGAAGCTGGTAGATATTCAATATTTTCCTCAAGCATGATCTATACCAAAAACACAGGAAATGTAAGGAAAAGAATGAAGTTTTGATGTTGGAAAGACTCAACATTCATGTTTTCCCTGCCATGTTTAGAATTTGTGTGACCCTGAGAAAATTATATATTTCCATGGGAATGTTTCCTCATCTATAAGAGTCTACCCATGCCTCTACATTTAGGAAGATGATATGTGTGGAACATGAGACAAAGCCCTTGATTTCTTTTGCTAGACTAATTAAATGGAGTCTCCTTGTTTAAAGCCCTGCATGTGTACACTTTAGAAATTGTATGTAAGCTATTGTTAACTATCTGTCATTTCATAAAGTCAGGCAAACAGTAAGACTCCCCTGTATAAAACCATATGATATTGTTTCAAGAATAGACATATAAAGCAATGGTTTAGACTAGAAATTTAAAAATTTATTTATCGGCAGAACTCAAACATACTTGGAGGAATAAAACAAATTTTATGCCAAAATACTAAAAGACAATTTATTTTCATTCAATTATATATCAAAAGGGAAGAAGGGAAGAAAGCAAAATAAAAATTTAAATATTCCAGATGTAGAAATTCTCTATAGCAGAAGCTTCACAGTCAAAAGTATAAAGTAAAAGATGATCTTGGAGGACATGTTTAAAGCTATAAATTATAAGGTAAAAAGGACCAAGAATAAGCATGTGAAGTATTCAGAGTTGTGTGTGTGTGTGTGTTTATCTTTAAGCAAAATTCTGAAGCTGATGGAATTTCAGCTTAAAGAATATGCAAAGATAGTCGCAGGAGAAGACATCAGAACTTCTCTGTGGAAAGCAGTCTGATTTATTAGTAGTCAGAATGCACACATTAATGTTAGAAGGAGATAAGACCAGTTTGCCAAATTATAAAATCTGATAATATTAAAGGTTGGCAAGTGAGGGGGTTGGGGCAGGGAATAATATTAAACCGAGCTGCTCGTTAAACAATTGTGAAGGATGTGATATCAATCCTAGAACCCAATTCTCTCTAAATACTTGTCCTGGGGAGAGAATGCACACTCATGATTTGACACAGCTAGATCTGAAGGAGCTATTTTTATCATACAGAAAGTAGCCTAACCATATCCAGTCTAACCATATCTAAGCAAAGAGAAATAGATGGATACAGTTCAAACACAAAGAATTACACTGAAGAGTTCAAATGAGTAATGTATAGTCTTATATATTAACCTGAGTCAGTCACTAAAATAACTGCAAACCAGTAGGTTCCCCCCAAGTCTAGACATGTATGACAGCATCGAGTTTGAGAACTCTTTCATGACACAAACTCATCTTAGAGTTTGTTTTATTATTCAGAGGCCGCAGTGTGGAGAATAAAGTATCTAGGAAGTAAGAATTAATCAGTGATGATTTAAATGCTTTTGGCTATGCCTAGTTTGTTCCTTGTTTGCACAAATTTAAAACAAATATGGATAAAATATTTTGAAAATAGGGATAAAACGGATTTGAAAATTATATCTTTGCAGTTTGTAATTCTCTGTGTATGGGTAATTATTACTTTTAATTTGTATGTTAGTATAACTGAAATTTTTTCAAAGAGAAAAATATTCACAATTATTTAGTGATACTCATAAGATGCCAGGTGACAGCACTAGTCAGCAAGTTAAACATGCCCTAAAAATTCAAACTTACTTGAATAATTGAAACTCATATTTTAAATGTTTATTTTGCATTGATTTATACTCAGTGTGGCTGGATTACAGCTCATAAGAAGTTACAGTTTTAAAACTATAGTCTTATGTAACTTGTATTTCCTCTGTTATTTTCATTTGTAGATAAAGGAAGTGGGGGCTCAAGAAAGTAAACAGTATATCCACGCTCACAGAGCCACGCAGGCACAGGGCTGATGGCCCGGCACACGCCTTTGGACATCAAAGTTAATGTTGCTCTTAAAATACCAAGGCTATGCCAATAACTGTTAGCTGAATTTAAAAATCTTAGGAGAAAAAAATGAATTAGATAAGTTTTAAAAATGTACAGACATTTTATGAAAACAGGTGTATCTAAATAAGCACTCAAATGAGCTTGTTTTAGAGACCATGTTTTAGTGCTCCTAATAAGCCTAGTAGGTAGAGAGCTTTCTGTACAAAAAGAAAAAAACATTCTGTTCTGACCTCAAATTCTTATATAATGTACTAAAAACCATGGAGTTCTGCTGACCTAATTGTAGCAGCTAAAATGGTGTTAGGAGTTTGCTCAATTCCAAGTAACCCAAGACTATAATTTATTACCTTACTTAACTACTATTAGTTCCTTTCACATCTCAGGATACAGAAGATATTATCAGAGGTCATTCCCACTCATTCTCTTCGTGAATATTTTCATTTTCTTTCTTTTTAAAGATTGATTTGGGGTGGGTGCTGAGAAAGTAGCTCCGGTGGTGCTTAGAGGCTGGGTTTGATCCTCAGCAAATGCAAGCTGGTGTGTGGGTGTTTGCTTATAATCCCATCTGAAGGTCAAGGCATCAAGATCAAGGTCATCTTCAGCCTCATTAAATTTGCTAATTTAAGTATAAGGTGGAGTTTATGAAACTGTCTCACAGACAAAGAGCAAACAAGAAGGTCCACTCTAGAATTTATTCGAGACAGGCATGCATAACTGAAGCTCATTCAACTTCCAACTTCCCCACATTTCATTTCAATGCACATATTTTCTTGTAGTTTCAAATTGAGAGAGAGAGAGACAGACAGAGACAGACAAAAGACAGAGATAGAGAGGGCACCTTCCCTCCCACCCCCATGTGTGGGGTCTTCAGAAATAAGGTGGTCATGCTATACTAATGGTGGCATTGTTCCATCTTGGATCCAAATTAATGTCCCCGTAGCATCTGGAACGGGATGAATTTGATTCCATGAAAACAAAAACGTTGAATCAGATTAGAGCAGAGGCCAGGTGATCAAAGAGATTCTGTGAAGACGAAAATATGTCTCCCATACTGTCAAGGCAGCATCAGGAATAGCATTCATATCATGACCCTGCAGCTCTCTCCTGAGGATTAAACAATAGAGGGAGAGAAAAGGCGCCTAGCAGGGTGTCTGGCAGATGGAAGGTATCTAATGAACTCTAATTCTTGACAGTAATCAAAGACAGGATGGTTCTAACCACCTATGTCACCTCACCCCAAAGGTCTTACAGTCCCACAAGTCTAACTAAACATTGAGGACACTCTCTTAAACATGGCACAGAGCATGGGCATGCCTTACAAATGTCCTCTTACAGTGTATTGAAAACCAGGACTTTGAAGGGAGGCTGTAAGGTCAGGGATTTCTAACAACCCCAGTAACAGAAACTGCATGACTAGAGATTACTACATGCCAGCCAGGGGCCAAGAGTCTAGGGAGTGTCCAAAATGTACTTTCTCACGTCATCTATGCCATAAGTAATGAAGCAGGTATCAGTATTATTTCCATTTTGCAGATGGAGAAACAGATGTAGCAAAGTCAAGTCATCCGTCCAAGGTCCAGGAAATAATGAGGCTTGGATCCCCATTTCAGCACTGGACTCCAGAGCCTGAGCTCATAGCCACGCATTGTTCTCTCAGACTGCCCTGCACGGCCCCTTAATACCCAGGGAGGAGAAGGCTCAACATGAAATGGGGCTTGGCTGCATTCCAATCAGTCAACACATTCATCACCAGCCCGCACAAAGAGAGCAGGTAGGTTGGAGTCCCTGCACTGGCGTGAACACTACAGGCAAATGTATGCGCCGACTTCCAGCTTGATTTCACAGCCCTGTCTTGACTTCCCTAACACATCAGCTGCTCTATTAAAAAGAGAGCCTTGGGGTAATGAGGTCAAGAGACATCAAAGTGATATCTTTTCTTTCATTTAAAACAAACAACAACAACAAAAAAAATACATGATTTAATCGACATAGTTCTGGAGTTATTTCTCATTGGAGAAATTATGGAGCTGAACACTGATTCCAAGAAGTGTTGGGATGCTGGGCACAGATGGCTTTAATTATTTGGGCAGCCATTGACAGATGTGATGGTCTAGGTTTCTGCTGCCTTGGACAGGTGTAAGCTATAGGATTTACCCAGAGGGAGTTGTGGAGAGACAGAATTGGACAGATCCCGTTGATGGCCCCTTATTTTGTCTTAATCCACCCCTAGGTACATGCTTATCATATTTCTTTGCCTGAAGGCATGGTCAAGTCAGTCGAATCTATCAAACCAAGTTTGAGTGCAGGAAAGAAATTCTCAAAGAAATAAATTCATTGTTAGCATTTGGTCTCAGCCTCTGCTTTGTGCTTTTCCTCAGGTGCCTTTCTTCCCATTAATTGTAGCTTCATAATTAAAAGGAGGTGTGTTTGTGTTCCCTCTTCGGGATCAACATAAGCCTTTAACATCTTCAATTGTTGTCTACACAAGTAATTTCAAAGGATTGAATGCCAACCCATGAAAACATTCATTACCAAAAAAGATCAATTGAGCAAGGCAGAGGGTGTAAGCAGACAAAGACCTTGTTCTTAGGGAAATAATGAACTCTGGGTTGAGTTTCTGTTCAGGTTATAGGAATGAACACATCAGTATTTACTACCTTAGGGCTCTGGTCTAGGCACTGTGGTGCTGTGGTGATAAGTATATCCCTTGTCCCCATAGAATTTCCACGGTAAATGAGGAGATGGACAGGTTTAAAAATCTCTTTTTCCATCCAAGCGTGTGTCAGGATGTGTAGATAGATTTATATACAAACACATGGAAATAGTTCCCCTTTATCTAAAGGGAATACATTCAATGTACTTCCCTGGGAGCTTGAGGCTAAACATAGCACTGAGCCTTGTATACACAGCTTGTTCTTGTACATTCCCATGATGTGGTTAGTTCATCAACTTAGTGACTAATAATGAGATCACAATAGAAATGACAACACACTGTAAAAGAAGCTACATGAAAGTGGTTGTTGTGGTTTGAGTATGAAAACTTCCCCCACATTTTTAAAGGTTGGAGACTTCGGTTTTTACCTAGTGGAACTAGTAGGAGACATTCTTGCAACTGTAGAAATGGGAACTGGCTAAAGGATCTCTCTGTCTCTGTCTCTCTCTGTCTCTCTCTCTCTCTCTGTCTCTCTCTCTCTCCCTCTCTCTCATTCTGTGTGTGTGTGTGTGTTTGTGTTGATCGGCTCTCAACCTCCATGTGTTCCCATTGCCATAATGTTTTACCCTAGCACATGGGACCAAGTAACCACGGTCTTGTCCCTTTGAAACAAAGAGCCAAAATGAATCTTTCTTTAAGTTTCTTTCTTTCAGGCATTTTGCCACAGTGTTACAAAATTCTTCTGATACAGTGGTTTTTCTGTCTTATGGCTCAGTGTAGTACACACTGTGATTATATGAGATGATACAATGCTTTTATGAGGAAAGGAGAGTTACATGAATTGTGACAGAGTATTAGACTATGACAAGGGTTACTTGAGCAAAAGCACTGGGTAACTCTCACCATGGACCCAATATCCTAGAGGGCTACCCACTGATAAGGTAACATAACATAGATGTGAAGGAAACATGATGCTATATATCCCATGCAAGGCGGGATGGTGGGAGAGTTCATCCCATTTCTGAAAGGGAGCAAATTTGAAACTTATGAAGCATTCTGGAATTTTCCAACATTTTCAGATAAAAGTTGAGCATGAACAATTGAAACTGAAGAAAGAGAAACCAAGGATCAAGAGAGACTTCTATATACATATACACACATGCAACTTATAATACTCATAGGGACATATGGAACTGTATACATGTATAGGTACATGCATACATATGCATACACACATTTATATTTATATATGCATTTTATAAGGTGAGTAGAGTACAGTAAATGCTCATAATTTCTCAGGATTTGGGCTTACTCATGTGAGTGAGATGCATACAGAAAGACGATAGCTGAGTGTTGAGGAGAAGATATTTCCAGCCCTCCTTCTCATTTAAGAAAGCAAATGTTATGAATTGGCAACTATGGTAGGCTGAGTTGGCCCATTCATATTTTCAAGACATAATCCCATTTTGAGAATGCATCTTTCAAGAGATGATTAATTTTAATATGCTCTCAGGAGGGAGGCAAAATTAATTTCTCATAAGAGGAAATAAAAGATATCAAGGAAGGATCTTATGCATGGAAAAAGGTCTTATGAAGGTGGCCATTTGCAAATCAAGGACAGAAGTATGTTTGGAGTGAACTGTATGACCACCTTGATATAGGTTTCCAGACTTTAGTCTAATAGACAATACATTTCTGCTGTTGGAGCTACCTGATCTGACGCACCTTGTTACAGTCGCTACAGAAAAATAATAAATATCTTCTCAAACTTGAAGAAAATCATTATATAGAAAGCTTTCAAAAGCTAGTTAGTTAGTTAGTTAGTTAGTTAGTTAGTTAGTTAGTTAGTAGCTAGCTAGGATGTCTGGGAGTTACACAGGTTATCCACACTGGGAAGTAAACACTCATCAAGTGCAATCATCTAAATTATCAAAGCAACCCTGTAGTGGAGATACTCTCCTTTTCATCTTATTTTTGGGGAAACAGACTTGGCAGAGTTAGACCAGTGTGGCAGATCTGTGGAGGAAGCATGGATCTGAACTCCAACCATGTCACCTAACAGCACACACTGTGTTCCAGCTGTGCTGGGAAATCTAAGGAAGGAGACAAGAGCCCACCGGATGAAGGGTGCTTGTGAGGCCGAACCTTCAAAGAACCAACAAGCTAAGCCATTAACCAGAAAACCCATTACAGAATTACCTGAATCAGTTCAGGCTTCGGAGCTATTCCCAGTGAGCACACATTTCCTCTGACCTCTATGCATTAGGTGGGCACAGCCCTCCCAAACACTCACCTCCCCCTTGCGACACAGACACACACACACCTACACAGACATACTCATTCACTCGCCCCAAACTGCTCAGACAATACAACTTTTTGAGAAGCTCTTTGAAGAAGCCCTTAAGGGATTTGAATCAATGATCTCCTCAGATCCTCAACTGGAACTCCCTGGTTTGCTTTTTAATGATATCTCCCAACTCAGCCACCACAACTCTTTCTTACTGTTAGCTTCTAGCTACTCTATTCTTCACTCAGCCCTGAGTGTATAAGGGCTTCTTTTTCTTTTCTTTCTCTCTCTTTTTTTTAAAATAAAGAAACAGACATGGAATTAAGTCTCTGCGTCCCATGTGCTTCATTATCCTGGTGTGTTGGGAATGTGTTAAACTGACAGTGTGCGTTTTCCTAAGTACCAGCAAAGGATCAAAGGAACCCAGTGTAGCAAAGGTTTTTTTCTTTCTTTTTTCCCTCTCTCTCTTTTAAACTGAAGCCTGGGTGATTCAATTCACACTGGGTAGTTGAGCACATAAGATATGGGAGGAGAGAGCTCTGGCAGTAGTTTTTATTTCAAGAAAACTTTTTAAGTCATAAAATGTTCTTAGGTGTCTTTGATTTTTTTCTTAAAAGTAGAATTGCAAACTTGAAATTAAAAGACATTTATTTGGGGGGGTATGCTTGATGTGAACCCTGGGTAGCTATATAAATAGAGTGGATTGAATGCTGTTGCATAGCCCAGAGATTACACTCGGCTATGCTGCTGAGGTTTTGTATGCAGAAACTTTCAAACTTTAAATAGAAACTTGCAATTACTTCGCCGCATGTATTTGTGTGTCTGTTTTTCTGTGTATCCTCCTTCATAATGAAGTTTTTGTGTGGCTATTTTGTAAAACTTTAAAACACTTCTTCCTCAGAGCAGGATGGAACTGAGGAAGAGTCCTTAGAGTGCAGGATTTGAATAAATCGCTGAGATGAGACTCAGTGTGAAGCCCCGAGCTAAATAAACTTGCTATTTTGGTCTCATCTTTTCAACACAGAAGGATCTTGTTCCTTAACTTTTGGATTTCCCTCCCCTAAGTTTCCAAAGATGAACCGCTTAGACATAAGCTCTCAAGCTGAGTTTAGAGTACCCGTATGTAATAATGACTTGCTGGAATCTGATTATTGTAGTGATAGCACTTTGAGCTGCTTGCCTAGGCAATACTTTTTACTTAGATAATATATGAAATTGTGTACGCTTGGGGGTCACCAGTTCATAGCTCAGCAGAGTGTGTTTGGGGGGTGACTTTGTTTTGTTTTTAGGACAACAGGTCTGGTGTAGTCCATTCCTCCTCCTCTCAAGCACTAGGTTTGCAGGTGGTCACTACCATGATTGGTAATACTGTTTTTGTAAATACATTGCCTTTCAAGCTATGCATGTGACTCCGATGATGCTGCAGTTGCATGGCCTGTGGGAAGTTGTGGGTAGATATAGTGAACATACCTGAAATCCCAGCCCTCAGAAGCTGGGAAGAGAATTAGAAGTTCCTGGTCACCTTGGGCCTTGGGATACTTCAAAGTTAGAGACTCAGTTAGGCTGCAGGTGACACTGTCTCGAATGTTTTTATTACTTTTCAAAATCTCCTTTCGTTGAATAATTATCTGCTCTTTGATTCCTTAATTCTGCAACTACTCCCAAGGAGTCAGTCATTTTCACTAAAGTGCTTCTGAGTATTTGCAGAATTGTGTCCTTGGTGGGTATCAGCAGTGAAATAGATTAAGTTTCAAATAAAATTTCAGTAAAGAAAAAAGTTTTGATTTTTTTTTATAAGGTTGATTAGCTAGAGAGATGACTCAGCAGATAGGGCTTATCCTATGAGCATAAGACCTGAGTTCAGATCCCCAGAAGTCAGGCATAGATCTGTAATCCTAGTGACTGGGAGGCAGATATAGGTTCCAGGTACAGGGCCCAGGAACAAGCTGGCCAGGTAGAGCAGCCAGAATCACCAAGTTCCAGGTTCAGGGAAAGACTCTGCCTCAATAAATAGAGTGGAGAATGAGTGAGAAAGACATCGATGTTAATGTAGGCCTCCAGACACATACCCACATACAGGCCCATGCACCTGCACACACAAGTACACACACACACACCCCCACACACACACACCCACACACACACACACACACACCACATCCGTACACATAAACACACACCACATTCACAATGCAAAAATAAAATTAAAATATAAAAATTATAATATATCACTGCCCTTAAGAGATTTAGTTTAATTTTTGTTTGTCACTGATACATAATTTTAAATTCATTGATTAAAATAATTAAAGATTTTTCTAGGGATTGGAGAGGTGGCTAAGCAATTAAGAGAATGCATTGTTCTTGCAAAGGACTCAAGTACTGTCCCAAGTACCCACAATGAGTAGCCCACAACGCCCTGTAACTCCAGCTCCAGTAGATATGACACCTTCTTCTGGCCTTTATGAGCACCTGCATTCATGTGCATGCACACACATGTGCACATAGGTACACACACACACACACACACACACACACACACACACACTTGCACATACACACATAGTTAAAAATTCAATCTTAAAAATATTTTTGTATTATAATCATAACTAAGTATTCTATTTTACAAAGTTTTATATAGATATACACAGGACTTATGTGTTTTAAGTGTACTGTTTTTTGATTTCTAGCAAATGAGCACATTCATGTAAACACTATCAGACCCAAGATGCAGTAGGCTTCATTATCCTCATTCTGTTCTACTCCTTTACAGTCAACCTTTGCTCCCAATTAGCTCTGGTTCAAAGCAAATAGTTGCATTTAGATTTTCTAGACTTTCATGTTCATGGAATTGTATGATGGTCATATAATCTGGCTTTTGTCTCTGGCCTTTTTAATTCAGGGTTCTAGAGATGTGTGTGTGTGTGTGTGTGTATTTACATGTGTATGAAAAGCCAAAAATGTGTGTGTGTGTGTGTGTGTGTGTGTGTGTGTGTGCATGATGTGTGTGTCACAGCATACATGTGGAGCTTCAGAACAGCTTTGTGGAGTCAGTTAGCCCCTTCCACCTTTATGCAGTGTTCCAGGTACTTTCTGTTGCTGTAATAAAAATCATAATTAAAATTACTGAAGGAAGGAAATGGTTTATTTCAGCTGACACTTCCAGGATACAGTCAGAGTAACAGGGAAGTCAGGGAAGGAACTCAAGGCAGGAACCTGCAGAGAGGACTGAAATAGAGCCCATGAGAGAACACTGTTTCCGCTTGCTCCCGAGTTCTCCTTCTAGCCTGAGCTCATTCTCAGCTAACTTGGTTACCCAGCCTACAGCTGTCTACAGATGGTACTGCTCTCATGGGCTTAGCCTCCTACAGACATGAATTAACTGTAAAGAAAATGCTATGCAGACATGCCCCAGGCCATTCTGAGACTCTCTCTTCTCAGGTGTATGGATCCAACATAAAAACTAATCTTGACCTATGAGTTCAGGGGAATGTACTTCAGACACTGTATCTACCAGACCATCTAGCTGACTCAACCTTGTCTTTTGAGACAGGTTCTCTAGTTGCTTCTGAACTAACCCATGGCCTGGGCTGGTTGGTCGACGAACCCCAGAGATCTGCCTGTCCATACCTCCTGAGCCCTGGGATCACAAGCATGTACCACCAGTCTGCCCTACTTTTATGGGACCTTTGGGGAATCAATTCAGGGCCTCATGCTTGCATGGCAAACGTTTTACAGGGTGAACCATCTCCCTAGCCTCAGAATAGCCATTTTTAAGGATTCATTGTTATAATGTGTGTTTTTCTTACTACATTTTATTCATGAGAAATATTCTACTCAATGATTATATACCAGTGTGTTGATGAATTTTCCTTTTGGAATAAATATGGGTAGCTTGTATCCTTTGGTTATCCCTAATGAAATTATCCTAAACACTCTAAGTGTTTTTGTAGACAGATGTTTTTATTTTTTCTTGGGTAAACACCTAAGAGTATAATTTCTAGGTAGTGAAGTATGTGAATATCTAACTCTTTGAAGAAAATTGTCAGATTGTTTTCTAGAGTGGCTGTGTTATTTTGTGCTCCATCCAGCAATGTCTGAGAGTTTTACAGCTCCATACTCTGGCCAATACCTGCTCCTAGAATACTCTGAATTTTAGAGTTTCGTAGAGATTTTCCACGTTGGTTTTTCTTAGATTATTTGATGACTTTCACGTGCATGGTAGACATTTTATATCTTTGTGTCTATTCAAATACTTCATCTATATTAGATTACTTATCTCTCAGTTGCTGATGTGTAAGGTTTTTGGGCATTTCAAACACAATCACTTTATGGTGAGTACATAAGGCTTGCATTTCCAATCACCCTAGCAAGCCTAGATGCAAGTTTTACAGTGACTTTGAAAGTACAGAGACTTTTTATTTTGGAATGTTCAATTTCTCGTTTTTCGATTTTATGGTTAATGGTGAAATCCTTGGAAACATTCAATTTATACAGCATTTTCTCCGGCAGTGCCAAACACCACACTTTTTAGTTTCTCATGCAGGCCATTTGGAATTGTTTAGTATGAAGGGTGTGATGCACTGCCTTCCATGCCCATTCCTATCTAGCTCATTACGAAGATCCATTTCCTACTTGACTGCCTTGACTTATATGTGAGTCTGTCTGAAAGATTAATTCTGTGCCATCATGCTAAATCTGTTCTTGTGCAAACATCATACCGTCTTGGGTAGTACAGCTTTGTAGTATGATTTGACTTCAGGCAGTGTATATGTTATATTCCATTTACTTTCACAAGTTTCTGCTTTCTGTGCTTCCATGTGAATTTTAGAATTATCTTATGAATTTATTTTCTAAGGCCTAATAGGATTAGGATTCCATTATCACTGAGTTGACTAATAAATGTAAAGGAACTGACAGAAGCACAGAATGTCCCAATACATGATATGTGTCTTCTGTAAGTATTTAAGAGGTACCAGCAGAGCTTGTTTTGTAAGTAGCAGTGTGTGCTTCATGAACACATCTTCTTATTTTTATCCTTAAGTAATGTCTGTATAAGATCAGTTTTAATTGCTGTATAATATTCTCCTATGCTAAGGGTATTATGTTACCCAAACATTCTACTGATCCTTTACCTGTTTGACAGTTTTTGTTCTTGATGTAATTAATAGAGTAAGAAACATCTGTGCACAGACTTTTTTTTTAAAAAAAAAAAGCATTATTTTCTTTATATGCAATTTTTTAAGTGGGCATTAAAATCTTTCAGTGCCGTGACATACTTTGGACAGATTCCTCCTTTTAAAGATGAGATTCCTGAGTTTATCCAGGTACCTTGCTTTTTTCTCTGCAGAAGGCAAAGTCAGCACAATCAATGTTATTAGAAAGAAGGGCAGAAGCTGGCAGGTGGGATCTAGAGGACAAGAGTGTGATGGTTTGTATATGCTTGTCCCAGGGAGTGGCACTATTAGAAGGTGTGGCCTTGTTGAAGGAAGTCTGTCACTATGGGGATGGGCTTGGAGATCTTCCTCCTAGATATCTGAGCATGCCCAGTCTATTCCTGGCTTCCTTTGGATAAAGACGTAGACTCCTTAGTTCCTCCTGCATCATATCTGCCTGGATGCTGCCATGTTTCTGCCTTGATGACAATGGACTGAACCTCTGAGCCTGTAAATCAGTCCTAATTAAATGTTGTCTTTTATAAAACTTGCATTGATCATGGTGTTTGTTCACAGCAGTAAAACCCTAACTAAAACAAAGAGACAGGAGCTTAAGTCTCTTTTCAGAAGAAATGAAATGTGTGTCTTTTTCTCTCTCACCTTGTTGGAAGGTTGAACATTAAGATTGTGCCATCTGTGGAAGGTGACATGGGCGTGGATGCTATCAACTACAACATTTATACCTGGGTGTTATGCAATCAAGCTACCCAAACAATCACACACAGACACACACACACACACACACACACACACACACACACACTCGCATATATAGTAAGTTCACTATACTGTGTTGGTTTCCATTCGTAGTTCTCGCTGGCTTTGTATAGCTTTGTGGGGTCAAGGACTGGATTCACTTGCTGATCGTCATGAATTTTATGTGCAGCCCTTAGGGGTCAAGGATTGATTGTACTTGCTGATAGCTATGAATTAAACAAATGGATTCATTTTTTATCAAGTAGATTTCTAACTCTTCCTTTTCTCATTTCTAGAATGGGATTTTTGGACTCAGCAGTTTCCAGTCCCACACTTCAGAAGTTCTGGGTTTGGTGGTCTGCATGACAGAGGTTGACTGGTACTGAAGTTCTGGGATTGGTAGGAGGAAAAGTGTAGTTGGCATGGCAGAGGCAGACTGGTTCTAGGTGTCTTGACTGCTCACCATGATTGCTGCTAACTGGCTAGTTCTCCTCCATGGATTCTTTATTCAATTTATTTTAAAGACAGACATCAACTTACGAAACTGCAGTTTGAAGAAGCACAGAAATTGACAGACTATTAGCGTTTGGGTGAGGAACATTTTATTTCTTGAAACTCTGTCATCTTTAGTGAGCCCATCTGTGTAAGAAGCCCCAGGAGAGATTACCATGTGAACTCTCATAGGACACTATTGCTTTGAGGCTGATCCGGAAGAGCCTGGACCCAGAATTTGGATTCAACTTTGCATTTCTAGAATTCCCATGTGGTACTGGCTTGTTCTAACTGTAATCTCACTCACCGTTTTCTTCTAGAATCATCCATTGAGAAAGTGAACTGTGCGCAGCCCCTGGCCACTGTCTGGGTACCAGGCATTGCTTAGTAGCTCAAGAAATGGGGGCTGGGGTACTCTGAGATTCAAGTGACCTCATCAGGAAGCTGCCATCACCTCTTCTTGGTTTTTTTTTTTAATTTTTTTCTTCGATATAATTTATTTACATTTCAAATGATTTCCCCTTTTCTAGCCCCCCACTCCCTGAAAGTCCCGTAAGCTCTCTTCTCTTCCCCTGTTCTCCCACCCACCCATTCCCACTTCCCCATTCTGGTTTTGACGAATACTGCTTCACTGAGTCTTTCCAGAACCAGGGGCCACTCCTCCTTTCTTCTTGTAGCTCATTTGATGTGTGGATTATGTTTGGGGTATTCCAGTTTTCTAGGTTAATATCCACTTATTAGTGAGTGCATACCATGATTCACCTTTTGAGTCTGGGTTACCTCACTTAGTATGATGTTCTCTAGCTCCATCCATTTGCCTAAGAATTTCATGAATTCATTGTTTCTAATGGCTGAATAGTACCACATTTTTTGCATCCACTCTTCTGTTGAGGGATACCTGGGTTCTTTCCAGCATCTGGCAATTATAAATAGGGCTGCTATGAACATAGTAGAGCATGTATCCTTATTACATGGTGGGGAATCCTCTGGGTATATGCCCAGGAGTGGTATAGCAGGATCTTCTGGAAGTGAGGTGCCCAGTTTTCAGAGGAACCGCCAGACTGCTTTCCAGAGTGGTTGTACCAATTTGCAACCCCACCAGCAATGGAGGAGTGTTCCTCTTTCTCCACACCCTCTCCAACATCTGCTGTCTCCTGAATTTTTAATCTTAGCCATTCTGACTGATGTAAGATGAAATCTCAGGGTTGCTTTGATTTGCATTTCCCTAATGACTAACGAAGTTGAGCATTTTTTAAGATGTTTCTCCGCCATCCGAAG
The DNA here is from genome assembly GCF_947179515.1 of Apodemus sylvaticus. Classification (NCBI taxonomy): domain Eukaryota; kingdom Metazoa; phylum Chordata; class Mammalia; order Rodentia; family Muridae; genus Apodemus; species Apodemus sylvaticus. Next base: position 68,045,937 of record NC_067474.1, on the reverse strand, counting down.
TTCTTCAGGTGAGAATTCTTTGTTTAACTCTGTACCCCATTTTTTAATAGGGTTGTTCGGTTTTCTGGAGTCTAACTTCTTGAGTTCTTTATATATATTGGATATTAGCCCTCTATCTGATGTAGGATTGGTGAAGATCTTTTCCCAATTTGTTGGTTGCTGATTTGTCCTCTTGATGGTGTCCTTTGCCTTACAGAAACTTTGTAATTTTATGAGGTCCCATTTGTCAATTCTTGCTCTTAGAGCATACGCTATTGGTGTTCTGTTCAGAAACTTTCTCCCTGTACCGATGTCCTCAAGGGTTTTCCCCAGTTTCTTTTCTATTAGCTTCAGAGTGTCTGGCTTTATGTGGAGGTCCTTGATCCATTTGGATTTGAGCTTAGTACAAGGAGACAAGGATGGATCAATTCGCATTCTTCTGCATGCTGACCTCCAGTTGAACCAGCACCATTTGTTGAAAAGGCTATCTTTTTTCCATTGGATGTCTTCAGCCTCTTTGTCGAGGATCAAGTGGCCATAGGTGTGTGGGTTCATTTCTGGATCTTCAATCCTGTTCCATTGATCCTCCTGCCTGTCACTGTACCAATACCATGCAGTTTTTAACACTATTGCTCTGTAGTATTGCTTGAGCCCTGAGTGCCTCCAAAAAGAAAATGGAGATAGTATACATTACCAGGTTAATGACACACCTGAAAGCCCTGGAACAAAAAGAAGCTATTTCACCCAGGAGGAGTAGAAGGCAGGAAATCATCAAACTCAGGGCCGAAATCAATCAAGTAGAAACAAAGAGAACCATACAAAAAATCAACAAAACCAGGAGCTGGTTCTTTGAGAAAATCAACAAGATAGATAAACCCTTAGCCAGACTGACCAAAGGGCACAGAGAAAGTATCCAAATTAACAAACTTAGAAATGAAAAGGGAGATATAACAACGGAAACTGAGGAAATCCAAAAAATCATCAGATCCTACTACAAGAGACTGTACCCATCATCTCTTCTTTATCTTAATAAAATGACAACCATAGTGAACCATTTGAAAGCCAATTCTGCTCTTTAGTTTAACCTTGAGGGAAATTCCCCAACTCCTCTGAGACATGGCTCCCTTGTCCCTGCAAGGAGAACTGTGTCTCAGAGTTTCCACAAATATTCTAGGAGGAGAAGAATGTGGAAATGGCTGGTTCTGAGTCCACAGATGAGAAAGTGCACCTCCCCTCAGGACCACATGTGCAGACACAGACACCCATCAGCTACAGCAGCACTGGACTGGGACAGCAACAGAAGAGAAAAGAGTGCCGGCCAGGAAAATAAGATTATCGTTTCCAGGCAACCGTGGAAAAGGATTAATATAAGGAGCATTCCTCATAAGGGTGCTCCACTGGCTTCCTCCCAGAAAGGCCCCATCGGGTGTTCAAAGTGGGATGCAATTATCCCTGCACACAAACAGCCCTTTCAGAACTTGCAATTCTTCAAAAATTCTTCCCACATCCTCTAGCCCAGCCCCTCTCTCTCTCCTTCCTTTCTTCTTCTCTCCTTTCTTACTCTTAATTCTCCAATTAGCAAGTGAGAAGGATGGGGGAAATATTCTATTTTGTGAATCGTGGTGGTAGCACATATGTATGTGTGAGAGTATGGACAAAGATACACCACACACACACACACACACACACACACACACACACACACACACAGGAGAATACCCAGTGTCCAATTATATTGTTTTCCTTATTTCCCTAAGGCAGGGTCTTTCACTGAACCTATTGCTGCTACTGCTTTCTTCTTTTTCCTCCTTCTCTTTGTCCTCCTCTTTCTTTCCTTCCTTCTTCCTTCATTTCTTCCTACCTTCCTTCCTCCTCCTCCTCCTCCTTTTCTTCCTCCTCCTCACTCTTAATTTTTCTTGGCTAGGCTAAAAGGGCTAGCAAGCTGAAGGGTCCTCCTATCTTGCCCCCTGCCCCTCCATCCTCAACACTGGGTTAGTGATCTTATCCATTGAGACTCCTCCTAGCCTGACCACTCTAATCTTTAAAATAATCACACTGAAGTTCTGAGAAAACTTTGCAGTAGTTCTTTTTGGATGCAAAGCACACATTCGTCTCCTGTTTGGGGCCAGGATCTATACCTTATCCTTCTTATAGATCTTTCTAGAAGGGCTTCAAAAGGTGATCATTAAGGGAAGCACATTCTTCTAAGTCCTGTTCAACCAAGTGTTTCAACCATCTATTCTGAAGCAGAAACATAAATTGCAAGGACACAGGTGTGATATGTGTTCCCTATCTTTTATCTACTTGACATGAGCTAGTCATGTAGGAGAGGAGCCTCTCAACTAGAAAAGTGCCCCCATCAGATTGGTCTGTGGGCAATCCTGTAGTACATTAAGTACCCCCATCGCATTGGTCTGTGAGCAATCCTATAGTATATTTTCTTGATTGATGGCTGATGTGCGCGGGCCCATGTTACTCTGGGCAATGCCACCCTGGGCCGGTGGTCCTGGGCTCTATAAGAGAGCAGGCTGAGCAAGCCTTTAAGACCAAACCAGTAGCAGCACTCTTCCATGGTCTCTGCTTTAGCTCCAGGCTCCAACTGCCTTCTCTGATTTTCCTCAGTCAAGGAAGTGTAAGCTAAAATAAACCCTTTCCTCTTCAAAGGTCATGTTCTTTTATCACAACCATAGAAACCCTGACACCTCGGAAAGTTTCTCCTGTTGGTATGAATCCATTTAGGAATAACTAATTTTAAGTCCCTCAGTACACTGCCACGTCCCATAATTAACACATTTTCCCCTTCTCTTTCAATTTTTGGATAACGCACCCCTTCTGGGTAGGAAAATAGCTCAGACAAGGGGAAAGGTTTTTGATCAAAGGTAAAATTTTATTTGGTAGGAAGTATCCAACTTGTCCTGGGTTTAAGCTTTGAATCAAAGTTGTTGACCTTGGATATGACATCTTTTCAAAAGAGAATGGGTAAAATTTTCCTTGGGGGCAAATTTGTATTAAGTTGAAATTCAACTTACCGGCTCTGAATGCAATTTCAGCTCGGCATTGTCTCTGATTGAAGGCAGGAAGGGTTGCCTTGCCTATTAAAAACTGTGCTTCGTTTGGACCCAAAATAAAAATATGCCAAATGAGAAGAGACCCAATGTTGAACTTTGACCCCCAGGTTTATAGTGTTCCATTATGACTGTCACTGAAACCTCTGTGCCTCCAGACAGAACAGCTCCCCTCTTCCCTCACCATCTTGTAAGAATTAAGATAACTTGGTACACACTTCCTTAGAAGAAGATGGCTGAGTGCAGCTCCATGGGTCCTTAGCCCCAGCAACTCCACTGCTGAAATCAGAAAAGTAGGGCAGACCAGACCTGTTTTTTGCTTCTGACAACCTGAGATTGGCTTCTCTACCCACCTTTGTATCTTTTGATGTTCAAATTCCTCCCTGGCAAACACTCCCCAGTCTTGCAGAGCTTCTGAAACTTGAGAAGTCTTCTTGCCCAGAGACACACTGAGCTGAGTTGAAAGCTCTCAGATGTGGCCACAGCCTGGCCTCCAGAATGAGAGGAGAGGCCCCAGGGACATTTCTGTGGTACTCCCCTCTGCCCTGCCTACCCCAAGGCCTCCTGCTGCCCGGCCTTTCATATCACCTGGAGATAGAGGCTTTGTCTACAGCTGCAGCCTTTCTTCAGGAAGGATCTCTCTGCCCAGCACCAGGCCATGCAGGAGCAGCTGAGCAGCCGGTACAATCTCTCTGATGGTGTCACAACAGCTGGAGCAGAGTCCAGCCTGGAGATAAATCTCTCCCTGCTTGCTCATTCTTCTCCACAAGGCTGGAGAGGGGTGATCAATGCCTGTGCTGTACAGGCTGCTTTCCTCAGTGGGGGGTGGGAGAGGGGAGAGGGTCATCGAGAGGGAAAGAGGAGAGGGGGACAAAGGGAAAGGGGTGGAAGGAATGGTAAACAGGGTAAAAAGAAGTAGGGAAGAAGAGGAGGGAAGAGAGGAAATGTGAGACAGAGGAAGCAAGAGAACAGAGGGAATAGAGACAGGTAGATAGGAAAGACTGGAGGACACAGGGGAGCGATTACCAAGAATACTTTTAAATCTTTACTTTTCCTTGAATTCTGCTCTACCACAGACTTGCCCTGACCATCCCAACAAATGTGTCTAGAAATGGTGACCTTGGGAGAAAGGTTAGCAAAGCCAAAACTGCCCTCTCAAGATACCAGGACACTGCACAGACAGCTTCCTGCAAGCAAAGGCCTGAGTGCTTTTAAAAGAACTTGCCCATCCCCAGAGCTTCTCCCAGAGGGCTGCTGTTTTTCCCTCAGGGCAAGCTCAGCCACAGCTGAGATTAAGAAACTAGTAGGCTACTAGTCCTACTGATAGGTGCAAGAAGCCAAAGAGTCATTTGCTAAGATGTTGGTCTTCTGTGCAAGCCACAGGCTGGCAACTAAGTCCAACTCTCCAAGACCTTGAAGGTATTTCTGGAGTAGCAGATCATCTTACACAAGCCAGGGGCCTTGGGAGGAGGGGCTCTGCCTGTCTCCTTGGTGCATTCCAGAAGTCTGCTTTGTCTCTAGGGCAACTGGTCACTAATCTTGTCTGCCTTTTTTCTCCCAGCAGAATATCTAGATAAAAGAGCTCAAACTATGTCCTTTCTCCCCCCACTGCCTGGGCTTGTGGGGAGGAGCTACATTGTGCTGAAACAACATTCAGGAGATAACAGCCTTTCAGAGTAAGCATTGCCTTTGTCTCCTCTGAACCCTGACTCTTCCTGCTTCGTGTTCTGTCTACTCAAGCACAACAAGGATGACTCTGAGCCCAGATTTCTTAATGCTGTTCTCCCCTGAAAACCACTTAGAAGATCCCATTAGTCATAGAGTGAATCCAGTGTTTCATAAGAACCAAAGAAGGGCAACTTTCCTAGCTGGGTCCTGGGTTGAAGATACCTCAAAGTCATAGTCATCCATGATGATCAGGGTCAGCCACTAAGAAGCAACTCTCCATGGTTGTAAGGCACTGAGGCTGGGATTCACACTTGTTCCACTCAGACTTGGCCTGGCAAGTTGGAACAATGGGGGAGGGAAGTCCCTGAAGTCATGCATTTGGGATGCAGGATAACATTAGGGTGCTTGGGATGCTGTGTGGTGTTTGAGAACCAGTGGAGTCTAACTGTGTCTTCAGGAAGAAGAGTTTGTAAACCAGAGTCCTTGATGTTCAAGAGCCTCCAGTCTAGGATCTTTGCATAAGCATTAGCTAGAACAATTGAGATTGAAAGTCTGATGCCTTCACTGGGATTTGGACACTTTGTTGTGAGAATCTAGAAAAGAGCCCCATAACCTCAATGTACAACATGACTTCCAGGATAAAGAAAACAACCAACACCAAATGGTGTCTGCAGAGCCACAAATGCTGTAGAAGCTTTTTGTGTCATGGGGTCTCTCTGTATGAGCTTAACTGGGAGTCCAGACATATCTAGAGATGTTTAACATGTCTTCAGCCATATTACCCTGAACCTGCTCAACCTCATCTGATCTCGGAAGCTCAGCAGAGTCTGACTTGGTTAGTACTTGTATTGGAGGTGTCTGGGACAAGTGGGACCACCAATTCCTCTTTGCACATGGGGGTGAGGAATTCTTGGGAGAACTCAGTGGAGGAAAGAATGGATGGTAGGACATTCAAGCTTGGATGGGTATGATGGCTGTTAGATCTCTGTGCACCTCTAGTCCCCACCATACCAGAGTCCCAGAGAAATGGGACGCTAAAAGCAAGAGCCAATAAATTGCCATCAGAAAGGGTAGTTCTGCCTTCATTGAGCCCATGCACTGAAATGAGACACACATTGAGGAGAGGAACTTTCTTTGCTGTCCCCAAAATGTCCCAAAGGACTCCAGATTCTACTCAGTTGCAGAGTTTTCCCATGCTTTATTGACACATAGCCAATGCCCTGCTGTAGGTAGGGCAGCATTGACAGTGCTCATTAATAGACACTCCTGAAAATGGTCATACCATAAATACTTAAAACACAAGTTGTGTGAAATAACAGATATATATGACTTTGTGAGATCCAGGGTGATAGACCCACCACTGCTACTGCTGATGTAACCTAGCAATGTCCCTGCTCCTCCTCTATGCCGAGTACCCTCTTAGATGCTGGGCAAAGTCTGTGAGACTGTTTCTTAACCTCCACGGGCTGATGATGCTAAAGCTCCGCCCAGCCCCACATCATTCAGTCACCCCAGTAACTGAAAGAAATGCTTAGCTTCTTTATAGAAGAATAAAGGCTGGTTCTCAGAGAGGCTAAGTGACTTTCCTAGAGTAGCACAGCTTTTAGCTTTGCAGAGAAGCCAGGCAAGTCAGATGATCTGGGCAATTAATTATCTATGCAAGGCAGCACTCCTGCTTAGTACAAACAAAGCAAAAAGACCAAGAAACAAACAAAAGCTGCTCTGTGCTTCTCGGTGGGGCTATGTCACCAGCTCTTGCCCCCAGGGAGAAAATAGCATCTGTCAGAGGCTGTCCACTTTGCCTTGCTTCTAGTTCATTCTCCAATAGCTCCAGCATTCCTCCCCCTGCCGACCCAAGCCTCCGGAGTAATCAAATCAGTAACTGATATTCAGAAAGTAGGTATAGGCTTAGCTGAAGTGGATTTTGTATGTTAATTAAGTGTTTTATGGAACCTCTGAGATCTCAGATGACACTCGGTAAATATTCCTTCCTGAATCCACACACTCTGTGAGCCGGTTCTGTATAATAAAGCAATTTCAATGTCCTGACAGATGGGCCATAGAAATTGGCTGTGTGGCTGTGATTCCAAAAGATTACATACAATGAAAAATCTGGACAATAAGTGCTCTTTCTGATTGTTGTTGGGCACTGGCCACTCTAGAGGGGCAAAGCTCCAGGATTTGTGTTTATGTCACAGGCAGAAGACGGATCCTGAGATGTCTGCATTTCTTTTGTCCAAGTATTTAATTTAAAGGTCTTTCTTTCTCTCTTTCTCTCTTTCTTTCTTTCTCTCTTTCTCTCTTTCTTTCTTTCTTTCTTTCTCTCTCTCTCTCTCTTTCTTTCTTTCTTTCTTTTTCCTTCTATTCTTCAGTTACTTCTGATCTGTGGATCTTCTGGGAAATCTCTGGCATATGAAAAGATAGATACAAAGTGTTTACCAGAAGGATGGGGGCAATGTGGTCCCCTTTCTTGCCAAGCTCAGAGCACTCTTTACCACTGTGACTTCCCTATAGAGACTGATGATGTTCCAATGCACCTTCAGCCCTTGCAGAACATCATTGCAGATTCTTGGAGTGAACCCACAGACATAAGCCCTCCTCGCCTCCTGCAAAAGGACACAAATACACACGATCCAGGAATTTCAAGTCTGTGATATTAAATGTGCCTGTTCTCAGAAACACTCAGTCAGCAAAATCTTTTCAAGCCATCTGTTTTGAGATCATTTTAACTTAAAGGGAAAAAAGTCATTCAGGGCTTTTATCTGTAAGCTCTCTAGCTTTGGACAACTGTGTTGGATCAATTTTTCAAAGGTCCTCTTTGCCACTTTGCCTTCATTCCGCATTCTCCCTCCCTGATGCTTTGGGTGGCACATGCTACATTGATGAAAGGCTACATTGGACCTTTTGCAGCCCACAATTAGATCAAGGCAAAATTGCCCATGGAAATGACCAAACCCTTACTTAGCTAATTGCAGGTGCAATTGGCCACTTGCTCCATGAGATGAAGGGCAAGTGGTTAATTGAGCCCACGAGTGACCTACTCAATCAGAACAAACAAACAGCTCATCAGATAAGGCCCCAGCCAAAATGTGTCTGCAAACAATAGCTAGCGTGTGTAAGAAAGAAGAAAAATACACAGACCACAAACAGCAGTTGGGCTGCCATCTTAAAAGCTAGCCATGAAACACGATACAACAGGGGAAACAAAAAACCTGAGGAAAATTGAATTCTCAGGCTCATGCGATGGGTGCTGCTCAGGTTTTGGAAGTCCAAAAGCTGTTGAGTTTGGACAAAGCATCTGCTTTGAGTCATTCTGACTGATTTTAAACTCTTGGGAAAACATGTCACCTTTTCCCATGGGAAATTTTCATTCACAGACATGATCAGAAGGCTCAGCACAAATACAGTGGGAATCAGCAGGTAAAGATGCCTGACACTGTCAACTCTCTAGGAGAGAGGGCGAGAGGGAGGGTCCTCTTAAATTCGATTTTTTTCAGGTGTGGACATGTAAGTTTGTGCAGTCTAGAAAATATTTTTCTAACTTGGACATCAGAAGAAATGTCAGTGGTCATCAGGACCTTGATAGAAGTAATAGTTTCTACCCATCAAGACAGGCTATGCTAATATACGAATCCTTTACTTTCAGTGTGGACCCAGAGAGGGAAGAGATGTAAATTCTTGTCACTAGGAGCTTGGGAAGAAGGAGTAAATGAACAAATGAATGAACGAATGGGTAAGTGGATGATACATTTGGAAGCCTAGAGTACAGGTAGAAACAGTTCTTTAAATTGACAGTAGGTTAACTTGGAATTGTAGTCAATGGTATAGTACTTATTTAACATTCTCAAGGCCCTAGATTCAATTCCTGGAACACACAGAGAAGAGAGACAGGAAAAGGAAAGAAGACACACACACACACACACACACACCACAGGAGACAGAGAAACAGACAGAGAGACACAGAGAGACAGAGACAGAGAGAAAGGTAGAGAGAAAGACAGACAGAGAGACAGAGAGAGGGAGAGAGGGCGAGAGGGAGGGTCCTCTTAAATTCGATTTTTTTCAGGTGTGGACATGTAAGTTTGTGCAGTCTAGAAAATATTTTTCTAACTTGGACATCAGAAGAAATGTCAGTGGTCATCAGGACCTTGATAGAAGTAATAGTTTCTACCCATCAAGACAGGCTATGCTAATATACGAATCCTTTACTTTCAGTGTGCCCAAATGGCAAGTTTTCTTCATTCTAAAACTGCATTGAGTTATTTCTCCTTCTTATGAATGAAGAGTCTTCCACTCTTAGACTGCTATCTTAGCAAAGGCTATGGTCTTCATCCCTCAAGAGACTAAAGAACGACACCATGAAGTGGGTCCCCACCCTGTCTGCATGTGTGCTGACTAGGTTTATGCCAACTTGACACGGGCTAGAGACACCTGAGAGAAGGGAACCTCAATTTAAAAAATGCCTCTCTAAGATTGGGGTATAGGCAAGCTTGTTGAGCAGTTTCAGACATTAGTGGTTGATGTGGGAGGGACCAGCCCACTGTAGGTGGCGCCTCTAGAGTAGGGTAATATAAAAGCAGACTGAGCAAGCGGTAAGTAGCACTCTTCAAGGCTTCTCGTCAGTTCATAGCTTCAGATTCCTGCCCCATTTCAGTCCGTACCCTGACTGCCTTTGATGATGAACTGTTATAAAGAAGTGAAAGAAACTTTTTTCTCCCCAAGTTGCTTTTTGTCATGTTGTTTCATCACAGTAACAGAAACCCCAACTAAGACAGCCTTGGTATCTTACATGTCACCTCTGCTCCCAGCTGATTGCACTGAATCTGTTGTGTGGTCATCCTAAGTGGTAGCTTTAGGGGTTTAGATTTTGGAAACGTGGAGATCTAAGCAGGACTGGGAACATATGTGTTAACTCCCTTGTCATAGTCTGCAAAACTGAGGGAGAATACAAAGCAGTTGGATTACTTGGAAATTTAAGAATTCTGCTTGGTAGAATGATAGGTTAAAGCAGTAGCCAAAATGTGACGTGCATTTCAGATAAGATCAAAAGCAGAGCTTCTTAGCATGAAGCAGGAGGGCAGAGGCCAAAGCGGCTCTCAGATGGCAGTGCAGTGGGAAGGTTAGATGGAAAAGGGGGAGCAAAACCCTCTCTCAAGTCTCATAAAATAGAAGCCAATGGATGCAGAGGTGTGTGTGTGTGATGCACAGGGGAATTATTTAAGTTTTTGAATGCTGAATAATATCTCCTATAAGATGTGGGGCATGTCCAAAGACTTTAGCATGTGTTAGCATGTTCTTTGCCAAGAATCATAAAGGACACAGATTTTTTACCAGTGTGATCACAGTGTAGGGAAGATGGGGCTGAAAAGCCCAGTGAAGCATCTTAAATCCGAGACAGGGGTTGAGGCATTGAAGATCCAGTGAATTCCTTATGAGAGTATACTCAACTTCAGACAAAACAATTGAAAATGGCCTATTTTAGATGATGAGAGGAGGATATAAACCAGTGGTAGGCCAGTGGTAGGCCAGTGATAGAATGGTTACCTCATGTATGAAGGCCAGGGTTTCAATCCACAAATCTATGAAATAGAAACTGTATGTTCCCTCAGTGAAACATTAATACTTGCTCCAATATTTAGGTCGAGCTCCACAGTATTCATACCAGAGTCAAGGTTGTGACTCTGTCACCTCTACTGGCTATGCTACTTTGGATAAATTGTTCGACTTCTCTGTGATTAAGGCCCCTAATCTACAGCTACTCCGTAGATGATTGTATTTTAAACTCTTGATAAACACTGCAATTAGCAGGTGTCAGAGACATAATTCCATCTCAGTCTGTCTCCAGAATGATAGTCTTATTAAACTTGATGCTAAACCTCCTCACATGTAATTCTAGTTTTTGTTATTGACACGACTATTTACTTAAACGCGTGTTGTTCTACAAATGACAATTTTGTTAACAGTCTAATTTGTGTATGTCCACACCAGTATGTATGCATACTTCTCCACTATCCTTTCTTGCAGCCTGGCAGCTCACAGTATAAATGAGGTTCAGATATTGTTTGGTAAATCAGGGTTTCAGACAGTCTCACCTGCAAAACGTCATTCATGTTTCTCCCTGAATTCATGTGAAGGATTGTCCAGAGACACCACACATTTTTGTTTCTTCTGTTTTGTTTAGTTTTCTTATAACACAAATGAGATTTTTAGATAACTTTCTTTCCCCTTCCCATGCTGAAATTTCTACCGATTACCCAAAAGTGGGGTTACAGAGACAGAGGTGTAAATGGTTTAAACGGTGATAGGCCCTGCTGGAAAGAGTCCAAAACAACCCCATCCTTACTACCTCCACCACACAACTGAGGAAAGACATTTTCTCCTATCCTCCTTAAAATGGATGTGCCAACCTTGTGTTCCTTGTTGCTCGGAAAAGTGAAAATTGACCAAGTTTTGGTTGTTAATAAGGCCTTTAGAATTCTTTCCTCTATCACAAGCCACATATGCCTATTTAAAGTAAGTTAAAGTTAACTATTAAACTAGACCATGTTTTAAGTGTCTCTTGGTCTCTGTTAGAAAAAGGGGAATGGAAAAGTGTGAGACCTTGAAAGGCAGCCTGTTTTCTGATAGAGCTGGGTTGTTGTTTTTCCCTTTTGTCCCTTTTTTCCGTTTTTTTTTTCTTTTTTTCCTTTTATAATTAGATATATTCTTTATTTACATTTCAAATGTTGTCCCCTTTTCTGATCCCCTCCACCCCCAAAATACCTTAACCCCTCTCCCTGTTCACCAATCAACCCACTCTCTGTCCTAGTATTCCCCTACACTGTGGCATCTAGCCTTCTCAGGACCAAGGGCCTCTCCTCCCTTTGATGGATATCCTCTGCTGCCTATGTGTCTGGAGCCATGGGTCCCTCCATGTGTACTCTTTGACTGGGAGTTCTGGGTGGCTCATATTATTGTTCCTTCTATGGAGCTGCAAACCCCTTCAGCTCCTTGGGTCCTTTCTCTAGCTCCTCCATTGGAGACCCTGTGCTCAGTTCAATGGCTGGCTGAGAGTGTCCCCCTCTGTATTTGTCTTGCACTGGTAGAGCCTCCCAGGTGACAGCTATATCAGGCTCCAGTCAGCAAGCACTTGAGGGCATCGATAATAGTGGGTTTTATATCTATATATTGGATGGATCTCTAGGTGGGGTAGTCTCTGGATAGTCTTTCCCTCAGACTCTGCTCCACACTTTGTATCTCCTCCTGTGGATATTTTGTCCCCCCTTCTAAGAAAAATCAGAGTATCCATACTTTGGTCTTCCTTCTTCTTGAGCTTCATTTGATCTGTGAATTGGATATGGGCTGATATCCAATTATCAGTGAGTACATACCATGTATGTTCTTTTGTGTTTGGGTTACTTCACTCAGGATGATATTTTCCAGTTCCACCCATTTGCCTAAGAATTTCCTGAATTCATTGTTTTTAATAGCTGAGTAGTATTTCATTGTGTGAATATACCACATTTTCTGGATCCATTCCTCTGTTGAGGGACATCTGGGTTCTTTCCAGCTTCTATCTATTATAAATAAGGCTGCTATGAACATAATGGAGCATGTGTCTTTATTACATGTTGGAGAATCCTCTGGGTATATGACCAGGAGTGGTATAGCAGTATTCTCCGGTAGTGTTATGCCCAATTTTCTGAGGAACCACCAAACTGATTTCCAGAGTGGTTTTAGCATCTTCCAATCCTACCAGCAGTGGAGGAGTTTTCCTCTTTCTCCACATCCTTTCCAGCACCTGCTGTCTCCTGAGTTTTTGATCTTAGCCATTCTGACTGGTGTGAGGTGAAATCTCAGGGTTGTTTTGATTTGCATTTCCCTGATGACTAAGAATGTTGAACATTTCTTTAGGTGCTTCTCAGCCATTTGATATTCCTCAGCTGAAAATTCTTTGTTTAGCTCTGTATTCCATTTTTTAATAGGGTTATTTGGTTCTCTGGAGTCTAACTTCTTGAGTTCTTTATATATATTGCACATTAGCACTCTGTTGGGTGTAGGGTTCATAAAGATCTTTTCCCAATTTATTGGTTGCCGTTTTGTCCTATTGACAGTGTCCTTTGCCTTACAGAAATTTTGTAATTTTATGAGGTCTTGATCTTAGAGCATAAGCTATTGCTTTTCTGTTTTGGAAATTTTCCCTTGTGCCCATGTCCTCAAGGGTCTTCCCCATTTTCTTTTCTATTAGTTTCAGTGTGTCTGGTTTTATGTGGAGGTCCTTGATCCACTTGGGCTTGAACTTTGTACAAGGAGATAAGAATGGATTGATTTGCATTCTTCTGCATGCTGACCTCCAGTTGAACCAGCACCATTTGTGGAAAAGGCTATCTTTTAAACCCCGGAGAACCACCAGATAATTCTGGAAGGGATGGAAGGCCATTTGCCATGCTCCCAGACACTAGGCTCCTGACATGAGACCATAGCTCCATAATTCTGTGGCCATCAATGCCCCAAGCTCCTGGAATTCTGTCTAGACTCCACCCCTTCTGTTACCTGGCAACAGCTCCTCCCCATAGTTACCTGGCAAAAGTCAGGTAGCCTGGCCCACTATAAAAGGGGCTGCTTGCCCCATCCTCTCTCTCTTGCTCTTACTCCTGCTTTCTGCTTGCTTCTCTCTTGGGCTCTCTTCCTTTCCCCCTCTTTCCATGTGGCCATGGCCAGTTCTCTACCTTTCACTCATAACTCTTCGCCAACAATACATGGACTGCCTCCTCTCATCTTGACCGGTACTGATGGAGCAATGGAACAGGTCTTCCCCTAAAGAGCCTCATCTAATCTGCAGGAAACCTCTCTGCTCTTCTGCCAGTCTCTGCCAATCCAAGCCAAGGACACTCGCCCCTGCGGGAACCAGCTGGAGCTCTCTTACTGCCCTTTACCCTTCGGCACAGGGCTAGAGATGGCCTTTGAGGCCCCCACCCGGTCCAAGACTGAGAACCTATCGTCCCTGGCCTCCTCGCAGCCCTGATACCCAGGAGCCCAGCCCTGCTGGCTGCCCAGAGACTTCAGGCTGCCCTTTCCCACCTTTGGAGAGGGGTCCTGCAGCTTCTCACAGCCTGACACCTGCCCTGAGGGTACGTGGGGTGTACACAGTCCAACTACCCACATCTGCCTTGCCCAGTGGCCAGAGGCCTAGCAGGACAAGCAACCATTTTAACCCACAGAGAAGAGCCTAAAAAGAAAAAAGACAGCAGCCCATTGGCAACTAGAGGGAAAACAGAATGAAAGCAGTTTGGCTATAGGAAATAAGCAAACTTGGAGAACTGAGAGAAAACTGAGAAATTACCTCATTTAAACTTCAAGGCATTGTGGGATATTGGAAGCAACTTATTTCACCAATTAATTTTTTTTCTGACAGCATAAAAACAAATTGATTTTATATACACAGGAAAGCTATGGGTCTTCACTAAACTTTAAAAAATTTAAAATTCAGTATGTCATCATTAAAAATGTGAATAAGTACTCATAAAAGTTCAGCTTTCTTTTTTTTTAATTTTTTATTCGATATAATTTATTTACATTTCAAATGATTTCCCTTTTCTAGCCCCCCCCACTCCCCGAAAGTCCCTCAAGCCCCCTTCTCTTCCCCTGTCCTCCCACCCACCCCTTCCCACTTCCCTGTTCTGGTTTTGCCGAATACTGTTTCACTGAGTCTTTCCAGAACCAGGGGCCACTACTCCTTTCTTCTTGTACCTCATTTGATGTGTGGATTATGTTTTGGGTATTCCAGTTTTCTAGGTTAATATCCACTTATTAGTGAGTGCATACCATGATTCACCTTTTGAGTCTGGGTTACCTCACTTAGTATGATATTCTCTAGCTCCATCCATTTGCCTAAGAATTTCATGAATTTATTGTTTCTAATGGCTGAATAGTACTCCATTGTGTAGATATACCACATTTTTTGCATCCACTCTTCTGTTGAGGGATACCTGGGTTCTTTCCAGCATCTGGCAATTATAAATAGGGCTGCTATGAACATAGTAGAGCATGTATCCTTATTACATGGTGGGGAGTCTTCTGGGTATATGCCCAGGAGTGGTATAGCAGGATCTTCTGGAAGTGAGGTGCCCAGTTTTCGGAGGAACCACCAGACTGCTTTCCAGAGTGGTTGTACCAATTTGCAACCCCACCAGCAGTGGAGGAGTGTTCCTCTTTCTCCACACCCTCTCCAACACCTGCTGTCTCCTGAATTTTTAATCTTAGCCATTCTGACTGGTGTAGGATGAAATCTTAGGGTTGTTTTGATTTGCATTTCCCTAATGACTAATGAAGTTGAGCATTTTTTAAGATGCTTCTCCGCCATCCGAAGTTCTTCAGGTGAGAATTCTTTGTTTAACTCTGTACCCCATTTTTTAATAGGGTTGTTCAGTTTTCTGGAGTCTACCTTCTTGAGTTCTTTATATATATTGGATATTAGCCCTCTATCTGATGTAGGATTGGTGAAGATCTTTTCCCAATTTGTTGGTTGCTGATTTGTCCTCTTGATGGTGTCTTTTGCCTTACAGAAACTTTGTAATTTTATGAGGTCCCATTTGTCAATTCTTGCTCTTAGAGCATACGCTATTGGTGTTCTGTTCAGAAACTTTCTCCCTGTACCGATGTCCTCAAGGGTCTTCCCCAGTTTCTTTTCTATTAGCTTCAGAGTGTCTGGCTTTATGTGGAGGTCCTTGATCCATTTGGATTTGAGCTTAGTACAAGGAGACAAGGATGGATCAATTCGCATTCTTCTGCATGCTGACCTCCAGTTGAACCAGCACCATTTGTTGAAAAGGCTATCTTTTTTCCATTGGATGTCTTCAGCCTCTTTGTCGAGGATCAAGTGGCCATAGGTGTGTGGGTTCATTTCTGGATCTTCAATCCTGTTCCATTGATCCTCCTGCCTGTCACTGTACCAATACCATGCAGTTTTTAACACTATTGCTCTGTAGTATTGCTTGAGGTCAGGGATACTGATTCCCCCAGATTTTCTTTTGTTGCTGAGAATAGTTTTAGCTATCCTGGGTTTTTTGTTGTTCCAGATGAATTTGAGAATTGCTCTTTCTAACTTTGTGAAGAATTGAGTTGGGATTTTGATGGGTATTGCATTGAATCTGTATAGTGCTTTAGGCAAAATGGCCATTTTAACTATATTGATTCTACCGATCCATGAGCATGGGAGGTTTTCCCATTTTTTGAGGTCTTCTTCCATTTCCTTCTTCAGAGTCTTGAAGTTCTTGTCATACAGATCTTTCACATGTTTGGTAAGAGTCACCCCAAGATACTTTATTCTGTTTGTGGCTATTGTGAAGGGGGTCATTTCCCTAATTTCTTTCTCAGCCTGCTTATCCTTTGAGTATAGGAAGGCCACTGATTTGCTTGAGTTGATTTTATAACCTGCCACTTTGCTGAAGTTGTTTATCAGCTGTCAAAAAAAGCACAGGACCAGATGGCTTCAGTGCAGAATTCTACCAGACCTTCAAAGAAGAGTTAACACCAATACTCTTCAAACTATTCCACAAAATAGAAACAGAAGGAACACTACCCAATTCCTTCTACGAAGCCACAATTACGCTGATACCAAAGCCACACAAAGATCCAACAAAGAAAGAGAACTTCAGACCAATTTCCCTTATGAACATCGATGCAAAAATACTCAATAAAATTCTTGCCAACCGAATCCAAGAACACATCAAAACGATCATCCACCATGATCAAGTAGGCTTTATCCCGGGAATGCAGGGTTGGTTCAATATACGGAAATCCATCAATACAATCCACTACATAAACAAACTCAAAGAACAAAACCACATGGTCATTTCATTGGATGCTGAAAAAGCATTTGACAAAATTCAGCATCCTTTCATGCTTAAAGTCTTGGAGAGAACAGGAATTCAAGGCCCATACCTAAACATAGTAAAAGCAATATACAGCAAACCGGTAGCCAGCATCAAACTAAACGGAGAGAAACTTGAAGCAATCCCGCTGAAATCAGGGACCAGACAAGGCTGCCCCCTTTCTCCTTATCTTTTCAATATTGTACTTGAGGTACTAGCTCGGGCAATTCGACAACATAAGGAGGTCAAAGGGATACAAATTGGAAAGGAAGAAGTCAAACTATCATTATTTGCAGACGACATGATCGTCTACCTAAGTGACCCAAAGAAAGTTCAGCTTTTACAAGCAGCAGCCATGCTGGGCTCAGCTATACCTGCTTGGTTCCAGCTCATGCGTCCAAGAGTAAACAATACGACATATGTGGACTGAAATAACAACCATAGTATTCATTTAAATCTCAGGAGACCTGGACATTTATTGGTAACTTATTAATAATAAAACATTTTTGAAAGTGTCATTGATAGATCTAGAAATTTTCTGTTTTCTTCAAGAGATTTTAAGATCTTTAAATCAGGAGATAGAGTTGATGAGAAGAGGGGCAAGAGGAAAAATGAGAGAGAATTAAAAATTTAAATAAAAATGGCAGATTGATTTGACATATCAACTAATGTCAACAAACTAAGAATGATTTGATTGAAGGCACTGGCTGAAAAATCCTCACAAAAACTCAAAACAAACAACAAAAAAACTATAATGATGGACAGAATAAATGGAAAAATTCACTTATAGGTATAAAAGTGTCCACATCTGCAGTGTTTTATGAGAGCATTTATTTCAAAATAGTGCTATAGAGTGTTATGGTCTCTACAATGCAATTCATAGCTAAATTAAAAAGTAGTAATCAATAAAATAAATCTTTTGTCTTATTTTTAAAGTATTAATTGAATACTGAAATACGACTTGCCTTAATATCAATTACACTTCAAGTATTCACCCCATAACAGGGAATCAAGTTCTGTGAAGGGAGAGATCTAAAAATCCACCATAAATATGAAAGGATAATTTTAAAACTTTCATGCATGCACACACAAAATTTTAACATCTGGAAAACATTACGGGTTGGAGAAAATGGGCATTTTTTGGCTCTTTATCAGTAATGTTGTGGCTATTAATTTGATGTTTTCTCTATGATGAGCTCATGCAGATGAACACCAAAAAGATAGTTAAATTCCCCAGAGTGTATTTATATACAGACAGTGGTGAAATGGTAGCCGGGAAAAGCATAGGAGTAATAGGCTAATGGCTATTTGATGGTACCTTAGCATTGAACAATAGATGTTATATCCATGTAAACATCTCTCCAAACATGACGGCCTTGAAGCACATAATCAATCAATTGTATTAAGGTACAGTCTTAAAACTGTGATTGTTCAACACACTTCAACTTGTCAGTAATTACATTGACAGTCAGGTTCCAGAAGGCTTTATGAGGAACTGAGGCTAGATGTTAGCACAGATATTTCAAAGATTTTAAGAGAACCACTGTGTGTGTGTGTGTGTGTGTGTGTGTGTGTGTGTGTGAGAGAGAGAGAGAGAGAGAGAGAGAGAGAGAGAGTTGAGTAATGAAGGAACTCCACTTATTAAGTAGCTACCAAAAATGCAGCCACTTTTCAGAATTCTAGTAGTTTCCTGCTTGTAATTGCAGATAAGGTGCCAATAAGGAAATAGAAACTTGAAATTTCAAATGAAAGAAAAGCAAAGTAGTTTTTACACCCTTGAAAAATGATAGACAGAGGTGTTACAGCGTCTGAGGGCTTTTTTAATGCAATAAAGGAAAAGTCTTATATCGTTATCAGATATATTGGAAAGCATTGCCAGAGACATTCCAACCATCTCAGCGGGAGCCATGTATTAGCGCTTCCCAAAGGAAACCCTTACCAAATGATGAAAGCAGGAGCTTATTAGATGCCAGCAAATCAATTGTAAAATAAAATATATTGCTGTTTCTCTTCCCATCTTCTCCAATTATTAATAGAACAGTAAGCTTCATCATTGAAAAATTGTTAGCCGTTGTTAAAAAAAATTCTTTACCAGAAGAAAGGTTTTTGTTGTTTTTGTTGTGTTTTCTTTTACTTTCATAAAAACCAAGACAAGAAACTGAGATAATTGTATTCAGACACCAATTATCATCTATGATGTCTGACTTCAAAATTATATGTTTATTGAAACTAATATTGAAAGTTTTTTATTGGCTTTATAATGAACAGTAAGTACAATTTAAGTAAAAATAATTTAAGTATCTGTAGACATTCAAGCTAGACAAAAGTATTAAACAGGACTTCTTAAGTGTTTTTCTACACATATCAGTGCACTTGAAAAGGCATTCTGCTAGAAATAAAGCCAAGAAGATTGATACAATGCCTTCATTTTACAAGAAAGAAAGAAAGAAAGAAAGAAAGAAAGAAAGAAAGAAAGAAAGAAAGAAAGAAAGAAAGAAAGAAAGAAAGAAAGAAAGAAAGAAAGGAAGGAAGGAAGGAAGGAAGGAAGGAAGGAAGGAAGAAAGAAAGGAAGGAAGGAAGGAAGGAAGGAAGAGGTGGGTGGAAATTTGAGGCAGAGAGTAGATATTGCAGACACTGGAGTTTACAGCATTTATTAGGTTCTGACAGATTTTCTGCTAAATCTTGACTCTGTCACTTATTTTCTATATGCCCCTGGCTAAATGTCTTAATTTCTGGAAGTTATAGTTTTGTCATTTGTATGCTGAAGATAACAGAAGCACCTAAGTCTAGGGGTGTTGTCAGGGTTTAATTAGATGTGAGACATTCAGAAAGAAAAACAGACAGACAGAAAGGAAGGAAGGAAAGAAGGAAGGAAGGAGCAAAGAAATAAAGAGAGATAGATACAAAAAGAGACAAAGAAAAAAACAAAGAAACAAAGAGAGAAACAAAAAGAAAGGCTGAAAGTGAGAGAGACAGAGACAGAGAGAGAGAGAGAGAGAGAGAGAGAGAGAGAGAGAGAGAGAGAGAGAGAGAGAGAGAGAGAGAGAAGGAAGGAAGGAAGGAGGCTATGGAGGGAAGGAAGAAAGAATGGAAAGAGTACATAATAAATTGACCCAGTATCAGCCAGGTGTCACACAGGGCAGTTGGCATCCCAGGTCAGCAGTCCTGGTCTGGCAATCCCATGCATTATACTAACGTGTGAAATTTTACCTTTGGATGAAAATGCATGGTTTCTTTGTCGCACAATGAGGACAAGGAATCAAGATAGGAACAGTGATGCAGAGATGAAATAAATGAAATAATGAACAGAAAACTTATTATTTTAAAAGTGGGGGTCAATTTATCCCTTGAAAATGTAGGGGTTCCAGTGGTGTGAGGAAAGATGGAAGCTCTGTTTGTGGCCAGAGTCAGTCCATTATGGACATAACAAAATTGGATGAGCTGGGGTTTCCACTAAGTACAGAGACTGGGAAAAACATGCATTCTTCAAATCCAATAGGATGGTTATTGGCCCAAGCTTTGCATAGTTCCAAGCTAGTCCTCAACCTCAACAGGCATTTCTTGCAATATTCTCCTGGAGATTGCACTGAATGCACTGGGTAAAGTGCAGGACTGGCTCCTGAGGTTGCCAGATCCCAAAATAATTGTCTTTCAAGGACACTTTCTTGAAGTCCCAGAATTTCAAACATCTTTGTGAGGGGCTGAATCAACTCTGAACTTTCAAGTCTTAAACTTTTCCATATAATTCTTTAAGCTTGTGTTTTTCTGAGGATAGCCAAGCTCACTTGACTCACAAGTCTTTCCAACTCTGACCCTTCACTTTCTCGGGGGTAATACTGGAATGCAGATAAACTATTTGTGTAGGTATTTTTGAGGCTTGGAAGCAGGATCTGTAAAGTAGCACAAACCACAAACGAAAATTTACATTTTGTTATCTATTGTTTCCCACTTGTCCCTTTCCTTTTGAAATATAATAATGATGATGATAATAATAATAATATAGCTTTTCTGAAGTCCAAATAAAATCTTTAATTTGTGGGAAGATTCAACAAGCTACAAAGTGCTAAACAAATATTCATTAACATGGTCAGTAATCATTTACATATCACTGATTTTAAAACAACACAGAAACATTAAATGCTAAAATAGGAAAACTTTCCAGGAAGTCTCAAAGTGAAGGACATTCTTCCTATTGCTCTTGTTAAATGAGGTTAGTCTACGTTCCACAAACCATCCGCCTTGTCCTTGCTTGGGGAGATTGGTTTTTATGAATGAATGGATTACAGCCTCTAAAGGACTGTGCTGAAAATAGTAATGACTGCCTTTAAGAAGAATTATGTACACAAAAATGTGGCTGGCATGCTCACTTTCCAGGAATGTGTGGAGGAAACTGGTATGTTGGGTAAAACACTAAAGCAACAGGTGGCCTGAGAAGACGGCTCTGAAAATTAGGTGCTTGTTAAGAAATCATGAGACTCTGAATTCAGTCTCCATGTCCACGGACAAATACAGATGTGGTGGTACATCATTCTAATCCTAGCACTAGGAAGGTAGAGGCAGGGTTGACTAGGACTCACTGGCCAACCAGCCTTCCCAAACAGAAAACTCCAGATCCTGTCTCTAAAACCCAAAGTGAGTGGCATAGCACTGGAGGTATGGTTCCTAAGACTGACCTCTGACCTCCACTCTCAGAAGTACTTATTTACACATATACATGAATTAAGTAATAAATATGTTTAATGGGAAAGTGTCTTAGTCAGGGTTTCTATTCCTGCACAAAACATCATGACCAAGAAGCAAGTTGGTGAGAAAAGGGGTAATTCAGTTTACACTTCCACATTGCTATTCATCACCAATGGAGGTCAGGTCAGAAACTCACACAGGGTAGGAACTTGGAGGCAGAAATGGATACAAAAGCCATGGAGGGGTACTGCTTACTGGCTTGCTTCCCCTGTTTTGCTCAGCTTGCTTGGGTTCTTATAGAACCCAAGACTACCAGGCCAGAGTTGGCACCACCCACAATGGGCCCTTCCCTCTTGATCACTAATTGAGAAAATGCCTTACAGCTGGATCTCATGGAGGCATTTCCTCAAAGAAGGATCCTTTGTCTATGATAACTCTAACTTGTGTCAAGTTGGCATACAAAGCCAGCCAGTACAGAAAGGATATTGCCCAGCTCCTAACCATGTCTGTCTACACAAATGAATGTGTTTAATTTCTATAACTTTTGGTAACAAGAACTTTTACCCTGGCAAGCAGATCATTTGATTTTTAGAGCTCTGTCATTTTCAGAAAGACCTTCTATGCGCTTAAGCACACTTACTTCTCTTTAACCCAAAATTCTTGCTGGAACTATCAAAACCAGTCCCTTCCATGTCTCCTGTGTGCCTGTCAAATATACCAGAGATGTAGCCTGTCACGTTTCAATGCAGCCAGGGACCTTCACGGAAAGCACGCTGAGGGAAAAGTAGACTTAAGACATCAGAGGAAAAGTTCCTGAACAGAACACTAATAGCATATGCTCTAAGATCAAGAATTGACAAATGGGACCTCATAAAATTACAAAGTTTCTGTAAAGCAAAGGACACCATCAAAAGGACAAATCGGCAACCAACAAATTGGGAAAAGATCTTCACCAACCCTACATCAGATAGAGGGCTAATATCCAATATATACAAAGAACTCAAGAAGTTAGACCCCAGAAAACCAAATAACCCTATTAAAAAAATGAGGTACAGAGTTAAACAAAGAATTCTCACCTGAAGAACTTCGGATGGCAGAGAAAAATCTTGAAAAATGCTCAACTTCATTAGTCATCAGGGAAATGCAAATCAAAACAACCCTGAGATTTCACCTTACACCAGTCAGAATGGCTAAGATTAAAAACTCAGGAGACAGCAGGTGTTGGCGAGGATGTGGAGAAAGAGGAACACTCCACCACTGCTTGTGGGGTTGCAAATTGGTACAACCACTCTGGAAATCAGTCTGGCGGTTCCTCAGAAAACTGGGCATGTCACTTCCAGAAGATCCTGCTATACCACTGCTGGGCATATACCCAGAGGATTCCCCAGCATGTAATAAGGATATATGCTCCACTGTGTTCATAGCAGCCCTATTTATAATAGCCAGAAGCTGGAAAGAACCCAGATATCCCTCAATAGAAGAATGGATGCAAAAAATGTGGTATATATACACAATGGAGTACTATTCAGCCATTAGAAACAATGAATTCATGAAATTCTTAGGCAAATGGATGGAGCTGGAGAACACCATATTAAGTGAGGTAACCCAGTCTCAAAAGATCAATCATGGTATGCACTCACTAATAAGTGGATATTAGCCTGGAAAACTGGAATACCCAAAACATAATCCACACATCAAATGAGGTACAAGAAGAACGGAGGAGTGGCCCCTGGTTCTGGAAAGACTCAGTGTAGCAGTATAAGGCAAAACCAGAACAGGGAAGTGGGAAGGGGTGGGTGGGAGAACAGTGGGAGGAAAGGGGGCTTATGTGACTTTCAGGGAGTGGCGGTCCAGAAAAGGGGAAATCATTTGAAATGTAAATAAAAAATATATCGAATAAAAAAATTTAAATAAAAAAAAGACATCTTTCAGATGGGTGGGCAAACACTTTAAGCACAGCATCCCTCTTCATTGGCACCGTAGACTCTTACCAAACGGGCTGACTCTGCCTCTTCTCTTGATCTTGCTCATGCTTGTGAACTCCCTCATTTTCTGTGGAACACCAAATATCATTCAGACAAAAGACTTGCTTTCCCATGGACACACCTTCCCTGATATTAAACATCTGCACAATTGGGGTCCCATCTCATGATTTCCCCTCAGGGAAACAAAAAATCAAGTTTTCCTCTCAGGCTCAGGTGACTTTTTGTCACCACTTTCTTTTTTTTCTTCCTTTCTCATTTCTCGGGCTCTATCTAGTAATTTTCTTTCCTGCTAATAGGCTACTTGGGAATCTTCACCCAAACTATTGTATCCTTGCTTCCAATAGGATATAAAACTGCCACGGAATACACAGGATATTCTCCAGCAAGAAGAAACTCAGAGCGTCTCAACAGAGTATCTTAACTTTTGCCTTTTGATGACTAGACAGTCAAACAAACTACTCCAGCAGCAAACCATGATTAAACTCAGATTATCCTTGCTGCTGCAAACAGGTGGACATTGGTTTCCTAGTACTTCTAAGTCAGTGCAGACACTCACATTTTATTATTTCATGTTTCCTTATCCAGATGTGAAATAGCAGTCAGTTCACAGTCTATATGCAATTACTTACCAAGATATTTATTAACACTCATGGATTCTTCAGTGGTACCTACAAACTTGTTTCAATCATACACTTGATATTGATGGCAATTTACATAGTTCTTACATGAGTCACGGGGAGCCTTATAACTATTCTATGATGCGTGTAAGACAATTATTTTTATAGGCAATTAGCTAAAGATGTCTTCTTGTATTGATTGTAAATGGGAGAACTAGAACTCCAACAGAGGTTTTCTTTTGTGTGTGTGTTTTTTAAACGTTTTTTTAAATTATTTTTATACACTCCATATTTTATTCTCCATCCCACCAACCCCTGTCCACTCTCCAACTGTTCCACATCCCATACCTCCTCTCCTCCCCCTCTCTCCACTTGCATGTCCCTACCTCTCCCACCCCACCTGACCTCTAAATTCCCTGGGGCCTCCGGCCTCTTGAGGATTAGGTGTGTAAGGTTTTCAAATCAAAGTCTCTGTTTAGTCACTTGTATATTAATTATTTAAAAAAAACAAAAAATAATCTATCATGGAAATCATAACTCTCTACATGCAGAGTTTTCTTCTAAATTATTGCTTCTTGGTTATAAAAAAAATTCAGGAAGCATCCCTAGAGTGTTTTGGTCCAAAGTTTTCTCTTCTGTAAGTTTTGATACAATGTCAGGCAAATTCCCCACCACTGAGCTCTGTCCCCAGGCCAAGCTTCTGCACAATGTACTGAGTTTTTCCAATTGGACTTTAACTCCAATTCATTCGCTCAATATTGTTGAGTGTCTTCCTTAAACCAAAATATATGACACTGAGGGTTCAATTCTACAGTAAGTTATAGTCCTTGCATTTGAAGACTCTGCTGTGTAAGAAAGGAAGCAGAGAAATGAATCCATAATTTCACTATGACTTTTGAAATTTTACAAACTTAATAGTATTAAATAACAATGGATAACATTTGATAAGAATTAAACTTCCCCACACTCAATGCTAAGCACCCTAAAAAAGGTGGGATAAGTGTAGAGTGTATGATTGCTATTTTCTTATATATGCATACTCCCTGTCCACTGGCCAGCAGATTTACTGAGAACAAGAAATCTCCTCAGCGTGTGGTGTGCCTTTGTGTTTATCCCCAGTTAAAGCAAAATAATGAACCTGTTTGCAGTAGCTCATGGGAATTGTTAAACAAACCTGAAATACAGCAAAACTAAATGTTTTCATTTGTTTTAGTGACACCTGTTGCCAAGGAATGCTTCCATTTTTTTAGAAACCGCGTTGTCTAGGTTGTGTGAGGGCCAAGAGACAAGTTTAAAAGCTTCTGAATGAGATCATTAACATATATAATGGTCAAAGTTTTTAGAATATAAAACCTAATAATTCATAGATCAACAGTATGCCTGGAGAATTATCCTTACAAGGGAAGGACTGAGAGCTAACAGCATGACAAGGGATTACAGCACACCCATGTTGGTTGTACTATAGAAGAGAACACAAAGTCAGTTGTATGGTTTTAAAATGGAATTTTCCCTGTAGGGAATATTTGGCAAAGACAGTTCGGGTTGGCAACAATGAGTAAGGAGATGCTACTAGAACTACATGATTGTATGCCAGAGTCACTGCTCAAAATCCTGTAGAGTCCATGGGAGCACTCCCCATAAATATAGCATCTAAGAAAGAATGATCCAGCCTACATGTCACTAGCCCTAAGACTGAAAAGCTCCAAATTAAAACAATAGTCATGAATAAATCCACTGTGGTTCAATTTAAAGCTCTGCTCTTGCAGAAACAACTTTCTCAGGACCCAAGCTGAGTTATATGGTTGAGAGAAGAAGGCTCTTTAGAGCATCTCATGGTAGCAATACTTGATCTTCCTCCAAAAGATAAATTCCATCCACTCAAACTCATTGGCTAGAGCAAAGCATACTACGTCTCACTTAAAGGAAAAACAAAAGCTAGGGAATGATGTTCTACCTTGTGCCTTAAACAAACTCAGGAAATAAGAATATTATCCAACAGAGTTTTGCCATTCTAATGCCATTCCAAAGTTCTAAACTCAATTCAGGCTCCACATCTTGACTATCTTCACACAGAAGTAATGGGATCAAACGTGAATTGGTGGTTTCACAGCTGCAGTCTCTGAGCTAGAATCAGCAACCTCACAAGGTTATGAATATATAGAAGTCATTGACACATTGTTAATTTTGTCTTCAAGTAATTTTCCCCTCTTTTCTTCACACTATAGATTTGAGAACAACAGCCTAGCTAAAGGACAGGTCTACCAAAGCAGAAGTACTTCTCCATTGTGGAAGACGGGGAAAAGGAGTTTATAACCTGGTATGGTGTTTCTTAACTATTTTTGATGCCTTCTTCAAATTCATTACTGAGCTATAGAGGCTGAAAAGTCATCCAAGTAGTGTCTTGAGTTCAACCTTTTAGTCATATCCCCTCTGTAAAGCTGATGCCTCATTTCTTTCCTGATTTCATGTCTTCCCATTCTCCATCTGCATCTATCTCCCTATGGTCCAGCTATGAGTATTTTGCAAACATGGTACTACTGGTGTCACATGCCTCATACCTGGCATTGCAGACCAACTTCCTCTACCATTTGTCTTCCTTTATCAGTAATAGCCTTAGGAAGTAACTGAAACTGAGTATGAATGACTGAAAAAGGCTAGGTAAATAGGCAAGAAAAGAAGGGGTTTTTGTTTGTTTGTTTGTTTTGTTTTTTAATGTGTTCTCCTAAGGAATGGTTTCCTCCACATGAGTCCAGAGTTTTTATTATTCTAGTAAAGCCTTATCTGGGCTTTATGTTGGTAATCAGGCACATTCATGGACACCTAAAAGTGACTCTGTGACAACCAGGCATCTTTATAGCCAGCTTTCAAGGGACCCACTGAGGAGACACATCATGTCTAGCTTTCCAAGACGCAGTCCCTTCTGTCTCATGTCCCTTTGAGCATGTGCCAGGACTCCTATCGCATGTCCCTTTGTGTATGTGCCATGATGCCAACAAAAGCCACCTTCTCCCTGTCCCCACTCTTCTTTCATGCTCTTTGTAAGGCTGCCTTTATATGGGAGCCCAATAAACCTCCCACGTGAGAGCTGCCACATGGTGTGTTTTTGTCAGGGCCTGCTGCCTAGTTCTAACATTTGGACCTCGAGTTTGTTGCAGTCATTGCATCTAAGGATGCTTTGGAGGTACAAGGATCTTCGAATCAAGTATCGTTGGTTTGGTCAAACCTGACAGTTTACACCTTCCTGTAAGTCAGACTTACTACAATCCTACTATGTCAATGATGACATGGAAAAAATAAAAAGCTTAACAAACTAGTTGGATCATTATACTCAAATCCCAGAATTTCTGTTGATAGGCCATACTTCTAATCTGCTCATGGAATATAGTAGCTTGATGTTTTAATTCCTGAAAGGATGGTCTCAGAAAATCATTTGGAAACTCATTCTAGAGGTTTTAGAAAAACACCAATGAACACCAGTCTATTATTTTGTTCATTCTCTGAGCCTTCCATTTTTCTGTAGACTTGTTCATGTTAAGAAATAGCGAGATTTGGCTTTTATCATAGTGAAGGCATTTCTCTTTAGGTATAGCAAATGACAGATAGAGAATGGAACAATAGAGTTTGCCCTGGAAAAAATACCCATATAATTTCAGGGTGTTAAATGATTGTATATTTATATCCAGAGAAAGAAGTCACAAGTCAGCTAAAGTCATTCCTTCACAGTAATGACTCACATGCCACCATCCATATAATATGTCACACTCTAAGGAGGTAACCAGCTCTCAGCTCTGTATGGAGAACAGCTACACTTCTGTGAGAACCATCTTTATTCATCAGTTATTGATGAGAATCTACTCTAAGGACCTTGCCTCATTCACAGGCTCAGAAAGCATCACTCTTTGTAAAAGATAAAAATGGTTTTAGCAAAGGGATGTGCTGTCTGCCCTGCAACACCCTTTCTTTCTTGGATGTATTGGTTATATATAGTTGCCGATGACTACCTGGTCCTGGGGGAGAAAAAAAAGCAAATGAGCAGTAAAGATCATTTTAGTCATCCTTGCTTCAGTGTCTTTACCTGTTCTCATAGTGCGAGAAAAGTCTCATGCCTGCTGCAGTGAATTGGTGTCAGGGAAGACAAAGCAAGGCTCAGCTTCCTAGAGGAAGCACTTAATGACCTTGATTTGACACAGTATGTTTTTCTTCAAGCAGTTACTAAAGCAAGGTGAGAATATAATCAAACAAAACATGGCTGTGAGTTTCTAAGCTTCATTTGCGTATTCAACAAATATGTACTGGGTATTGTGCAAGGTGCTCATATTACAATGAGGAGCAGTCAAAATGGCCCCTGATCTCGGGAAATTTAGAAATGAATGAGGGAGGCTGAGTGTCCTGAAGGAAAGCACCTCCCTCCCCACAACAAAGTCAGGTGGAGCCTTAGCTGAGGGATGAGGGCTAAGAAAGAGCTAAGTAGATCAAAGGCTAAAGAGTAATAGTGGATTCACAGATGGAATAACGGGCCTCCATGCATAAAGGTAAGTGGGGATTACCATACATGCAGAAAATGAAGTAAGACCAATGAGATTAAAGCTCACGGGATGTAAGTTGGAGAAATATCTCAGCACTTGTTGCCAATGTAGAGGACACAGATTTGGTTCCCAGGACCCTCAAGCTGGCTCACAGCCACCTGTAACTCCAATTTCAGGAGATGTGACACTTTCTTCTGGGCTCCACACGGCACACAGTACACACATATACATAAAAGCAAAGTACCCACACACACAAACTAGTTTATTTATTATTAAATAAATAAGCTCACAGGGTAAGAAAGAGGGCCATGGGCTCATAGACTAAGCTAGAGCAACAGTGGTCTTTTGAACTCACTGGGCTTTGAAGGAAGGAACATAAGTGACTGCTGGTAAGAGGGATCTTCAGAGTGAACTTTCTGGTCTGGCTAAAGGGATGGGTACAGTCATCCCTAATATTAGGGACATAGGGCTGGAAAATATATAGCAATAACTTATTAAGCATCTTTCATAGCCAGTTGTGTAACCCTTCGTCTGTAGGTGAGACAAATTGAGGCTCAGAGGGGTATAGAGCACACAGTAGAAGTTGTTATGACATATATTGGATTCGAACCTTGGTCTATGGGGTTCATGTCCAAATGGAGACTTTAGAGGTCAACTGATCTGCTTCAGAGTTTTTCCATGCCCACTCAGAGTGATGGGTACTGATTCTATGGGCAACATTCCATTTTTATTGGCTTCAGACATCAACTTCAACATGACTTCATTTAGGTCCAGTTTTCTTTGTGTAGATCTAAGCCACAACCAAAGCAAAAATGGCAAATATGCACGGTTTGCTTAAAACAATACCTGTTTGTCCCACCAACAGTCAGAGGTACATTCAGTACTCAGATACCAAGAGCCTCCCTTCTGATTCTCTGAGCTATGAGTCACTGAGCCACAGCAATCTCACTTTGGGTAGCCAGCTCATTGCTTTGTCCTCAACAGTTACTCTCACTTTTCTGGAATTTACCAGAAATTTATTCAGAATTTACCAGAGTTGAACATGATTCAGGGCAAAGTCACAGCAAAAGAGAGTTAAATCCGTGACACTTCCAAGGTCTCAGTGAATCAGCACATTCAGAAATTTACTCATATAATTTCTCCTAGAAAAAGAAACAAAATAGGAAACACACTTGGTTGTGCTTCAATAACGTACTTAATTGAAAGAATTTGCATGGGCAGAGGACTGCCTGAGAGGTGGAATCTGTTTCTTAGGGCTGTACAGTGTCTGGTATCTCGTTTATGTCATAGAACTAGAGTACAGCCAAGTGTGACATTCCACTCCTTCCAAGGGTTCGGCCTTCTGGCAAGGAACCGAGGAGTCTATTCCTTTCCGTACCAGGTCTCACAGATGATATTTTCCCCTCGGGTGGGTTGTTTATTTGTTAGTGTTTGTTTGTTTAACAAAAGCACATGACTCACCATGTGAGAATTAATAAGTTCTCATCAAAGAGTGTGAAAACACAAAGCTAATTGAAATACAAAAGCAGGGCGGTTGGCGGTTGCCTAGATTTGCAGACCAAGGAGTTTTGGTCAAAACACAGGCCTTACAAAGCCAAGTATTTCAATGGGCCGTTGCCCCAAGTTTATAAATCTTCCTATGTCCTTGGCCTTGCTATGTCCCAGGTGAATCATGGAATCCATGGATACTAACTAAATTCACAGAAGGCTAATGGATTGCTCTGCTCCCTTAAGTTTCCACCTAATGTGCATTGGGCTTTTCATGTAATAACATCCACTGTTCCAAGTCCTTTGTGTACGCTGTGCCCTCAGCTCAAGCTGGCTTCAGTTTCTCTTTGAGATATCCTCTTTGACTGTAAACTCACTATATGATTTTTAACTGATTTCTATTTGCATCTGACCCTATCCCCGATCCCCATCATTCTTTCTGATTATTTTGTTCATTTGTTTCCACCAAGCAAATTCTATTGGCTGAGAATACAAACAAAATTCTAGGCTGCCTGAAGATGTAGTTTATATTACTCAGAGAGAAACAAATGCCTACAAAGTATGTATTTTTTAGTTTTTGCAAAGGTCATATATTCAATGAGCCATTATATACTCATGAATCTTAGGAATAAATGATGTTACTAGGAAATGAATATGATTTAATATTAAACGACCAAACAAGATATAAAACTATAGGGGTGATGCTACTTCTATTTTACATACAATTCACAGATACTAAGATGTAGTAATTATGAAGAAATTCAGACAGGGTTTGAAGGACTTGTTTTAAAATTCTTGTGAAACTTGGGTGCTACTGACATTTTGAATGGTTAGTTTTTCAAAACTGGAGATCAAGCCCCAAAATGAGAAATTTAAAGAATTTATAATCCCAAGATAATTTCTACATAATTTAGAAGAACAGAAATCAGGGCCCACTAACTTGAGGAATTTAAGACAGAGAAAGTTCAATTCCCAGCATCAATTCCCCTGCAAATATGACAGAGATTTTTAAATGTGCCTGGAAACCTGCATCTGGGGTTTTGCCAGGCCCATAACGTTTGGGACGTTTGCTGAACCCAAAACACAGCCGGGCCCACCCATCCATAATTAAAGCCCTCCCCCCAAATGAATTCATTGCTTTGTGGCACCATCTGTCTCATTCCCTGATTTACATAATAGGGAACCCTGCTCTGACTGCAGCAAATGAGAAGCGACAAAGGAATGGCAAGCAAAGATGAAATGTGTAGATGGGCAGTACATCAGATTATGTATAATATGGTCAAATCCCTAAAAAAACAATTTAAGGATCTCAAAATCCACCCTAGTTTCCACCTCGGCCTCCTTTCTGCTCTCAGACCTCCTCCAGCCTTCTGCTGTATCTGCAGCCCTCATGTATTGCCTTGCTTTGCTCCAAGAGTTCATTTGTCACATTTTATTTTATTAAATATTTTATTTTCCTCTTGTGGACCCATTAGAACACCAGTTTGAGAAAGTGACATAAATCAGCTGTGTTTAGTATTCACCGAGGATGCTGCGGAAATAAGCAAGTTGATATTAACCTGAAATTTAAAATGGGGTAAAAAAAATGTCCCCTAGAAGAGCTTCTGTGAATCCTTCCTGTTTCCTTCCTTCTCTCTCCTGGGAAGTTTCTCATAATGGAAGCTGGAATGGTAAATCTGCTCAGAAACAGACAAAAGACGGCTTTTGAAAACAGAGAGTCACTTTAATCTCATGGTGTGTCTTTCTTCCAGGAGCTAAGGCAAGTCTGGTTTCTAAGTCTCCACAGCAGCTAGCTACAGCCAGCACTGTCCGGAGCACTGGTTCAAGAGTCAAATGTCTTAGACTTGTGTCTAGGTTCTGTCCCTAACGTCTAGGGACCTTGCACAAATGTGATTTTTTGAACTTCATTTCCCAATCAATGCTGCTCTTATGACATTCTTCCCTATAGTCCTAGGGTTTACATGAATAAGGCCCCAGGCACTAATATAAGCAGTGTAATCCACACATACTGTAGGTAGATATACATTTGGGGTTCCTAGACTTTTTTAGCCTCAGGGATCACCTTTCACCAGGACTGAGCCCTCGGATCTCTAGGCTTAAAGGGTTTTCAGGCATAGATTGTCTGGTGCACCAAAATCAATGATCTTACAGCCAAAGGTCAGGAAGAAGCCTTCTCAACCTTTCACTGACAATCCAGAGAGCAGCTACACTAGAGGTCCAAGCTGTTAGAAGTCAAGGTGAGACCAGGGGCTTAACAAAAAGAAGATTAATATATCATTAGGAGATGAAGTTTCTAAGTTCTAAGTTCCAGAAAGAGTTTACCATGTACATGCCTTTGTCCAAGGCAACCCTGCTGCCACTAAGCAGCCAAATGGACAAAGTCAGAGATGTTGTAGCCTTAAGTTCAGAAATGTGAATGTGGAGCGATACTATGCTCTTCCTGAAATCGACTTGAGAATAGTTCTGAGAATTTACCTGATAAAAGAATTTCTGTTGGGGCTAAACTTAGGATCTGTAGGCTGAACTAGTCTATATAACAACCTCTCCAATGGGAGGGTAAATCCCTATATTCTTTAATGGTTCACCAAAACACCCTTCTTTAAGAAGATGTAGTAATGATAATTTCTGTTTTGATATAGGTAATTCATGTTTTCAATCTTATATGACAGTGTGAATAAAACCAGCTTCAGAGAGCACTAGAAAATCATAGGAAACTGTATTCTAGAACACATTAAAATGATAATTTACTGGTATCAAGCACAATTTATCACTGGGATGCAAGGATGGTTCAACATAATTAATAAATCTGAAATATATACATTATTACCAACGTGAAAGCTTAAAATACTATAATTATAGTCACAAGGGCAAAAAAGGCAATTGACAAAAAATGCAATTTTCATGGTAAGAGCTCTCAATAAAATAGATGTAGAGAGGTCTTACTATTATACAAGAATTTACATATTAAGCTCACAGTTAACATCATTTCAAATGATGCTTGAATATTTTTTTAGGCTATCTCATTGGGTTCTATCATCTACCACCTTTCCAGCGCATATTCGGTGCCAATCCCTTCCAATCCTCCAACATTAGGTAGGAGAGGAAGAAGGTTAGAGGGCAAAGGGAAAGTAGATCCCTTTAGACTACTTCCTGCTGATTAGAGACACTGGGGTCCTTGGGGCATATCCAAGCTCCAATGTCAGGGTATCTCTAACCAGCAATCCAGCAAAAACAGTAATCGCGTAATAGCAAAAGCATCAGCAGGAACCAGGAGCAGTGGTTGACGGGTTCCAACGAGGAAAGCAGCCACACAGGCCATCTCTGGACTCCTGTGTGTATATACAGAATTACATAAACTATCTGCAATTGACAAAAATAATGCCCCTCCTAGAGCACAAGATAATCATAATCAGCTGCTTGGTCAACCTAAAGCAGCCTCGTATCCCAAACCTGAGGTTAAAACAAAAGCGTATTCACATAACATAACAGGGTTTTTAAAGTAACCAAAATTCTCACTACAGATGCTAAGTTGGGAGAATTCCTGCAAAGATCTGGGACAATATAGTACTATATTTTAATGTAGTACTATAAGTGCTTGCCAAAACAATTAGAGACCAAGAAATGTTCATTTCCTTCAATAGGGAGCAAAATCATCAAGCCATCTCTACTTTCTGATGAACATGAGCTTATATATGGAAAATCCTAAGGATTCCACCACAATACCCTTAGAATTGATAAATAGTAATTGCATAATTCAAAGTTAATTCCTAAGAGCACATTAATAATATATGTCTGTGTTCATAAATTAGAAGATTTGATACAGTGAAAATTTTCATAGTAAACAAAGTAATATGGAGATTTAATGCACTCCTTATCAAAATTTAAAAGTAATTTTCACAGAAATTGAAAAAACAACCTCAAAATTTGTATTGAAATATGCAATATCAAAATAATCAAAACAATTTTGAGGAAAAAGAACCAAGTTATAGACATCGAAATGACATTCTTTTATTTTTCAAGACATATCAGATGATTGTAATCAAAGTAGTGTGGTACTAGCATAAAAGAAGACATGCAAGAAGACCAACAGAGCAGGAAAAAATCTACTGTGTGAACTTATTTTTGACAAAATTGCCCATAACACACAATGGAAAAAGGTCAGTCTCTTCAATAAATGTCAGTGGGAAAAGTATCCATGTTCCAAAAAATAAAATTAAATATTTATACCATATGCACAGTTCATCTACAAAAAACGATTTATAACTCTTATCTTTTCCAAATTGGAGATCAAACTCAGGCCTTTGTGTGTGCTAGGCAAGGATTTCACCACTGAACCACATCCCAAGTGTATCAAAAACAATATAAGACCTGAAACTACAATAACTATTAGAAAAATAGATAAAATAGAGGCTCCATATGAGGCAATTTTTTGGATATGGATATGACCTTAAAAACACAGCAAAGGAATCCAAAGTAGGCAAGCAAGACTGCACCATACTATGAGGCTTCTACAAAGAAAACACTGAGTAAAGAATTAACCTGTGGGGCTGGAGAGATGGCTCAGCAGTTAAGAGCACTGGCTGGCCAGGCGGTAATGGTACATGCCTTTAGTCCCAGCACTTGGGAGGCAGAGGCAGGTGGATTTCTGAGTTCGAGGCCAGCCTGGTCTACAGAGTGAGTTCCAGGACAGCCAGGGCTACACAGAGAAACCCTGTCTCGGAAAAAACAAACAAACAAAAAAGAAACAAAACAAAACAAGAGCACTGGCTGTTTTTCCAGAGGTCCTGAGTTCAATTTTCAGCAGCCACATGGTACCTCATAACCATCTGTAATGGGATCTGATGCCCTCTTCTAGTGTGCATAAAGAAAGAGCACTCATACATTAAATAAATAATAAATAAATAAATAAATATTTTAAAAAAGAGTTAACTTGTGGAATGGAGGAAAATATTTGTACCCATTTCTGATATATACATATATGACACACATATTCAACAACTCGGTAGATAGAAAACAACTTTATTGGAACATGGACAAAGACAAACAGGTGTGGATGCATACTTGTAATCCCAGCTGAGCCCAGAAGATCACAAACTCAAGTCTAATCTTGGCTATAAAGCAAGGTTAAGATTTCCTTGAGCTACAAGGAGGGGGAGATGAGGGAAAGGAGGGAGAAAGGAGAAAAATGAGAGGTAAGCAAAGAAGCCCAATGATATGATTTCTCCTAAATCACACAAATGGATGACAGGCAAACGAAAATACACCCAGTAGTTACTGGGGAGTCCAAACTACAACCATCATGTGGTATTACCTCACACTTGGTAGAAGGATTTTTATCAAAAGGTGAAAGATGAACATCGAAGAGGATGCGGAGAAAATTGAATTTACACATTGTTGGCAAGAGTAAAAAACAATTACAATAGCCATTATGGAAAACAGTGTAGAGATTGTCTGAGTTTCTTTCCCTGCTGTTAAGATAAAATGCTCTAGCCAAAGCAACTTGGGTGCACCAGGGCTTATTTTTGATCATGGTTTGAGAATTCTTTCCATCATGGTGGACAGGGCAAGTTATATGAAGCTTGAGGTAGCTGGTCACACCCCATCTAAAATCAAGAAACACAGAGGCAAAAATGTGTACTGCTGTTCAGCAACTTCTCTCTTATACAGTCCAGAATTGCAAGTTGGCAAGTGGTGACACTCACATTGGGTGGGTCTTCCCACCTCAATGAATGAAATCAAGATGATCCTTCACAGACATGCCCAGAGGCCTATCTCCGGGAGATTTTAAGTTCTACGGAACTGACAATGAACACTGTCATCACAGAGATTCCTTACAAAAGTGTGCATAAAGCTACCATTGGAACCAGTCTGTGTGCTATAGGGTAGGAGATCAATATATGAAAAAAAATGAGATCAATGTGTCAAAGGTACACTTGCATTTTATGTGCTTGTTGCAGCATTATTAAAGGGCTTAGGACATGGATATACCTATTTCCAAATAGATAAAGGAAATTCACGATGTACAAAGAATAAAATGCTATTCTGAATTTAAAAGACAAAAATCCTGTCAGTAGCATCACCATGAGTGAACATGGATGATTGGATGATGTGGGCTAAGTGAAATAAGTCAGGCAAAAGGAGACAGATTCTATTCGCTCTCTATTATGTCTGTGGAGCCCAACAGCGGTGAAGTTCTAGGAGGACAGAATAAAATTTGTGGTTACTAGAAGCTGGAAATGGAGAATGTGAAGAGCTGTTGATCACTGGCTGAATTCAGATAAACAAGAGAAATGAATTTTAAAGTTAATAGTGCTGCAGTCAATAGAAGTGACTTATATGAATCAAAATAACTTAGAAAGTAAATTTTGTCTCACAGTTGAAATGAAGAGGAAGGCATATGCTAATTAGCTGCCCTAATCATGGTGTATTGCATGTATATCAAAACAGCACCTTGTATGCCATAAATGTATGTGACAATAGTATCAATCAAAAATATGTATAAATATCAATAAGCACACAAATAAAATTTTACTCTTTATTAAACTGAACTTTTGATAAATTCATACATGAGTTCTTCATTGCATTTTTTATACCCCCCCTTTATGGCCCCTAACCCCTTCTGTGTCTCTTATTTCCTCTTAAATTTATGATTTCTTCTTTAATTATTATCATTACACACACACACACACACACACACACCAATCTGGTGAATATATTTGCTATTGATTGTATGTATATGTATTAGATGGCCTGTCACAGAACTCATTCATCACTGGAGAAGGTATTTTATCATTCTCTCTCTCTCTCTCTCTCTCTCTCTCTCTCTCTCTCTCTCTCTCTCTCTCTCTCTCTCCCTCTTCCTCTCCCTCTTTTTCTTCCCTCTCTCTGTGTGTGTGTCTCTCTCTCCACCTTCTCTCTCTTTCTATCTCTCTCAGCAACCTTTAGCTACCTATGGCTTGAATGGGGTTTTGTGAGGCTTCCCTATGTCCAAGATCCAAGTTGGCATGCCAATTGGTGTTGGTATTCTCATTGTGCAGGTCTTATCTATGTAACTATGTGGTTGAGCTCTCATTGGTGTATCTTCAAAGCAGATAACCTTGACCCCACAGTTCTTACAATTTTCCACTTCTTCCATGATATCTCCTGAGCCTTAGATGTACTGCTTGTGTTGTAGATGTATCAACTTGCATTGAGAAACCCATGGTCATCCTGCGTTTTGACCAGTTGTGGCATTCTGAAACAGTATTCTGCTACAAAAAAGAAGCATCTTTGATGAATCCAGAGATATACTTATCTGTGTTTATAAGGATAAGCTATATAATAAAGTTAGGAATTACATTAGTTTAGAAAAAATGGCAGTCATGGAATCCATGACCTCACCAGACATGTAGAAATTAGCAATATTTACAGTACCAAGCATGCACTCTCTTCTATGGCAAGGCCAACTAGATAACTGTTTGTCACTGCTAGGATATAACTGCCACATTCACACTTGTTTATATCTTACCATGATGGTTATTTTTGTAGTTTTCATCCTTCACAGTTGGGTGGAGTGTTGATCTCTTTTGTCTCTGGCCACACACGATAAGCATCTCTAAATTCAGACCTAGTGGGAATGGACGCAGGTAGATCCTAGGAATTCATTGGGCAGGCAGTCAGGCTGAAATGGTAAGTTCCAGATTTTGTGAGAGCCCTGTTTCAAAAAAATAAGGTGGATATTGGAGGAAGGGGGTTCCATGCTTGAGGAACCTTTGGCCAACACCTCAACTAGATGTCACCTATATCTTTCACTGAATGTTCCACATGGTGTCAAAAGATGTCTAATTGGAACATTGTCTCCCCTATTATTTGGTGACTTCTTTCTTTCTTTCTTTTTTAATATTTTTATTTTCTATTCTTTGTTTACATTCCAAATGATTTCCCCTTTCCCGGATCCCCCCTCCCCATACTGCTTTCATACATGCATCTAATAAGCTTCTTTAGTAGTTGGGTTCTATGTGATCCCTCAAATGTTCCTTAGTGTTAGATGGCCCTGTCTGTCTTTCTGTCTGTTTGCAAAAGAAAGAGAAAGAAAAGTCATGGAGTTAGGTGAGTAGGGAATAGAGAGGGTCTGGGAGAAGTCGGGGGAATGGGGAACTGTGTTCAGACTATATTGTTTCAACTTTTTTTTTTTTTAGTAAAAAAACATAATGTGAAAATCAAGACAGCTGACACCAACATCTGGCTTCTGTACATATACAAATGGGAGCTTGCGGGGGGAGCATGTATCACATTGTACCCACATACACACAGGAATATACCTGTGAAACATTCAAGATGGAAATTCTCAACAGCTATATCTCTAGCTTCTAGAGATACATTTATATATACAAACCCATGGCGTGTGGAGGAGGGCTTTGACTATGGAAGCTAAGAATGTTGCATGATATCAGGATGTTCTAAGAAGCAGCACTGGAATTACAAATGTGGCCATTCTCTTTAGGATTTGAGCTGCTTTTGTGACCATGTCTCTTTCCTTATGCAGCAAACTCTGTCTATATCCATACTCCTTACTGTGCTCCATGATGTAAATAA
This sequence comes from Apodemus sylvaticus, assembly GCF_947179515.1. Lineage (NCBI taxonomy): Eukaryota > Metazoa > Chordata > Mammalia > Rodentia > Muridae > Apodemus > Apodemus sylvaticus. The sequence goes on along the minus strand of NC_067474.1, from coordinate 68,007,500 downwards.
AGCTAAAAACAAAAGCCAAGAGCTTGCCCTCTGTGTCTTGTCCAAATGAGAAGACTCTTCACTATGATGAAGGACAGTGAAATAGTCCAATAATGTGTGAAATTCCTTTGACTCTCTGAGGATCAACTACATCTTCTTGCTTTGATTTTCTCCTTTTAAGAGAACAACCACAGTAACACGATCAGTGAGAGGTCACGGTGATACCTGATATACAATAGTTACGCAATCAATAGTTTGCTGAAAAAAAATATTTAATAGCAAGATAAACAAACTGAAAGGGTCATAACATACCAGCAATGCTGTCTACAGAATTAATATTTTTCTAAGTCAAAGTGATTTCCAAAAATGAAACATTCATATTTTTTTTGTCAGCAGAAGGCTTTGAAATGCACCTGTGGTTATCACTAGGAATACTATTCTTTATTCCAGAATAACCACTGTGAGAGCAGAAGTGGAAGCTTGAACTCTCCTCTCTCTAGAGGAGGAAGCTGAATATGCAAAGAAGGGGTAAGAAGAGGAGGCTTCGTTTAAACCAGTGAAATGCTATATCAGGTCATAAACCGTGGTATAGTTTAGTGACTGTGCTTAAATGGATGCTTCCCATTGCCTTATGAGATCCGGAAAAGCCATAAAAATTCATGGCCTACTTGTGGCTAAGTTCTAATAAAGGAATAATCGGTGCTTTAAGCGAGGGGTAATGGGAGGTACGGTGGGAGATTTACTGGAGCAATAAGGGCTGAAGAACGAGTGTAGGTTTTTCATGCCAATTACACTGACAGGCAGAAAAAGACTTTCCTGACATATGTACTTGGGATCTTGTTCCATTAAGAGACAAGGTGTGGTCCTTGTTCTCCTCAGCTCTTGTTTCAGGAATCAAAGCCTTGGAGTTTTATCCAGGACTCATATCATTGAGGTCAATGAAGCTCCAGGCAGGATCCCACTGCAGCAACTGAAATAGAAGCATGGAATTTGTGATAGGAGAAACTTCACTGCAATTCTCACCCCATTATTCTAGAGCTGACTTTTATCACTGTATCTAATTGAATAGTCAATTTCACCCATCACTGTGAAATTGATAGGGACTCAAGGTGGGGAGCATACTACTACCACTTGGCTTCTAATGTGACCAATGGAATATGTGTTTATATAAGACACCGCACAGCCCAAAGGACCAGCAGGAAACATAGGGAGGTTGGCTATTGCTCCATTATTCCTTAGTGTCATGACAATAGCATATTCTACCTTGTGACTAATTTCCAGCCTGAGTTCTGGACTATGAAATCTCATAGAACAGACCTGCAGCCAAGCAGAGACATAGTGGTAGTGCTAGGCCATATCTACATTAATCTGTGCAACCAGGAAGGCACCAGGAAGGAAAATGTACAGCTCAAACTCGGTTGATTGGTTAGAAAATAAATAAATGAATGACAAACTCACTGAGCTATTGTAGAACCAGAATGAAAACTGCTTTATGTGCTGTGAATGGCTGGCACATTGCTGTGACTACAACGAGCAACTGCTCTGGCGCTCCGAGCAATCACTACAGCCGTGGGCAAAGGACTGTAGGAACCAGCTCTCAGGTGCTTCTCAGTGCTGGCAAGGAGAAGGTGGTGTTCCATTGGCTGCCCCTATAATAAAGTAAAGAGGAGCAGGCTGTTGAGAGTATAGAACATGACTAAGAATTAAAGTCCTATTGTTCTAAGATATGGATGCCTGGGATTGTTTGTTACCTCTGAGTAACAGAGTGGGCACTGACTGATTCACAAAGTAGCCTTCGAAAATCACTTCCAGTCCTGTATTCCTTAAAATGGTACCCCCCCACCGCGAAATAGTTTTTTTGTAACAATCAAATGACATTTTTGACACTATGCATGGCACAGAGAAGCTGTCCAGTTATTGGTGACTTCTATTATTTTTCGTTTGTTCCTCAATCAGAGTGATTAAAGAGATTAAGTTGGTCTCACAACCCATGCACTTCTGGTGAGCTGTTTCAATGGCTTGTTGCTGTGGAGTTCCTGGGCCAATGTGGCAATCAGTGGTAAATTGGACATTTATGACACTCTCTTCCAGGACCATAGAGAGAAAGTCTCTCAGACCTTTTCATTACAGCCTACACAAGCTGTGAAAGAAATAGCAGCAGGTTCACTTTCACCCCATTACACGTCCAGTCAATGGAACGCTGCCTTTTCCTTACCTGGGGTGACAGGCAGGCAGCTGAAAGCTGTCTCCTATGGCCCTTTGCCCATGGCCACACTGCTCTGAGAGGCAGGGCACTTGCTCATTGCCTCACAGCAATGCTACCTCACCTGGGCCAGCCATTCATAGTGTACAAAGCCTGCATAGTGCTCGCTCTAGTTTTTACAATACTTCCATAAGGCTGTCTTTTATGCATTCATTCATCTAACTAACCCAGTGCCAGCTGGATGGGCTCTGCCTTTCTAGAGGCTGGTATTGGTGTACAACTGACAGTTCATTAGCTAGTTATTATATTTATTCAGCAAAATCTACTTTACATCCACTTCATGCTGGACACTCTATGAGTCAATGAAGTTTATGAAAGGAACAAAGTCTGATACAAGCTGTTAAGAAATATATGGCTGCAAAAAGAACACAGATATACAAACCACCCACATCTGAATGGTCATAGCTGGAGAACTACCTCAATCCAAGTATGTGGAGGCAGGAAAGGAAGAGACAAGAGGGCTACCAGGTGAACGGAATGCTTCCAACCATGAGCCATTTGGACTATGTTAGAAGAAATGGCCATGGTTGGGGACTGCAGTGATTGTTCAGTTGTTAAGAGCACTTGCTGTTCTGATACAGGAGTGGTGTTCAATTCCCAGCTCACAGTCATATGTAATTCCAGTTCCGGGAGACCCAATGTCTTTTTCTGGGCTCCAAGGCCAGAGGATACACACAGTGCACATACATGCAGGGAGGCAAGTACTCATACACATGGGATAAAAATAAAATCTTTTTTTAAAAGAAGAAATGGGGCTTGGCAGGTGGCTGAAAGTAGGCCAGAAGAAACAGCAGTAGGACGAACATGAAGGGTGGGAAGGGTGTTTGAGTACCGTCAGGGGCCAGCACCAATTAAGGCCACAGAGAGAGATGGAATCTCACAGGTAGAAAGGGAAGTTGTGAAGAACCTGAGGGTAAAAAGGCATTTGGTGTTATTATGTCGGAAGGAAGTTTCATATGAAGAGTTATAAATGGGACTCTCATAAGCATATTTTTAAAAATGAGGTCACTGTAGCAATAATACAGAGTCTCTATTAGAAGCAACCAAACCAGTGTCCAGCAAACCAATCAAGAGTTTAATTCTGATTCTCAGAGCTCCCAGGCCACATGAACATGTGTCCCATTGCTGCTGGAGAAATGGGTGTACAGAACAAAGGTCCTGTGTCACACCATCTCTGCCTTTCCTTTGGGAAAAGCAAACATTTAATGTACTCATTTAATCGATTTTATGATTTATTAGAGGATAATCGCTCTCCAAGTTTGTCATACTCTCTCTCCATGATGACTTCAGTCATGCCCTGGGCTGGATCATCCATTAGCAGATGGACATCTTCTCTCAGACCCCCAGACATGGCGACTATTTCATGGTGTGTAAGGATCCAAAATGTTTAAATGTACAGCATATCAAGATAAGTGCTGAGGGTGGGGTACTAAACCCTTTTGGCATTTAAGTCATCTACAGTCACCACGTGTACCAGGTCACACTTCCTTTTCTCTGGCTCTGCTGCTGGTTGGCAAGTTCATTTTCTTCTTTGGAGATCCTTTCTGAGGTGTCTACATACCAGAGAGCAAACGTATCAAGAGTTGACTTTATCATTCATCAGGACGATGGGCATTTCACCTTTGCCTGTAGTAAGTCTGAAGCAAGGGGATGCAGCTAATAACTCTCACAGGCCAAGTCAGCTTTGAAGCACAGGGAAAGTTATCTGAACAACAGGATTGAAACCACAGTGTGTCGGCTACTACTCTGGTTCCCTAGAGTAATATCAGAGTGTTCCATGCTTTCAATACTTAAAAGCCTCAACGGTTAGCACAGGGCAGGCTCCCTAACCTGTAGATAACCTGCCTCATTCTAGAGTCATTTCAATGTTCTTCCAGGAGGTCCTGATTCAGATATCCATCTATTCCAGAAAAGGATAACTTCACAAAGAAAGACCCAGAAGAGCAAATGATTCTGATAACCAGATGAGTTGTTACTATTCCTAACATGGTCCCTAATACTGATTCCTAGAGACGTCTCTGAAAATCACTCATATTGATAGCTTTGTGGCCTTGTAATGGTGGAAACATACTCATTTGTATAATCTTGACGCCATCGAGTAACATTTTTCTCTGCACGGCACAGAGAAGCTCTTCAGTTAACAGGGGTATTATTAGTTCTCAATTGCTCCTCATGGGGTGGTGAGAAGCACTCAGGTGGTCTCTCAGTGCGTGTATGTCTGGTGTGTTGTACTGAGAGGTTTCAATGACTTGTTGCTGGGGAGTCTTGGGGCCAATGCAGCAACCTACAAGTCTATAAGACTGAATTATAGAGACCCATTCAGGTTCTTGAGACCCAAATCCCAGAGACCTTTCTTCCAATCATCTTTATTCTCTGGTGACAGATGATGAGCTTTCTAAATTGGCTTCTCTAAAGCAGCAAAGATGTCCTGGATATTGACTTACCACGGTCCAGGCATGGGCTACCTTATTTTATACATATCTCTTTGTAAGCCTCAAACGAGTACTGTTGTTGCTACTTAAGTGATGGGGGAACTAAGCTATAGTGAGACTCAGTCCCAGATCCTATAATCAAGTAACTTCTGGAGTCCAGGTTGGGATTTAGGAAGTCAAAAACCTAAAACGAGCCTTTTTTTTTTTTTAATTCTGCTACTCTTGCTTCTTTCTGCCTAGCAGTTAAACTTATCCAATTGCTCCAATTTGCAAGTATTCGTAAACTTTAATCTCACCCTTAATTTTATAGGTGAGAAAACAGAGGTGAGGGAGGTTAAGAGACTTCCCTCAGGTCACTTTGCAAGTGTTGTCAGAGCTGTAACTGGCACGCATGTCATTACTCCTTGAGTTTTTAACTTGAAATCATCACTTTAACAGAAAGCAAGCTTGAGCTTATTTTATCCTCCCCCAGGTGGGTGTGGGAGAGAAAAGAAGGCGGCAAGAGGGGAGCAGGAACACAGAGATTCTTATATGCACCCGGGAATCTGCAAAGAACCTCGCATCCAATGTTCATGTATTCAAGCAGCAGCCTACTGAGGTTAGCATTATTGCCTCCATTTTCGAACTAGGAAAGCAAAGGCTTAGAGAGGTTAGATAAACCTGCCTTAGGTTACTCCACTCACAAGTGATAAAGCTGAGGCTGAGACAGCGTCTGTGTGAATGCATCTCCAAAGCTCCTGTCAAGAATTTAATAGAGGCTTTGCCCTTTGAAGGTGTAGCTTTGACATAGTACCCTCTTTTACCAAGTCCTCAGTAGGATTAAGGAGTGTCTAGGCCTTGAATCAACACAGACAATCTTCTCCCATCATCCTTCTCAAGACCTAGGCCACAGAGATTCAAATTGAATCTTTAAACAGTTTTCACCAGGGCCCTTGGTTAAATGGCTTCTGATGTCCTGAGATTTTTTTCCCTCTGATTCCATCCCCTGACTCTTCTCACCTGGGCACAGCGATGAGAAACCTTACACTTTAGTTAAAGGTCACTTGCCAGAGAAAACATCTTCTAGACCTTGACTTGAAATTGCCGGGCAAGTCAGGTCGTGTCTTAGGTGCAGAGAACATGTCAAATTACTTCCCAATACTTGGTGTTTCACACAGTGCCACAGCTCACACCAGACACTTTCCCCCCTGACTTTGAAATGTGTGTGGACTACAGAGACGGTTTTTCTGGTTTTGATGTCCTTGCACAAATTGTCAACATACTGTATCTTTTTTTCACAGCTCTTTGATGTGCTTGAAGGGGCTTCTTCCTTGAGCAAGAAGCCACAGTGCCAAATGTGTTTAAAACAGAAGCCCTGAAACATTTGAAGATCAGTTTCGAATTCCCAAGCAGAAACTTGGCAAGAAGTCCTCCCTTAAAAAAAAGTCTTCAATACTGAAGTATCAAATATATACTTCCCAATAGAAAACAGACTTCAGCCCCCAAAACATGTTGGTCTTACTGTTATCCCTGCTTTTCCTCCACTGAGTATAGATACTCTAATCTATTATCTTACCCTTTAATCTCTCCTCTACTCCATACACTCCCCTCACACACACACATACAGACACACACACACACACACACACACATGCACACGCATACGCATTGATGCTGTTAGGGGCAGGAGGCTTGCCTTAGCGTGTTAGTTGTTCCTAGATCAGTGCTGGTTTGTCAGGAATGCTCTCTGTAAGTGCTTATGCAGTGGATGGTCTTCCAAACCATCTTGCCCTCCTCCATCATCGTCACCTGATTATCACATGTCTTCAAAACTTTGTTGACTTGTATTTGTACACTATAATGACTAGAGAGCCAAACAGAACCCATTTTATCAGATATATGGACTATTTAAGATTAAGAAAGAATAAACAAAACCACCACAAAACCCAATCTACAAAAAGTGAGCCAGTGCAGAAGATAGGAGGCCAAGCGTTAGCTATATATACATGTTGGGATGGAATTGAGGCTATGTGTGTGTGTGTGTGGGGGGGTGCAGAAGTGATTCTAGAGGAGATAAAAGTGGGATGGAGTGTAAGACGCCATGATGTCCTGTGCATGCTGGAGGAATCCTGACTGGACTGTACACCGTCTGATATCTAAAGTCACTCCTGGCAAATTGTGAGACAGAACAAAGGACCCAAGCCCAGAGCTATGGCCCTTTCTGCCATCTTCACAGAAATCCCCCTGGGCAATCGATCCCTCCCCTACAGATTACATTCAGTACATGTGACCCCCCAACCTTTCATCCTTGATTACATAACCACACCCTTATTGGCTGAAAAGTTGTACATAAGTTTTGTACTGAACAATAAAAATTAGATCTGCACAGTGATGCTGGTCTTTGAGGTCTGAGATCTCTGTTGGCCCCTTCTCCATTTTCCCTACATTTCTCAGTCCAATAGTCATGTTAACAGAAGTTAACCAGATATAATTGTCATTAAAATAAATTAAAATAACATTATAATCTATCCATATTATATCCCTCTACAATATCAGAATATAGTGTATAGAATTACCAAAGAGAAATAGGCATCAAACCCCCAACATAGAGATGGGATGAGAAGATCTTACAAAACCATCTTTTCAGTTCTTAAAATTCCTGAGCTATATATTCTGCATATTTTTCTGTCTAGTTTTAATCATATGACAAAGCTATTTGTGTGCCACTATCCCTTGTTCAAGTGTATTGTCAGTAACAGTGAATGGGGCTCCATTCAATTCTGTATCTGATGTGAAGTCTCTATAAGAAAAGAAAAACATGGCCCTTCATTGGTTTCTTTAAATCTCTGTCCATCCTCTGACTACCTCTATTTCTGACCCTTCATGTCTTCCTGATCAGAGATTCTTTACTTGAGATCTATAGTACAAAAAGAGTCTATCAATTTCCCACGAGGAGAGGTCAGAGCCTAGAAGCAAGACAGGACCATGGGTCCCAATCATGCTTGATTTTAGTTACTCCTCAATACACTGAGGAGATTACTTAGAAAACAGAGGAAGACATTCAAAGTTTACTCTGCAGCAAGTATAGTTCAGGCTCTGCATATGAAACAACAAACAAAGGTAGATGCTCCAGTGTTCCCATTCTGACAGAGGCTACACACGGTCAACAAGTAGATAACTGCTCAGTATGTAGGAGGGACATAAGAACTGTGGAGAATAATGGTGACAATGGCATCCTACAATATTGTCATTTTAACAAAGTAGCCAAGGATGACCTCACAAAACAGAGATATGCTAGAAATGAGAGAACAGGGCATGCTATTGTCTGGGAGAGAGCATTCTAGGTCAACAAATAAGTGGAACTTGAGGCAGGGAGACAGGCTTACAGCAAATCCACAGCTGGAATGCTGCCAGTGTGCCTGGAACAGAGTTTTCCAAAGATGAGAAGATCTCAGTAGTGATAGAGAGCTGGGCTTTCACTTAGAATAAATGTCTGTGGTAAAATATGACTGGGGTCAGTGAGATGGCTCAGTAAGTAAACGTGCTTGCTGCCAAACCCAACAACTTGAGTTCAATCCGTGAACCCACTTGGTAGAAAGAGAGAACCAATGTTTGCAAGTTGTCCTCTGACCTCCACATATGTATTATGACTGTGAATGCATGCATCCTCATACACACATAGCCAAATGCCCTACAAAAGCTGCTGGTTCAATGATTCCATCCTACTGCATGAACTGATTGCCTACTTACTATGTTCCAAGATCTCAGCTCTTAAGAATATAGACATATCAGGAAACAGATATCTGTACAAAGAAACCTAAAATAATACAGACAGTGGGCAAATATTTAAAAAATAGAATTTGGGGGGGGTCTGAGCTTTTTTACTCAGCTTCCATAAAGAGACAATGAGGTGTGGCTATGATAAACTGAGTTGTGGTTTTCTAAGACACAAAACTTTATGCCAAGGGATAGAGCAACAATACATTTTTTTTTGAGAACTTTGATAGTAAACCAAGTTGGAAAATGCTCCAAAGTGAATAGTTAAAGATATTTAGACAGGAAGACAGAAATGAGATGTTTGAAGTTTATGAACACAAAATTGTTATTAGCGACTCTTCATTAGCTGTGGGGTTTAGTATAACCTTATCCATACTTTTTGAATATGTATGCTTATGTCTATATGATGTAATATTTCATGAAAGGAAAGTATGAAATGGGTATGTAATAATTCAATTGAACTATTTTCTGAATACCCAGTCCAAATCTTTTAGATAGAAAATAAATATTATAACTATATTACAGTATTGTACTGATATGGAACATGCATCTTTAAAGTTTAATAAAGACAAGGCTATGCTAGAGTTGAGGTATTTGTTCTTCCCTAGTATGGGATATGAGACTCTGGGCTTGATCTGCATTAACAAATAGCAAGAAAAAAGTCCTATTATTATAATCTATAAATTGTATAATATCCTATTGTCTTTCTATGACATCTGTCTGCCCACCTCAATCAGGTCTGGTCAGCATATTATAATTGTGCTTCATGTTTGCATTTGGGTATCTTAACTGTAAGGTACAAAAGATGCTAAGGATTCAGCTGATGATCCTCACCCTGTGAGATATAATCTACCTCCTAGGAACTGCTCTCATGCTTTGGAAAAAGTTTAGTTATCTCATTCAGAGCAAGAGTTTCCAAAGGCCTGAAATTATTTTATCCTTTTCTCCCTGTGCTTTTCTTCAGAACAAACAAAATACATCACCAAGAACCATTTGTCCCTTCCACTGTTTTGCACTCAACAGTTCACAGGAAGAAAAAAAAAGTCCCATTTGTTTTACTTGTTGTTTTTTTAATTTGAATAATTGAATTTAGTAATCAGTTCAGTTTGCTTTTGACTTCTGTCAGTTGAAAAAATGGAAGTTGAGAGTAAGGAGGGGATAATCTTACTTGGTTAAGTTTGAACACTTTTTCTCTTCAAACAAAACTAGACAGTTTGGTAAACTCCTATTACTTGACATTTCATTCAAAATCAGAAAAAATAACACCCAGAAAAGATTCAGTGTTTTAGGAAACTGTATACCTAGCCACTTCCAAGTCAATGCCCCCTTGAAATTCCATTCATACCTTGAAGATAGCATTGACTATGTTGTATTCTGATCATAGATTCTCAATACTCAGCATAGCAGGTTGGGAGGGGGAGCAAGGGGAGGGAAAGAGGAAGAAATGTTTGATACCAGTTGTACAAGGAACTCCAGATACATGGTCTAATAAATAATTCCCTTGCTACTAATTGGCTATGAAGTACTTTGAAGAATGATAACTTATATGCCAATACTAGCACCTCACACTGCTGGCTTATGTTGCTAAAACTCTAAGAGGCCCTTTTATAATAACAATGGAACACTGCATTATGCGGAGATAATACATTATACCTTAAACCTGGACCACTAAAAAGCTATATTCCATGGTCTATGACTCTTTCCTAAAAGTTCATTTAGCCTCGCTTAAGTTGACCTGCATTTGTGTTTTCAAGTTTGAAGTCACACGTAGTTTTACTAGACATTGTAGTGAAATGCCCTGGTAATACAGGATACATGGGACATTACATGGCAGGTTCCTGAGACTTTAACTCCCAAAAGACTATGTTCTGGTATGTACCCTTTTCTCCTATAACGTCTTCATCACCTATCAAGAAAAATCCAGCCAAGCTGTCCCGCAATACTTTTGCATTTAGTGCCATTTTGTTATGTTTATTAGCTGATGTGGTTCTTCAGACACACAGCAATGGCCACAGCCATTTTTAACAATATTGAATTTAGTTAACATAAAAAAAAAAATCCTAAGACCGGCTAGGACTCAACAACCTTGAGTCCGCATCAAGGAAGCTGACTTACCAGCTCCTGCTCCTTCTCTGTTCACTCAACTTCTCATCCTATCCACTATCTCAGTGTGTCTAACTTACACAGTCCTAGACTAAATGGAGATCATGGCACCCCCGAAGCAGTGATTCTCAGCCTTCCAAATGCTGGGAGCCTGTAGTACAGTTCTTCATGTTGTAATGAACCCTAATCATAAAATTACTTTTTTTTTGCTACTTCATAACTGTAATTTTGCTACTGTTATGATTCATAATTTAAATATCTGGTATGCAGGATATCTGATATGTAGCCCCCATGAGATAAGAGGTCATTCAACCACAAAGGGGTTATGACCCACAGGTTGAGTACTACTAAAGTGTTAAAATACTTCAATATTTCAGCTCCCTTCCCTTCCATGTTATCATTATCTTAGGAAACTTCCTAGGACATATTTAGTTTTGCATGACCTCCCTTTGAAAGAATCCAAACATGGGTCATGTCAAAGACTACATATAGGCCTAAGGATCTGATGTTTAACACATTGAAGATGGAACTATTCTTTTTATATATTAGGGAAAATTATCTGTGACGAGCCCTACATTTTCCAAAAATGCACTTAAATGTTTACCTAATCAGAAGTACAAGGAAGGAAGTTCCCAAAATAGATGTGGTCATGAGCAAGGAAGCAGGCCACCACATAAAAGAAACAACAGAACCCAACCAAGTTAGAAACACGGTCTTTGAATGTTTTCTGAGTACCAAGTACCAAGCATCTGGAATATATGAGCATGTGTGTGTGTGTGTGTGTGTGTGTGTGTGTGAGAGAGAGAGAGAGAGAGAGAGAGAGAGAGAGAGAGAGAGAGAAGCAGAAGCAGAAGCAGAATTATGAGTTAGAACAATGAAAAAAATAGGAATTAATTGTCCAAAGGAATGGCTCACTACATTCTTGAAAACAACATCTAAGACACTGTTCCATCGAGAAAAAAAATACAGGAATTATTCATATTGACTACATTCACCCAGCTCTTCTGCCTGTTACCATATGCTAAACTTAAAGTTTTTATTAATTATATTCATATTTTAGATTGCCTGTCATCCATGCTATATTTCAGCCTTCTAATTTGTTAAGAGTTTTTAAAGAAACACACATTTAGTTTCAATTTTTTAATCTAGCAACTATAGAGCCCCAACTCTTCATTTTCAACTGTGGCAAAATATACATAACGTAATAGGTATCATTTTAAGCATTTTAAACATCTGTAAGCTTGCTGGTATTGTATTGAGTCATACCATACTATAACTATCAGTGCTATCCCTTCTGTACGTTACCAAACCAAACCTCTATATTTCCCAAACACCAGCTCTCATTCCCTGTCTCCAGCATCTAACAGCTATATTTTCTTCCCTCCTTCTTTTTTCTTTGTAAGGATATTTCTGAAAGCAGATATTTATGCTCACAGAAAGATTAGGAAGACAAAACAAGAGATTGTCTATATACTCTCTGCCCACGTACACCAACAGCCCCCTTTTATTAACCCTGTCCCCACCAGACTGATGTTCTTGTTCCCAGTAAAGACTCCAAATACATCATCCATACAGTGGTAACTCTTTGTGCTGTATACCTTTTGGATCTGGCACAATGCATACTGATATATATATATATATATATATATATATATATATATATATATATATATATATATATCCACTGTTGTGGTATCACACAGTAATTTCACTGTTCTAAAATCAATACTTCATTTTGACATAAAATGTAGTCTTCATTATTTCTTACGGGTTCATTGTGACATCTCCAACTTCAGGGGTCTTTACCAACATCCTAATAAAAGAGTTTAGCATGGGCAAGAATAAGAGCCTCAGAATTTGCATGTCTCTAAGAACTCCCCACTAAGCAATACAGCCGGTTTAATACTCCAACATTAGCAGAAACATTTCTCACCCTGCAAAGAAACAAACGGAAAAAACCACCACGCCTGTTTACAGCCTAAAGTCTTGACAGAGCACTTATTTCAAGCACATTAATGTTATACTACAGGATGCAGGAACAAGCAAGATCTCACTCATGTCAGGAATAAAAATGAACGCTTTCTTACTAGGGATAATATGCGAATTCCCTGGTATCACTATACATTTTTTAATTGTTCAAATATTACTTTTTGATAATAATCCATTTAAAAATCAGAAATCTAATTGAGGGTTCTCTGGCCCCTGGCACTTCTCTCACACTCCTCAAACATGGCTGCCGGCATGCGAGATTCCTCCTAAGCAGAGCCTCCGTCTCTTTAACAAAAAAAGGTCTCCTTCACCTTCACGGCTGCCTCATGTTCCGTTCAGTCTGGGTTCTTCTGTTCCTGCCTCTTTTGTGCAGGCCTGGGAGAAACACTGTAATTTATTCAGTTGACGATGGACCCTTGCAAAAACAGAACAAGAATATAATGCAAGGTGCTTCACCTGCTGAGTCCTGGAGGAACGCGAGGGAGTGGGAAGGCAGAAAAGGTTTTTAGCGTGCTACTATTTGGAGGAAATGCCTTCTACAGTCCATGAATCTGTCATCGACAAGGAGGGTGGAGACTAGGTCTCTCATGATAATCTGAGGGACAACGGTAACTGGCTGTTTGTTGTGAGAAGACTGTCTTCTAAGCCATTGCTTCTCAGAAGGGACTGCTCTGCTCATCTGTCAGTTCAGGAGAGGCTCTGCCTCTGACGGCCAGACGCCTGGCGGGAAGTCAATATATTCCCTCCTGAGACAAGGAAAATTCTGCAGGTCAGACTTGCTAAGCAAGTAGACAACAAAAAGTGCCAAGTCCATACAAATGCCAGTGAATTTAAGATAATGATATCGGCTGTTTATTGTAGATAAAACATAAATCTATAATAGAAGCACCCAGGAGATTCCAGCACCCAGTGTATCAACATCAGAAAGAGCAGTTATGATTGTTGCTAGGAAAAAAAAAAAGTCCAGGGCCTCACTAACATTTAGAGATATCAAGCTTTCATATTCTTCAGTTTTCTTTCCTTTGTGATTTCCACAGGATTTTCATTTCTAGAGATATTATACTGCTTGCTTTCAAAGGAATTCAATATTTTCATTCAGAAAAGTAATTTCACAGGAAAGTAACACGGAGTGATGTCCTGGGTATTCATTTTCAGAGCCAATCTTACAAAGTCAATTTGTGCTGCAGGAGCAGGGGCGACATGAAAAGGTGCAGATGTTGTGTATCTGGGCTTCTTCCTTCCCGTTCCCCCCTTGCAGGATGCCTTGGACACCCCACAAGCATTTGAAAAGAATTGCCTGACGTTCAAAACAAAACACGCTGTGGACTCCCTTAATAACATCACCCGATGCAACGCGGAGGCATCTATCCTGAGCCCAGAACTGGATTATGGCTCCATGCCTTCTGCCCTCTGGTAAAAGTCATATCGCCATAACCATCACAATCACTCTGCTTAGTTCCTCCCTGTTGTTTGAGAAATTAGAGGAGAAAGCCGCCAGTCTAAGGTGAAAGATGAGGAGATGAGGTACTGTCTCCGGTAGTTCTGTGGAGATAAAAAGCTAATCCAGATCAAACCAAGGCTGAAATCCTCCCAGCCCAGACCTAGCCAAGGTCAGACACCATTAGCCAATCAAGTAGGAAGCTGATGGGTTTTTCTGTATTGAATGAGAAACAGACAAAGCGGCTGACCGAGGTAGACAGAGAACAGAAATGAGAGAAAGAGTGGAGAAAGGGGGAGAAGGAGAATAGGTGAGGGAGAAGGTAGAGAGGAACAGATGGACAGACAGTGAATGGGACCAAAGATGGAGGGGGTGGGGATGAGAGGAGGAGTAACCTTTCCTTCTAGTTACATTTCTTGACAAATTTCAGTATCCGAGGCAAGGGGGAGAAAAACATCTTGAGAGGTTTGCATCCGGCATTTGGCGGTCCAGGCCCAGCAGCCAATGGAGGGCTCTCTTAGAGTCTGCAAGGCAGCAGCTTGGCCTAACCTGAGGACAGCCTTGTTTATTTGTGGTGGAAAGATAAGCTAGCCAGCCAGGCTCCACCCCCTGCCCCAGGGAAGCCGAGTGGGCACTGCCTCGAACAAAGAGCACAGTAAGGCTACAGGCATTTGGTTTTGATTAGGGGATATTCGGGGGACTGTAAGTCCTATTAAAATAAGCACAAAAACATTTTAAAGGGCCATCCTCCCTCCGTCTCTTTCTCTCTCCCCCACCACCTCGATTTATATTGTTAATCTTTCTTCCTGGATGGTGCCTCACAAATGCCTTTTGTTTTCTTGTGTGATTTCTACGTGCCAGGACTCTAAGCAAGGGAGGACCGAGGTCCTGTTCTGGCATGCTTTCAAGTTTCTTCCATAGGAGATGAGGGCTTGTTACTATGCCTTCAAGGGTATAGATTTAGAGGCTGCCAAACAGTCCGGAGGTAATTCAAATGCCTGGAAATGTTGGAATCTACCCGGCAGCGGGCCCCCTGCTCCTCTGAATGCCCTGGCACTTACCCTACTCAGAGGAAACGAAACCAATTTGGGAAAGCGAAGAGAGAATAAACACGCAATTAAAATGGCCATCTCTCCTGCTTTCTTCCTTTAGCCTCCCCACAACACACACTTTTCCTTTAACACGGCATCTCCGTCTATAGGCTGATCATGAAACGGGCCTAGATAATTATAACAACTTAGAAAAGATTGCTGTCTTTTCTCCACAGTGACTGTTCCCAGAGTTGAGCCTTCGGTGGAGGGAGGGAGTGGAAGAGGTGGGGGGAGGCTTCCTAAGATGGGAGAGAGGTAGGTAAACTTCAAGCAAAGCCATCATTTTGGAAGAACCGCTATTTTTATATTGTTTGCAAACCCTTCACCAGAGTGAACATTACAGAAATGGCACTTTCAATTTCTCTATCTTCCTCCTTTATACATAGACAAATAAAAATGAATCTTTCCAGAGGCAGGATGTATGCCAATTCTATATGCTCTTCAGATGGCTTGGTTTTATTCAGCTTAAAGCATAACCTATCGTTTTATTCAAGATTCCATCTCCTAGTCTCTCTTTCTGTCTGTCTCTGTCTCTGTCTCTGTCTCTGTCTCTGTCTCTCTCTCTCTCTCTCTCTCTCTCTCTCTCTGTGTGTGTGTGTGTGTGTGTGTGTGTGTGTGTGTGTGTGTGTGTGTCTTTCTCTTTCCCATGAATGTCTTTAAGAAACCCAGCTACATGTTTTGTTCCAGAGACTCTGCTAAGGGCCAAACGTTGCAGATAGCACACCCATCTGGCTTGTTTTCAGATCCTTGGAGAAGGGCTTCAGAGAGCCCCCTCCAGTGGGAGGAACGATGCCTGGGAATAAACCTTGTCTTTGTTTGCGATTAGCTTCTTGCGTTCATCTCAGGAAGACTCTTAATATCCACGGGGAAATATACCTCTAAATAAAGCCGGCCTAGCAAACAGGAGCGTGGTTGTCAGTGCTTTGAAATCTTTACACTGCAGATTCGGTTTCAGCGTAAAGAAAACATTAGCATCTCACTTCTCCTTTTTTTTTTTTGTCTGCATCCCCATTCCTTCTATTTAATTCTAAACACTGCATGGATTTTGCTTCATCCTTGAGGCAGATGCTAAAAAGTAGCAGCCCACCTGCACATGCAAGCAGAATAGGCTTCATGTCAGAGAAGCATTAAAACCCCAGCATTCCATTTTTTTCCATAATCTGGACTCTGTGTCTAGTGAATAAATACCACAAGAATACCAAAGAGAAGCTCATCTGAGAGGGAGCTGAATATTGAAATCTATAAAATGGCCAGTGTCCAAAATAGTAATATTTGCGGAGAAGTGTTTTGACATCTGCGCTAACCTCCATTTTCCTCGGAGCTGTGCATGCTTGAGTTAGTGGAACTGGTGTGAAGAAACGCATCACTACGATGAGTCTCAAGACCCTGCTCTCACTTTCACACCATCGGAGCTCGCAGTTACCCATCATTCCATTCTCAGAACAAGAAGGGGATACAAGCACGGGAATGTGAGTCATCGACACTTGTGTGGCCACCTTTGCTTGGTCACTTCCCCTCCCTATAGTTTTAGGAGTCCAAGTGGAATCTTAGGGCCTTCCACTGGTAACCACAACATGGGCAAACCAACAGACCCATGCTTGCAGAGGGGTAGGAAGGAATAAATGATAATAAGTGTGATAGTGGTCCTCAAGGCAGCTAATATCGCTAAAGTGTATCAGTCACAGTTATAAAAGCTGGCCTTGGGACATCTGAGTTAATTTATGCAAATTAAGTAATATATTTAATATATTTAGGTTTAACATGTGGTCAGTTTACTGCTATATTTGGTCATTAGAGTAATGACCCTGCTATCCTCACAATAGCTTCTTAAGCCTGGAATTGGTACTAGATCTTTTTATGCAATTCGGAGAACTGAGTCACAGAAATAATAACTTAGCTGATATTAGATATAGGAAACAGAGAAACCAAGCTTCAGTAGACACTCTAGCCCCAGTGTCCTAGTATGAGCTCTTTAAACTCTCTATAAAACATGATCTAAAATATATTGTATATGTGTGCCTGCAACCACACACACACACACACACATAGTTGATTTCCTATATTAAATAATAAAGTATTCAGATTAAGTTTCTAGCTCCCAAATCAGGCGTTCAAGTAAGGACTGAAAGTAGCAACTGGGAATTGGCCTCATTTCTATTCTAAAATCATCGGAGTCTCATCACACTACCTTCCTGCCCATATTTTCCTTTCCGGCTGATGGGGGTTGTTGAGCAGGGCTTTGTGTGAGTTCACAAAGCAGCAACAATGACACAAGGGAGTCCAGGCACGTGTTAACCACAGACACACGAAAACCCCCGTTGTCGTAAATGGTGTGCATCTTAACACGGTGCTTCAGTCTTTACGTAAGATTAATTAAAGAGCAGCTGTTCTGTCATACCCTGAGTTAGGTATGGTTATCTTTGAGATTCCAGCTCCTCCATTTGCTGGGTTTTAATTTGCATCATTATGCATTTTGAGCCTGGGGCATGAGTAGTCAAGTGGTAAACATTAGCTATACTGCACTGTATTTCCAGATGCACCTTCACTATTAGGCTGACTAATAGAATTCAATTCTATTTTCAGCTGAATCCTCTCAATTTTCATTTGCTTTTGACATGTTACATGGCAGGAGGAAAGAGCAAGGGAAAATGAGGGCGAAAGAGAGGCATCTACAGCCCAGTTTGTGCACAGACCTTAGGTCGACAAGACAGCCCCCTTCTGTTGGGTTCTGACCATGCACTAATATGTACTTGGTTTTGTAAGGAGCTATCTAAGACAATCCTAAAATTTCCCTCCCAGCTTCACAGAAGAGGTTGAATGCTCCGCCATGGAAGGAGGCCTCGCTGCTTTTGTTGTTAGGAACTGGGAGGCATCAGAGCAGATTCTGATTTTTTTTTTTAAATGCAACTCCTGAAAACTGATGTCAGGAAACTTTTCAGGCTGTGATCAAAGTCTGATATGAATTAATTTGTCATTATAGCACAGCCCTACTTGCCAGGCATTTCAGACTAGGACTTGGGAAAGGCAGCAGATATCTGGGTTGACAATTTCATTTAAAGGACAGAAAAGCTCTCTGCTTTCTTTTCATTGGTATCTTGATTTAATGAACACACAAACAGACCATCGCCATATGCTCCAAATACCAGCTTGCTGTTCTTCAAGAAGCAGCTTGGGAAAATGCCAAGGCAAGAGGCTTAGAAGAAACTTGAAAATGCTTCAAGACATATCTTTGTAGCCTGAGATGGCAAATGCACCAGCGATTAATTACGCAGGGGTGGGACATGAATAAGAACGTCAATAAGGCATTTGGAGCCCTGCACTAGAGGGCATGTTGGCCTGATAATAGAATCCCTCCTGTTTTCATGTGTCCTGATTTCCTTTGCTGCTGGTAACAACGCCCATTCAGGTCAGAGATAGAAGATGGCAATGACATGCTGCTCTTTATTATAGAATCATTAGGTCAGGTGCAACCACAATGAGAAGATGTTCTGAAGGAAATAAGTGCTCCAGGATTTTTGCCAGAGAGGTGGTGGAGGCATCACCTCCCTCCCTGCTGCTATGCAAAACCAGGAAGAAGGTAACTTTCCTAGTTTATACAACACCCTTTGAAGGAAATCCCTTTATCACTTTGAAAGTTAAAGACCCTGCTTTGGAATCCAGGTCATCTTTTGTTTTGTTTCTTCAGACATTGGGCATAAGAACGGTTATGTGTTCCCTTTCTTACAAGATAAAGCTGAATGAGAAGAGATGAAGCAATAAAGAGGAGGATTGTAGTCCAGAGGAGAATATTTAATTGTCTTGTTGTTATTAAGAAGAACTTGTCTTGCAGAATTTCAAGTATCAATATTCAGAAAATGTTGCTTGAAAATGAGGATCTCCGTTCAAATTCCTAGGGCTTTTGTAATGTGCTTGCAAATTACACATGTAGGCTTCTATGCTGTGTCTTCAAATCTGATGGTCCACCAGCCATGTGGCTTTCCGTGACTCACCAATAATCTGCTAAAATCCTTTATCTTACACATCCTCGTAGATCCCGGTTCCATCTGGCACTCTCAAACCTCAATGTCGGACCCTGCTATTTCCTGCCCTGTGCTGCCCTACTCAAATCACACAACTCCCAAGAAGCTAATGGTACACCCTTTGAACCTTTCAAGATTTCATAGTCTTGCAAGGGTCAATTCTGGCCACATCTTTCATCTGTTCTGGGATCTTGCACTCAATTTCTCTTGAATGTCTCAACAATACTTCAGACCCAAACATCTACAATTTCATTCATCATCCTTCCCAAATGTCTTGGGAAGACATTGAGAGTATTGGTTCCTTCCCTTCTGATTCTCTCATAGCCAGACACTGGATAGCTCCTGATAAAGCCATCTGTGGACTACACTCGTGTTCCAAGCCTTCATGCTTAATTATTTTCCCAAGTTTTTTCTCCCTTATAAACACACCTCCAGGAACTTAGGTAATCTTACCTGGCTCATTTGACCATCATCTAATTGACCATCTTTCTTAACTTCTCCTTCCTCTCCATTTTGCCCTAAGTCACAACATTTCTGTGTGATGCCCTAAAATTCATTCATCTTCCCACCTGATATGTATGAACTTTCATGCTGGAGACTCAGAAGCATATCCCTGCAGAATAAAGTTCCCATGTACATTGAAATTGTGAATCTTTGATTTAACCTTAGTCTCCTTAAATAATCAGTATATGTTAAATGAATGATCGAATGCATGATTACACAGAACTTACAGTTTAGTTGGAGAGAAGAATTACAAAACCATTACATGTTAAAATAAAATACTTTTATCAAACACCTGAAGACAGTCAATAATTGATTACCTAATTTAAAAAAAATTTAGATTTTCAATAATCTTAAAAGAAAACCTTCAGTAAGGTAAAAAGGAAGAATATGAACTAACATTTATAGAGCAAATAATGCACACAGCCCTGTGTCAGGTATGTTATATAATCCTATTGTTTAATCCTCATAACATTACTATTGTCAGGCATGTTTGATAGTTGTTTATCAGTAGATATTCATGGAGGCTATGTCATTACTGAAGCCTAGGTAGGAAAGGTCAATAGTGAAGTTTGCAACAAATATTTAATTTCTTCCACTGAACCAAGTTTAGTAATAAATATGAAGATGATGTTTCTGAAAAGATTAGGCAAGACTTGGCCATTGTTTGTTGTAGTAAAGTTTAACATTTAAAAAAAAATATGAGTAGGTATACAGGTAGTGGTGGTCCATACCTGTAATCTCAGCATTTGGGAGGCAGACGCAGGTAAATCTATGTGAGTTCAAGGCTAGCCTGGTCTACAAAGCGAGTTCCAGGATAGCCAAGGCTACACAGAGAGACCATGATTTGAAAAAAAGCCAAAATTTATCTTTCATTTTAAAGTAAAATATCTAGAAATAGAACACATCATAGTTATAATTTCACTTTATATTCCATAAGTGTATGTCTGTGTGTGTGTGTACAAGTATATATATAAAGATCAGTTAGCTTATAATTAAAAAATAAAAAGTGCATAGCAAAAGCCAGAGTAGAACAAGTGATATAAACTTAACAGGTGATATAAACTTGACAGGTGATACAAAAAGTTTAGTGGACTAGGAATTATTTTTCTGAAATGATGAATATATATATGTATATATTCATATGTGTATATGTATATATTCATATATGTGTATGTATATATTCATATATATGTATATATTCCTATATGTTTATGTATATATTCACATATATATATATATAATATATTATATATATATACCAAACACAGAAAAGAGAAAATTGTACCCAAGAACAAATGAACAACTATAAAGGAAGCATTTAAACACCACCTTTAGCCACGAGCTTCCTGGTACTCAGGCAAAAAACAATAAGGAAAACTATGGCTTCCTGGTTTTCACTATTGTATAAAGAAAAACTAACCAGTGCATGAGAGGGAATATACTCTCCTGATAGTGCATTCAGAATGGATTTTTTTTTTAAAAAAAAAAAGGCTTTTATTACATGGCTGTAAGAAGAATTTGTCACTCCCATACTAAATCAAATAACAGATGATGCCTTTAAACTGGTTTTATGGAAACTAACACAGCAGCCTTCACACAGAGGTTCTTGCAAGGGAAAGAGTACTGTATTTCCACTTGGTAAAGGCAACTGGAAAATGAACAAAGCCAACGGGATCTTTTTTCAGGCAGAAAGAAACAAAGTCCTCTCTGCTTGTCTGCCTCAAGTCATGACCTTTGGCAGGCTGTTTTCGCCCTGGCCAGACCTCTCCAAAGTGTCCTTCCACACTAGCTCCATGAATTCCATTCTCTGCTGACTTCTATTTCCATGACACTGCCTTTCAGTTTTAGGGATGTCTGAATGTTTCCTCCCAGCTCCTTCTCTTTATCCCGTCTTCCAAATTCTAAGTTTCATCTCCTGACACATTTTCAAGAGTGGATCTGCCCTCCTAAGGCCATCCCATCCCACTTGATTAGCCCTTGGGTCTTCTTCCTTCAGGTCTTGCTATAGCCAGGGACACAGACAGCTCAGGAGACTTATGGGCAGCAAATCCCTGTGAGGTTTTCTCAAAAGAGCAATCAGTTCAACTGCTCTGGGAGAGGACTGCAACAATCAATTCCAGACGGAGCTTCCTGGCAGCACCAGGAGTGCAGTTATTCCGGTGTGGCTGACCGAAGCAGATTCCTTCGGCTTTTGATATGAGACATTCCAGTGGCACAATCGACATTCTGTTAGGGTAATTGTGGAATCCAGCTTATGTCTTCCCAGATGATGGGGCGAGGTAGGCTGCAAAGCATGCTTGAGACTGCAATCACAACTGTCTCCAAAGAGGTTTGGAGTCTTTTAGTAGGTGGGGTAAATCTGGTTGACTTCAGAACATGGACGAATTTCCCCCTTCCATTGCCTTTTTCTTACTTGACCAACATTTAGGAAATTTTGAATAAAATTTCAAACATACTTCCAAGTCTATTTTTCTTCTGAATCCACCTTGCCTGTCCATCCACTGCTTCAGCCTTTTCTTAGATGTAAATGAGATTCTGAAGCATTTGTTTCACATTCTTTTCATCACTAACAGTTTTTTTGTTTGTTTGTTTTGTTGTTGCTGTTCTGTTTTAGGAGGCAGGGTCTCACATAGCCAAGTCTGGCCTCAAACTCTCTCTTTAGTTGGCAATGATCTTTAGCCTCCGTCCTTTACGTCTTCAGTGCTAGAATTACAGGTATGTGTCACCATGCCTGCTTTAGGTGTCACTGGGAATGGAGTCCAGGACCTCCTGAATGATAAACACTCTACTGACTGAACTTCGCCAAGGACATGTCCACTAATCTTCATGAACATTTTTCCTACCACATCATTTGAAACTGTTGAAATGATTTGGAAAATTTCCCTACACAACACATTTGAAGATTCAAAAGTCTTAAGGAAAACTCTCAAATATTTTGCTACAATGGTTCTCATGTCCAAGCTCACTAACCACCTGTGAAAACTGATCTTCTCTACAGTCATGTCAACACTGGAAAGTTGTGTGTTTCCACACACTAACACAAAAGGTGCAGAACAATACTTGTTCAAGTATTTACTGAACAGGTCTGGTAATTTATATCGACTGATATCATCATAAATGGAGTAGTCAGTGAGTTGCTGGCCTCTACACCTCCCCTTTCTTGCTGTTTGGGGAGATCTTCACTGCTTTGTCCCTTCCATGTGACTCAGAGGTAAATGATGACAAGGCACAACCAATCTCAAAAGCCCATATAGTCTGGTATCGTAGGGGAAGCAGCTGGTATTGGAATGATTGCACTGACTTCTCCTCTGGGACAGGTGGCTGTGGACACCATGGAATTTGATTCACCTTGAGAAGCCCCCAGGGCTGTCTTGCCAACAGGTGAAGTAATCTAAAGGATGAGTGAACCACGAGAGTATATAAGACTCATCAGAGGAGACATAGTATGGGCTGATCTTTCTCCTAAAATTGGAGCCCTAATGGACTGTTTTCTGGTTCTCTACTGGAAGAAGATGTTCTTATCCTGGCAACCATGCTAGTTGCTGGAAAGAAGACATGTGAGAAGAGAGTGAACATGCCTTCTAGAAATTATTTTCTTTCTAAAAACAGGCATAAGCTTACAATGCAAGTCCATGACCAGCATATCATATAACATCTCCACATTCTTCTCCGAATGTATATTCTTGGTCATGGACATTCTAAACAAAAGGCATACAGAAATAAAGCTTAAAATCTACTAGGTATCCTTTTTGGAGTGACTTTGGTATCAGTTTTAAAGCTATTTTGTGCATACTGCAGTTTATAGCATACATATTTTTATTTATATTTATTTCACTTTTGTGGGAAAAATGAAGACATGATGCAAAAGAAAACAGTGTAATAGATTTAGGTTAAAAATTAATATAAAATTATTTTACAAATCCTATATGAATTTGCATGAGGGGCAGAATAATCATTCTGCTTCTTACCACTGAAAAAATAGCAGGCACGATAAGACATAGCAGTAAGCACACTGAGAACCCAGCTTGGCTTCTAAATGCCGTTGCTTACTGAAGACAGAACAGTAACCTCTTTATAGTACCTGATGCCTAAGACAGAAAAGTACAACTTACCTTTACACACCTCATACAGTCAGAAGGCAAAAACTAATGAGCACGTAAGAGCCAGACTGAAGATGTTACTTCAGGCAATACTTGGGACACTTTAAGTATCAAAAGCTGATTTCAATACTTATTTCACAATAAATGTGAGAACTGGTAGTAAAATTTACATAATAGGAAGGTATGTGTCTTTACAGAAAAATACAAAATGGTAAAAAAAAAAAAAAAAAAAAAAAAAAAAAAAAAAAACAAGATGAGTGGAAGAATTAGAACAGGGTTTCACATCCCTCATCCCACATTAAAGTAAGGACTGTCAGCAGATGACAATACTTGTAACTTGGGGAAAGCATGCCAGCAAAGTTCATCATTCCCCTGACCATGCTAACTCCTGTGCTCTGGAGGAACATCTGCCTGTGTGATAGATGTGACTGCTACCACCTCAAAACTGGGTGACAAGCTTATCACCCATAGTAGAAGACCATGACATACATCTTGATGTGCATCATGCCATATGTGGTATGCCCGCTAACTTGGCATAAACCTACTAAAGGAAAATGGGAAAATGTTGTGATGTAGGGTGAATAGAAAGGAAAGAAACAATCAGATAAACTCAGAATCTAGCCTGTCATCTAAGTCCTGAACTCTTCATAAATTTAGAAAATGCAATTCTCAAATTTATCTGCAATAACAACAACAACAAAAACCCAAGAGAGCTAAAACTATTCTCAACAGTAAAAGAACTTCTGGGAGAATCAGTATCCCAGACCTCAAGCAGTACTACAGAGCATTAGTGTTAAAAACTGCATGGTATTGGTACAGTGACAGGCAGGTAGATCAATGGGATAGAATGGAAGACCCAGAAATGAACCCACACGCTTATGGTCACTTGCTCTTTGACAAAGGAGCTAAAACCATCCAGTGGAAAAAAGATAGCCTTTTCTACAAATGGTGCTGGTTCAACCAGATGTCAGTATGCAAAAGAATGCAAATCGATCCATTCTTATCCCCTTGTACAAAGCTCAATTCCAAATGGATCAAGAACCTTCACATAAAACCAGACACACTGAAACTAATAGAAAAGAAACTAGGGGAGACCCTTGAGGACATGGGCACAGGGGAAAAGTTTCTGAATAGAGCACCAATAGCTTATGCTCTAAGATCAAGAATTGACAAATGGGACCTCATAAAATTATAACGTTTCTGTAAGGTAAAGGACACTGTCAATCAGACAAAATGGCAAGCAACAAATTGGGAAAAGATCTTCATCAACCCTGTATCTGACAGAGGGCTAATATCCAATATATACAAAGAACTCAAGAAGTTAGACTCCAAAGAGCCAAATAACCCTATTAAAAATGGGGCGCAGAGCTAAACAAAGAATTTTCACCTGAAGAATTTTGAATGGCTGAGAAGGACCTTAAGAAATGTTCAACATCATTAGTCATTAGGGAAATGCAAATCAAAATAACCCTGAGATTTTACCTCACACCAGTCAGAATGGCTAAGGTTAAAAACTCAGGAGACAGCAAGTGTTGGTGAGGATATGGAGAAAGAGGAATAGTCCTCCACTGCTGGTGGGATTGCAACCACTCTGGAAATCAGTCTGATGGTTCCTGAGAAAACTGGGCATAACACTTCTGGAGGACCCTGCTATACTACTCCTGGGCATATACCTAGAGAATTTCCTGGCATGCAATAAGGACACATGCTCCACTATGTTCATAGCAGCCTTATTTATAATTGCCAGAAGCTGTAAGAACCCAGATGTCCCTCAATGGAGGAATGGATACAGAAAATGTGATCTATTTACACAATGGAATACTACTCAGCAATTAAAAACAATGAATTTATGAAATTCTTAGGCAAATGGTTGGAACTAGAAAATATCATCCTAAGTGAGGTTACCCAATTACAAAAGAACACACATGGAATATAGTCACTGATAAGTGGATATTAGCCCAGAAGCTCTGAGGACCCAAGACACAATTCACATATCAAATGATTCTCAAGAAGAAGGAAGGAGAGGGCTCTGGTCCTGGAAAATCTTGATGCAGCAATGTAGGGGATTACCAGGGCAGAGAAGTGGGAGGGAGTTGATTTAGGAAACTGGGGGAGGGAAGAGGGCTTATGGGACTTATGGGGAGGGGAAAACAGGGAAAGGGGAAATCATTTCGAATGTAAACAAATATAGAAATTTTTAAAAAATCAAAGAATGCAATGGAAATATTTTAGTTTTGAGAGAACTTAAAAGATGAAATTAACTTAAAGTTAAATGCATAACTGTTACAGCCTAGAGTTGACAAAATAGACATAAGAGATAGTTGAGAGCCAGTGGAGAAGTTGAACACATTCGAGATTTTAGGACTATTGCAGAATTACTATGAAATCCATTAAGTCTGATAATATTATTGTTCTTAAATAATATAATGTCCTTGTTCCTTAAGGATATTGCTGAGGTCACTAGAATGAAATGTTTTGTGACAGTAAATTAATTTCAAGTGGTTACCTAAGAATGTTATTTTTTTCTGTTTTCCTAGATACTTGAAAATGTTTGAAATAGGGTTTGTAAAGAGAAAGATGGATTAAGAGAAACACATTCCCTGCTACTGATGTTATCACTTAAATGCCATAATCAAGTATATTCTAATAAACTGATATATATAATCTGTAGAGGGGAAACAAAATGAAAAAGAAAAAAAGCAAGAAGGAAATAATGAAGGAATTGAGGAAATATTGGGCCAAATCAAGACCAAAACCCAGCTGGACAAACTCCAAACTCAGCATCAACATGTCTAATGTCAAAATGCTCTTCAGATCTCCAACTCTTGTCAGTTTTGTTGACTGTAATACACTTCCCACTTCTGGGCTGGCTCGACTCTTCACTTTCTCTTGTATCATTGTATCTGACCTTATGTTGAAGTCTTTGGTCCATTTGGTGACTTCTTGTGCAGAGTAATAAGTAAGCAGCACTCCAATTTGACAAGCACCATTTGTTGAAGATGCTGTCTCTTTTCCAGTGTGAATTTCTGGCCTCCTTATCCAAAATCAGGTGTTCATTGGTTAAGTGGATCAATGTCTGGGTCTTTAGTTTTGTTTCATTGATCATGTCTGTTTTCATGTTAAGACCATGCTGAATTTATTACTGTAGCTCTGTCATACAACTCGGAATCAGGCATAGGAATACCTCTCACAGTTGTTTTCTTATTCAGGATTATTTTAGATCTCCTGGCCTGTTTGTTTGTTTGCTTGTTTGTTTTCATATGGAGCTGAGAATTGTCCTTTCAAGATTTGAGAAGAACTGTTTTGGAATTTTGATAGGGATTGGACTGAATTTGTAGATTGCTTTTTGGTAAGATGGCTATTTTTACTATATTAATCCTTCTGATCTTTTAATCTTCTAACATCTTCAATTTCTTTCTTTGGTGTCTTCAAGTTTTTATCATAAAAGTCTTTCACACTCACTTGATTAGAGTTACTCCAAGATATTTTATATTTTTGAGGCTATTGTGAAGGGTTTTGTTACTCTAATTTATTTATCAGTACATTTGTCATTTGTATCTTGGAAGGCTACTGATTTGGGGGAGTTAATTTTGCATACTGTTAAGTTGCTGAAAATATTTATCAGATGTAGGAAGAGGTTTTTTTCAGTAGGAATTTTTAGAGTCACTTATGTATACTATCATATCATCTGAAAATAAAGAGACTTTGACTGCTTCTCTTATAATTTGTATCCCCTTGCTCTCCTTCAGTTGTCTTACTGATCTAGCTAAGGCTTCAGTCACTATATTGAATAGACTTGGAGAGAGTGGACAGCCTTTCCTTGTTCCTAATTTTAGTGGAATTGCTTTGAGTTTCTCATTTAATTTGATACTGGCTATAAACTTCCTGTAAATTTCCCTTTATTATTTTATGTATGTCCCTTGCATTACTAAACTCTCCAGGACTTTTATCATGAAAGGACATTGGATTTTATCAAAGGCCTCTTTTTCCTTTTTGCATCTAATGAGATGGTCATGTCAGTGTTGTTCTTTAGTTTGTTTATATGGTGAATTACATTTATCAGTTTACATCTGGTGACCCATCCCTGCACCTCCGGAAAAAAAATCAACATGATCATGGTGGATGATCTTTATGTGTTCTTAGATTTGTTGTGCAAGTAATGAATATTTTTGCATCTATGTTCATAAGAGAAATTAGTTTCTCATAAGAGAAATTTTCTTTGTGGTTTTTTTTTTTTAGGGGGATTGGTATCAGGCTAACTGTGGCGTCATAAATTGAATTGTTCTTTCTGTTTCTATATTGTGGGATAATTTGATGAGTATTAGCATTAACTTTTCCTTGAAAGTCTGGTAGAATTTTATGCTAAAACCCATCTTGCCCCTGGGATGTCTTTGGTATGAAAACTTTTAATTGCTGCTTCTATTTCATTGGGGTTATAATTCTGTTTACACTACATATCTGATCTTGATTTAACTTTGGTAAGTGGTATGTATGAAGAAAATTACTCATTTCTTTTAGTTTTCTAATTTTATGGAGTATAGGTTTTTAAAGTATATACTGCTCTGTTTTTCCTCCATGTCTATGCTATATCCCATTTTCATTCCTAATTTTGTTAATTCGGATATTATCTCTACCCTTTAATTAATTTGGCTAAGGATTTGTCAGTCTTTTGATTGTCTCAAAAAATAACTCTTTGTCTCATTTTTTTTGTATTGTGTTTTGTTTGTTTCTATTTTACTGATTTCATCCCTAAGATTGATCATTGCTTGCCATTTACCCCTTTGGGGTGTGATTTAAGGTGTGCTGTTAAATTACTAGTATGAGGACTCTACATATTTTTAATGTAGAAACTGAGTGCTATGAACTTGCCTCATACAATTGTCTTCATGCTTTCCCATAAGTTTGGGTATCTTGTATACTCATTTTCATTCAACTTTAGAAAGCCTTTCATGTCTTTCTTATATTGTGTCTTTACCACTTTTTTTGTTCAGTATCAAGTTAGTCAGTTTCCATGATTTTGCAAGCTTTCTGCTGTTTCTGTTGTTGATATCCAGCTTTAATCTGTGGTGGTCAGATAGAAAATTCGGTCTAATTTAAATTTCTTTGTATCTATTGAGACTTGCTTTGTGTCTGAATAAGTGGTCTATTTTGGAGAAAGTTCCATGATCTGGTGAGAAGAAACTATACTTTTTTGTGTGGGGGTGAAATAGTCTGCATCTGTTACATCCATTTGGTTTAGCATCAGTTAGCTCCAGCATTTCTCTCTGCAGTTTTTGTCTGGATGGCTTGTCCTTTTTTTACAGTAGGGTATTGAAGTCTTCCACTATCAGTGTGTGAGGGTAATTCTGTGATTGAAGATGTGGTTGTGCTTCCTTCATTAACTTGGTTGCCCTTGTGATTGGTGCTTCTGTGTTAAGAATTGCACTGTCTTCTTAGTAGATTTTTTTCCCCTTTAACAAGTGAGATATGCCCTTCTGTTTCTCTTCTGATTAGTTTTGGTTTGAAGTCTATCTTGCCAGATACTAAAATGGCTACACCAGCTTGATTCTTAGATCCCTTTGCTCATAATAACTTTTTCCATCCTTTTATCCTGAGGTGACAACTCTCCTTTATGTTAAGGTGTGTTGTTTAGATGCAGCAGAAGGGTGAATCCTGTTTGTATCTTTTCATTAGGGAATTGAGTTCATTGATTTTGAGACTTACCAATTAGCAATATTTGTTGGTTACTGTTATTTTGTTGTGGTGGTTTTTCCCCCTACCCCCATAATTTTTTAATAAGCTGATCTGAGATTATTTACTTCTTGAGATTTCTTAGGTGTAGTTAAACTCTATAGATTGTAGTTTTCCTTCTAGTACCTTCTGTAGGGACAAATGTATAAATAAATACTGTTTAAATTTGGTTTTTTATCATGGAATGTCTTTCTTTATGCATTGGGATTGAAAGCTTTTCTGGGTGTAGTATTCTGGGCATCTGTAGTTTCTTATGGTTTGTAAAACATCTGTCCTGCCTCTTCTGGCTTTTAGACTGTTAAGAATTCAGATGTTAATCTAATAGGTCTCCTTCTATCTGTTACTTAGTCTTCCCTTGCAGCTTTTAATATTCTTTTTTTGTTCTGTACATTTAGTGTTTTGATTATTATGTGCTGAGAACGTTTCTGGTCCATTCTATTTGGCTTTCTGTATGCTTCTTGTACCTTGATAGGAACCTCTTTCTTTAGGTTAGGGGATTTTTCTTCTACAATTTTGTTAAAAATATTTTCTAGGCCTTGACCTGGCTTTCTTCTCTCTCCTCTATTCCTATTATTTTAGATTTGATCTTTTCACGGTGTCTGAAAATTTCTGGGATATATCCATTTTTTCTATTGTATCTTCAATGCCTGAGAGTCTCTCTTCCATCTTTTCTAGTCTGTTGGTGAGGCTTACCTCTGCAGTTCCTGGTTGAGTTCCTAAATTCTTCATTGCCAGATTTCCCTTAGCTTGGCTTTTCTTTATTGCTTTATTTTCTGTTTCAGGTCTTAAAAGTGTTTTATTCATGTTTTCCACTGTCTGTTATTGTGTTCACAGATCGCCCCCCCAAGGGATTTACTCCTTTATTCTTAAGGACCTCCACCATATGCATAGAAGGCATTTTCAAGTCCTTGTCTTGTGCTTCAGCTGTTTTTTTCCTCAGAGCCTACTGTAATTTGGTTCCTAATCTCTAGTGAAGGCATATTTTGCGGGTTGCTATTGTGGTTTTATGATAGTATCTAGGCATTTGGATTTAGGATTATTGTAATTCTATGTGCTGAGATTTGCTCTTTCTTTGTGGTGGATGCTTTGTTGCTTGCTTTCTTTTGCCCTCTCTGCTTCTTAAGAGAGTGTAATGGCTATGCTCTGATGCCTGGGAATGGGGCTGAGCTAAAGAGCAAGAGCTGAGGGGATCCACAGGAGGAAGGAGAGCATGGCGTCCCACCACCAGAATCTGCTTAGTCCTTGGGGACTAGGGCCAGAGAGTGGGTAGAAGCCACAACAGATAGTCTACTAGAGAGCTGGGGATGAAACAGGGCCACTGGATTTGGAGAATAAGAGAGAGAATGAGGATCTAAAGCTCATGGACCTGTTTGGCTGGCCATCTTGTTTTTCTGGAAAAATTGTCCAGTGGGTTCAGTGAGAAATCCAGGTGCAGTTGGGAGCTGAGATAAAGGGTTGTATTAGGGAAAGAAGGATGGAGGAGGAGATCTGAGCGATCCGTTGGTTGGAGATGGTGTTAGAGATAAAAAGGAGGCTCCAGCAAGTGTTTTGCTACAGAGCTTGGGGGGTGATACTGGAGGACTGAATTTGGAGGAGAGGAGAGTGAAGATCTCCAGATAGCCTACCTGCTTCCCCGACTGGCAGGGCCAGCAAGTTCCCAGGGAATGAAACTGGAAACTTAATTCAACTGCTACTTGGCACTGTCAGTGGTCTTAAATATACCTCTCACATTCAGATGAACACTGCCTCAATAATAATCCCAATTCCTTCCATATAACATATTTCTTTACTAAGTTGCTAAGGCAAAATATAGAGATAACCCTTCATTCCTTTATTTGCCCCCAAACTACATCTACTCTACATGCAAATTCATTCTTTTCAACTGCCAAATATACACAAAATCTGTTTCTTTTTTCTTGTATCAAGTGCTTCAGTCTTTATCAAACCCTGAGTCTCTTACATATACATATTCATATACATACACGCATACATATATGCATACACATATACACATGCAACAGCAGTCATCTCCTACGTGTTCACCATATGTTCAGTGTTGGATCCCTAAACCCTTTCTGTATACAGCCCTAAAGAGATCGTTGCCCACCATGGAATTATCACTATGTCATTGCTGTTGTTTGATGCCTTAATGGTTATAACTTCACCTAAACCTATTACATTAGTCAATAAAATTTACGAAATCTCTCTTCCTTCTCTCTCTCCAACTCTATCCAGAACCGGTTTCTGCAGACTGACACCGGGACAGAGTGTAAGTTTTGTGCTTGTCTTTAGACAGCACGCCTGTCCTCAATCCAGGGCCTTGACACTTGCTTTAGACCTGTTCTTAGAAGTTTGCAAAGATGGAGCTCTCTTGAGGTATTTAAGTTTTTGCTTTGAGTATCTTCTCTGAATCACTCTGCATACTCAGTACAAAGTGCCCATAGCACATCACATTGCCTTTATTAAAAGTTTAATAGGGCTGGCATAAAGGCTCAGCAGGTAATGTCATGTGCAGTCTTGTCTGTGGAATTGACTTTGATCCTGGAACCTACATAGTAGAAAGAAACAATAAACTTCTGTAAGTAAATTGTCCTTTGACCTCTACATGTGTCATGACTACACACACACACACACACACACACACACACACAAGGTCAAATAAATATAATTTTAAAAATTAAACAATACCTTTTACATCATTTTTATCCATTTACTTGCTTGATTCCCCCTTCTTTCTTTTCCCACAAATAGGATTTAAGTGATATGAAAGTTGAAATATAGTTTGTCTTATTTACAACTTTAGCTTTTGTTCTGAAAATAACATCTGGCACACAGTAAGCAATAAATACTTGTAAGTGAATATATAAATAAAGTACTTAGTGTCTTTTAATAACTATATTTTGACATCTTTCCATAAAATAGTATTTGTCTATTATATTGATCTACGTTTTTATTTGAATCCAGACATATACTCTACTTTTTCAGAGACCCTCCTGTAGTGTGGCAGTTATAAAAATAACCAAAATTACTTATGTTAGTCAGTGTGTCTTTGCTATAACAAAATAACTGAAGTTAATAATTTATAAAGAAAAAAGATTTACTTTGGCTCATAGTTTTTAAGAGATCCAAGTTTGTGTTCAGTTGGTCCCATTGTTTCTTGGCCTATGGGAAAGCAGCACTTAGCATGCAAAAAGCATGACTCAGGAAGCAAAAAGAGACCACAGAGGGATGGGGCCCCATAATGTTCTTCAAGACACTCCCTCAATGACTCAAGGACCTCCCACCAGTCCCCACCCCAGAAAGATTCCAACACTTGCCAATAGCACCACATTGGGGAAAGCCTGTAATAAATGAACTTTAAGAGACACTTAGTCAAGGCAGCCAATATAAAAGTCGGACTGGCCTGTGGTTCTGGAAAGACTCAGTGAAGCAGTATTTGGCAAAACCAGAACGGGGAAGTGGGAAGGGATGGGTGGGAGGACAGGGGAGGAGAAGGGGGCTTACGGGACTTTCGGGGAGTGGGGGGCTAGAAAAGGGGAAATCATTTGAAATGTAAATAAATTATATTGAATAAAAAAAATGTCAGATATTTGCTGGAATCCATGTTGAGTTATCTATGCAAAGAATGCTCTAACATTGCTGAATTTTATTATCTTTCTAGTCAACAAACTTACCTAAATCTGTTCCACATGAGCTGATACCAGCACAAATCTACTAATCTATTTTTGTGAAATTGACTTGAAGCTAAAATCTGGGCCTTATTTATGGTTGCTAATTTTTTTCTCATTGTTTGATTGTCAGTCAATATTCCTGTCTGCTGAATCATTTAAACTAAGTCTAACAACTCTGGATCTCTCTCAACATTGCATGGTGTGCTATTTAAATAAAGATTCAGACGTTGTCTTTATTCACGCCAATGAGAAAAATACTGAAAACAAAGGGGGAAAAGTGTATTTCATTTTGCTGCAAATTTAATTATCAGGTAACTCATCAATGTATCATCTGTCTTTCGTTAAATAGATTTATAAGTCTGTCTAAAGCCAATTTGATATCTGCTAACATTTGGTTGCATGCTTTGCTGAAATTGAGAAAGTGTAAATCCAAATGCCCAATTCTCGTTCTCCCCTCCCTATCTTGCATCTGAAGTGCTACACTCAAGGATCTCTTTGTCACTTAGGGTGCAAGTTTACATCAACAGAATCAAAATTTAGATTAATCAATTCAGTGATAGCAGAGAGCATGAGTTATTTTTCTTACAAATGTAAGAGGGATGTCTAGAGCATCCTAGCTGTAGACAGAGATGACTGCTTAAGCTGAGTGATGGATGAAAAGAACATATAGCCAAATGGGAAAGCAGAGAAAGCACGTAACAGGAAGAGAAAAATCACAGTTAAGGCATTCCTTCAAATAAAAGCATAAGATATCTCAGTATCGATGAGAGACCATAATATATCACTATGTCCAGGACCGAAATACATGGGAAGGGGTAGTTCTTTCACATCTTGAAGCCAAAGGATGTAGGCTTCTGTCACAGGACATAAATGTGTACAGATTCCCATTCTGAAGTGTTTATTTAGTTGTAGAATCGAGATTTATTTGAATTAAGAGAGATTAAAATGAAGAAAGAGAGTGATACTGAGAAGGCGTGAATTGAGCCAGTGTTCCAGGATGGAGATTGAAAATGGAAGATAAAATATACTGTTTTAGTTTTCTATGGATTGATGCTGTAAAATCTTTATGACCAAAAACAGCCTGGGGAGGAATGTCTCTCTCTGGCTTGTGTGTCCTCATTAGAGTTAATCATTGAGAGGAGTCAGGGAAGGAGCTCAAAGGAAGGAACTTGGGGCAGAGACACAGTAAGGTTGCTTACTGCTTTGCTTGGAAGCCAACCTTTAGCTACCTTTCTCAGACCTCCAAGGATCACCTTGCCAGAGATGGCACTGTCTGCAATGGACTGGGTTCTTATCAACCATTAATCAAGAACATGACTACAGACTGACCTACCAGCTAATCTAATAGATGCATTTTCTCAATCGAGGTTCCATGTTTCCAGATGGCCCTAGCTAGTGTTGAGTTAACAACAAAACTAACCAACATATACACTAAAGAGGTCGAATACGTAAGACTTTGTACAAAACACCATAGAAGAATAATAGCATGAAAGGGGTCACAGGCGATTATCACAGTTGGGTTTAAGTGGGAGAGGAAAAGAATTACTATAATTCTTAACATGAAGAGAATGAAGATGATGGCTCCAATTTTGACGTTTGGTTTGTAGATGTCTTTTGTCCAGCCACAAGAAGTCAAAGGAGTTTGGTGTTTGTCTCTATAGTTAAAGAGGAATGTTCTGAATTCATAAAGAATCAGGAAATAGTCTTGGCTGTAGCAATAGGTGGAGATTGTTGGCATTTAAGGTCTCTGTCTGATATTAACATACATTTGCATTTCTTAAATAGCATTTTTTAAGAGGAAATGTCGAGGCCTCATGTCCATAGTCAGCAACCCTACAGATTTGTAAAGGGCCCAGAATCTGCATGTTAGCTAGCACCACAGAAGATCCCACAGCCACTGCTTCCACGCCACACTTTGGGAAGCATCACTTTAAATAAAATTGGGGGAGCTGGGAGAGTAGGAAGAAACACCTTCACAAGTAGTAGCTAAAGAGATTGAAAAGGAACCATAAAAATAATGAGATAATCCAGAAGCTAAAGGAGAATTTGACTGAAAAAGAGGGAGAAAGGATAGGGAAACTGAGAGTGGGACTTGCCGCTGAGCGCTTATGTAGAATGGGTTTTGCAAAGGTTCACGTCTTTGAGATGTCTGCCTCAACAACATGTCAGTAGCATTGGTATTTTCATAAGCGTGCCTTGACTTGCTGAAAACTGCATTTTTTGTTCCATTCTATCAACAATTGGTGTTATGTGTTGCTCAGAAATAGTAACAAATGTCTTTCTTTTATTTTTGAAATCCAGTCTATGTTTTCTAATAAAAATGAAACCAAGTAATGAAAAGTTTCCTTTAATCTACTAGTGCCTCTAAGACTATCTTTTGGAGATCAGCAAAACTAATTTGATCATTTGTTGCTTCAGAATCTGAGCCAAAAAGTACAATTCTAAGAAATAATCAAATGAGTTGGGTGTAGGCCGACCAGTGAATTGAGGCTTCAAAGGAGGCATAATAATTATCTTCAAACATGACCGGAAGGCTTGTCACGCTGAATAGCAGAATTGGCCTGCATGACAACAAGAAACATGAGAAGAGTGGGGAAGACACCTTACTGCAGAAGCTTTACCCACCCAGAGCATAGCTCTAGATATGAGAAAGGCCAAACTCTCTGTATGGCCTGGACAGAATCAATAGTCTCTTTGGTTCTCCTCGTCTTTCTTGTTCCTGTAGAGAAGGCTTGTGCCCATCATGGGCCCTTTCTCATACTCTCCCAGCATCAAAAAAAGCACATCACCTATTCACAGATTCTGTCACTTGTCCTGTTCATGACTTGTCCTTTCTCTACCTCAGTGCTTCACAAGCTGACATCTCTCCATACTTAAGATGAAGAAACCTTCAACTGTGCCTCAAAACATTACTGAAATTGCTTTTTCTAGCTACTAAACTAACATATATCACAAGTGTGTGTCTGTGTACACACACACACACCATTTATAAGAAGTTACAGGCTTTTCCCATAGCATCCTGAGCATCTCATAACCTTTCTCTCCTTTATACAGTTTGGTGTGTGCGGTTCTGTGATGTTCATCTGCTGCAGAGGATATTGTCCTTTGTTGTTCAAAGCCATACTTTATTTATTGTGCTCTTTTCTTGCATTTCCTAACAGCTTTTGTTTTACATATGCCAGTTTCATTACACATAGAAAGGCTCATGCTGATTCAACTGTGAGCTTATGCAATCAAGAAAACTGCATTCTCATTTCTTACTGTTAAGTAACAATAAGGTGACCTTTGCTTCATTATATGATCAACTGTAGTTTACATCTTTCTCCATGATCATCAAGATTTTATCACATACCTTGTAGACAATAAATTATAAAAGTTGAGAGAGTCTTTCAAAATAAGAAAGTTGGACTCATGAATGTGTTTACTATGTTTAGTGTTCATTTTTTCATTGTTAGCTTTCTGTCATTTTTCTTTATTTGAAGCAATCAGGAGAGGTAACGTTTGCTGCTATAACAACTAAAGAATAAATAATTAGGAAAGGGGTCCAGGATCTCTTCAGAGTGGCAGTGCTGGACATGGCACTGACGTAACACTGCAGATGCTTTAGCCATTATTGTGTACTGCAGGACAACAAAGGTTTCTATAGTTTCAAGGGTTGGGAAGAGAAAGATGGAGACTCAAGCACTGTTAATTAAATACTTCTACCAATGTCCATATACATTTGTTATGTGTTAACATAACACATTTACTATAACATATATGTTAATACAGTTAACATTGCCATATATATTTTGCAGATTTCCTGAACAGTGAGTAGTACAGAGAAATCATAAATGACCAAAAACTTGTGATCTTTCCCAATCTCCTTCATCATTTCATTTATATTTTATCTCACACAAACTTAGGTGGAAGATGAACCTCAAATTTTTCTTTGTATCCATTTTTATTAACTTACATTAAGTAAATTTTTGATATTATTCTAGTTGTCATCATGCTAATAAAAATGCACAGTGAACACATAAGCAGATATATGTGCTTTCATATGATAAAGAGGTCAGCATAATTCAACATCCTTACTGCTGAAAGGTTGTTTTTATTGGCATATAGAATTTTTTCCATAATCTATCATATTTATAGCATTAGTATATATTATCATGTATGTATTGCTACAGTGTATAATTACATAATACATTGTTCTTTTTTATTCTGAGAGTTTGCTATTTCAAAATTATCTTAGATAATTATTTATACTGAAATTTTCATTCTGATTTTATTTGTGATTTTAATAGACTCTTATGTTTAAATTTAAGCTGCCAGTGGTTATAAAATCAACTCTCTCAAATCAGTTGCCTTCCTATACTCAAAGGATAAGCAGGATGGGAAAGAAGTTAAGGAAATGACACCCTTCACAATAGCCACAAACAATATAAAGTACCTTGGTGTGACTCTAACCAAACAAGTAAAAGATCTATATGATAAGAACTTCAGGTCTCTGAAGAAGGAAATCGAAGAAGACCTCAGAAAATGGAAAAATCTGCCATGCTCGTGGATCGGCAGGATTAATATAGTTAAAATGGCCATCTTGCCAAAAGCAATCTACAGATTCAATGCAATCCCCATCAAAATCCCAACTCAGTTCTTCACAGAGTTAGAAAAAGCAATTCTCAAATTTATCTGGAATAACAAAAAACCCAGGATAGTTAAAACTATTCTCAACAACAAAAGAAATTCTGGGGGAATCAGTATCCCTGACTTCAAGCAATATTACAGAGCAATAGTGTTAAAAACTGCATGGTATTGGCACAGTGACAGACAAGTGGACCAATGGAATAGAATTGAAGATCCAGAAATGAACCCACACACCCATGGTCACTTTGATCTTCGACAAAGGAGCCAAAAACATCCAGTGGAAAAAAGATAGCCTTTTCAACAAATGGTGCTGGTTCAATTGGAGTTCAGCATGCAGAAGAATGCGAATTGACCCATTCTTATCTCCATGTACTAAACTTCACTCCAAGTCAAGGACCTCCATGTAAAACCAGACACACTGAAACTAATAGAAAAGAAACTGGGGAAGACCCTAGAGGACATGGGCACGGGGGGGAAAAGTTCCTGAACAGATCACCAATAGCTTATGTTCTAACATCAAGAATTGACAAATGGGACCTCATAAAACTACAAAGTTTCTGTAAGGCAAAGGACACTGTTGAAAGGACAAAACAGCAACCATCAAATTGGGAAAAGATATTCACCAACCCTACATCTGATAGAGGGCTAATATCCAATATATACAAAGAACTCAAGAAGTTAGACCCCAGGGAACCAAATAACCCTATTAAAAAATGGGGTACAGATCTAAACAAAGAATTTTCACCTGAAGAAATTCGGATGGCTGAGAGGCACCTTAAGAAGTGCTCAACATCATTAGTCATTAGGGAAATGCAAATCAAAACAACCCTGAGATTTCACCTCACACCAGTCAGAATGGCTAAGGTTAAAAACTCAGGAGACAGCAGGTGTTGGTGAGGATGTGGAGAAAAAGGAACACTCCTCCACTGCTGGTGGGGTTGTAAGATGGTACAACCACTTTGGAAATCAGTCTGGCAGTTCCTCAGAAAACTGGACATGACACTTCCGGAGACCCTGCTATACCTCTCCTGGGTATATACCCAAAGGATTCCCCGGCATGCAATAAAGACACATGCTCCATTATGTTCATAGCAGCCTCATTTATAATAGCCAGAAGCTGGAAAGAACCCAGATGCCCCTCAAAGGAGGAATGGATACAGAAAATGTGGTATATTTACACAATGGAATACTACTCAGCAATTAGAAACAATGAATTCACAAAATTTTTAGGCAAATGGTTTGATCTGGAAAATATCATCCTAAGTGAGGTAACCCAGTCACAAAAGAACACACATGGAATGCAATCTCTGATAAGTGGATATTAATTAGCCCAGAAGTCCTGAATACCCATGGCACAAATCGCGTAACAAATGACTCCCATGAAGAAGTATGGAGAAGGTCCTGATCCTGGAAAGGATTGATCTAGCATTGGAGGGGAATATAAGGACAGAGAAAAAAAGGAGGGAGGTGACTGGAGAGTGGATGGAGAGAAGAAGGTTTATGGGACATATGGGGAGGGGGGATCCGGGAAGGGGGAAATCATTTGGAATGTAAACAAATAATATAGAAAATAAAAATATTTTAAAAAAATTTAAGCTGCCAGGATATCTATTCTATGATTTTTTTTCAATGTGTACTTTAGTTTGATTCATCTCAGAAATGCATAGACTATAGGACCATGTAATATCTCAGTGATAATAAATGAAATAAATATTTGCTGTGCCTTTGCCTGCTTAATACGATTTTTTTTTGCTATGTGATAACTTGCCTAGACAATAAGCTTTTATTTAAATGCTTCACCACTGGTGTAACACAACATCTTGACATAACCTAGTGTTTATTCTGTTTGGAGAGGTCTTTTATTTTGAGTAAATATTTGTGACATTTTCCCCCCTTACCTGACATGTAAAACACTGTAAGAATATGTGTACTTTTTGCTTTTCACCAGATGCCTATTACCCACTCATTCATTTTTATCTGTGGAAGACGTCATTAAAACTTTTCTAAGTAGAGCTTCATAATTATCATGTAAGCTCTGTGGGCCATGTGGTCTGTTAACCTTACTCCTCTCATCTACAGTCTCCTCACGCCAGCCTGTCTTCCAGACCCAGATGAGGATGGTGAGATGCTTGCAAGCATGGTGCTAGTCTTCCAGGCCTTGGTGGAGATGCTTGAATATATGACAAAAGGAGGCAGCAGCCATGCACGAGGGGAAGAAGTGCTTGTCATTTTAATCTGAAGGTAATAATGAAACCTGAGCTGATAGGTAAGCAGAAAAATTTAAGTAGAAAACATATGGACAAGGATAGACAAGCCCTCAAACTAAAGGATAATGAAGGAAAATTTATCAAACTAAAAGCTTTTGGGGAAAATCATGAAATTTAATAATTTCTCGTTAATTTTCTAAAGAAAATAAAGATATAAACTACCTAGTTAGGAATGAGAAAACCCTGTTTTCCACAGACACCTCTAGAATCTAGTTTTTGTAAAATCCCAACCTAAACGAAATGGCCCAGAATACCCTGAAGAACCAGAATTATCAGAAAAAACAAAACTGATTTAAAGGAGAAACCTGACATCTGAGTAGCCCTTCATGTATTAAAGAAAGTGAATTTTTAATTTAAAACCTTCCCACAGATAAAATTCACATCCAGATGGCTTCATTTCTGAATCCTACAAAAACAGTTTTAACTGGAGAAGGGAACATTCCAGCTCTCAGGGACCCAGAATTAACTCAGTGCTCAAGCCAGCCAGTGATACTGCAAAAAAAGGAAAACTCTGGATCAATTTTCCTCACAAGGATAGATGTAACACTCATACTATTTAAAAAAAACATAGGAAAAAAATTAGGGCTGGAGAGATGGCTCAGTAGCTAAGAGAGTTGTTGATCTTGCAGAAGACCCAGGTTCAATTCCCAGCACCCACACAGAGGCTCACGGTGAACTATAACCCCAGTTCCTGAGGGTTAGGCACCCTCCTCTGGTCTCACTGGATGCCAGGCATGTACATAGTGGTTATTCTTATGTGGAGACAAAGCTCACACTCATAACATACAAATAAAAATAAAAATATAGGAACAATTTTGACAAAAACACTACTAGACTTAAACATTGCAAACTGTTAGTGAAAAGTAGCATTAGTGGGCTGGCAAGATGGCTCATCAGAAAAAGGGTGCCTGCGGCTAAGGCAAGTGACATGAGTTTGATCCTTGAGGCTCACATAGTGGTAGGAGAGAAGCAAGTATACAAATTCCCAAATTGTTCTTTATCTTTCACACACAAGCAATGGCATATGTATATGAACACACACACTTATGTACACGAACACACACACACACACACACACACACACGGAGGGGGTTGAGGGAGAGAGAGACAGAGACACAGAGACACACTCAAAGACAGACAAAGATCAAAACAAAATAAGATAAATGTAAAAAAGATATAAGAAAACAATATTTCTTTTATTTTGTTTTTTTTTTATTGCTACAATAAAACCACAACCAAAGCAAGTTGGGGGACAAAAGGTTTATTTTATTTTAAACCTTATAGTAAATACAGGGCAGGAGCTCAAGGCAGGAACCTGGAGTCAAGAACTGAAGTGGAAGCCATGGAGGAATGCTGCTTACTGGCTTACTTTCCAGTGCCTTGCTAAGAATGCTTTTTGTAAAACACTCAGGCCCACCTGCCCAGAGGTTGTACAAGTCACAGTGAGGTGGGCTGTCCCATACCAATCTTTAAGCAAGGAAATGTCCCGTGGGCTTATACTCAGGCCAGTCTGGTGGGGGCATTTCCTCAATTGAGCCTCCACCAAGCTCTTGTCAATTTGATATAAAGCAAACCAGCATGGCGGAAGAAGGAAAAGGGGTCATCCCATCTTCCCTGTTACATTCCATCATTGAGAAAAGGACAGGCAGGAACACAGGTAAGCAGGTAGAAACTTCCAAGGAACCCTGTTTACCAGCTTGCTCCCCAACTCATATTCAGCTTCCCTTCCTATACGTCCCAGGCACACCTGCCTAGAGATGGCACTGCCTATAGTTTCTTTCCATGACCCCTCCAATACTTATGTCAATTAGAAATTAAGAAAATGACCCCCAGACATACCCACTGACTAACGTGGTAGAAACAATTCTTCAGCAGAGGGTCTTTCATTCCCCTCATGTCAAGCTGACAACCAAGTATCCATTGAGAGGCTCTATTGAGAAATGTACATACCATGTTTATGGATTAAACACTCAATATTTTAAGATAGCATTTCTCTCCAAATTGACCCACCATTTTATGTATGTATTTTTTATAGTATACAGAACTACTATAATCAAAATACCAGATGGCTTGTTTATAAAAATTGACAAGTGTAGTCTAAAACTTAATGTGAAAAAAATTTAAGAACCTAAAAATAGCCTAAACAATTTTGAGAAGAAAGGCCCTATAATAGTTATGCTACTTGATTCTGAAGCTTAACATAGGGACCAGGAATTTCTCAGAGTGCTATTAACACAGTCAAGCATATAGAGCAATTGAACCACATAGAGATGCCAGTAAAGTCTCATGTTTCTGGTAATTTGGTCCCATTAAAGCTGTCAATATTAATTAATTCAGATATTTGTAATGAACATATTGGGAGAAAGGAGGATATTAACATAGAATAATGAAAATAAAAATAACTTTAACTCTTAATGTACATAAAGGATAATAAACCGAAAACCAAAGATTTGTAGAAGAAAGCACAGGGGACTTCAGAGTTGACATGAATTTTTTGAATATTAGATGAAAGGCTGAATTCCCTAAAGAAAACCTGAAGGTAAACTTCAGAATATTTTTTTTCAGAAATACAGATCAATATACCAGTTGAAAAATGGCAAAATATTAAACTACTTCAAAATAAGTTAGATTGGCAATAAGAAACTTTTGACTTAAGTTTTGTCATTAGAGAAATGCAAATTAAATCCATGGGATACTATTATATGTTCATTAGCTAGTCATAAAAATAATGAAATATGTGGTGGTAAAGATGTCAAACACTGAACACTTTCATGTGTGGCATGAAACAATATAAAATGGAAATAATCTTATAGAAATGTCTGGCAGTTTCTAATAAATATACTCTTGTTATAAAACCTGACAATCCCAATCCTAGATTTTCACTCAAAAGAAATAAAAACATTTTTTTGTCCTGTGCAAAAGATATACACATAGTTTTTAAGCTTCAAATTGGGAGCTATCAAAACATCTATCAACAGTGATTATATAAGCACAGTATGGCATGTCCATGTAAAGGAATACTACTCACCAAGAAAGAAGACACAACATGGGCACATTTCAAAAATAGTGTGCCCTGTAGGCAAAACATGCACAAAGGCATGATTCACTTTCTATATAATAGACTGCAATGGTGGTTGCCTACAATTGTTGTGGAAGAAGGAGAGGTTGATTGTGAAAATGTATAGAATGATTTTTTTTAAGTAACTGAAATGATTTGTGTTGAGTTTTGTGGTTATAAAGGATCTACATCAGATTTTAAATATCCCTTAATACTAGGTAAATTTTAGGGTAAGTAAATTTCATTTCAAAAAAGTTGATTTTGAGGTAAAAAATAAAATAACTAAATGATAGTTAAGATGCAGACAATTTAAAATAAACACTGTAATACATCACGTTATCAAAGGTCATTACACAAGTAGAAATGTGAACATGACTTCCTTGGGCTGAAGTAAACAACATCAGACAAAACCTTGGATCCAAATAAAGGAATGAAGTTTATGAGAAAGGCCAACCTTGTAGCCAAGCACAAAAGATTATACTTTGGAGGCTGGGAAGATAATTCCACAGTTAAAAGCACTTATTGCTTTTGCAGATACCAAGTTTTAGTTCTCACTGCCCATGTAATTTTTTATGACCACCCATAACCACAGTTCCAGGGAATCTGACACAGTCCAGGGGTATGTTTGGTATGTGTACATACATGCAGGAAAAACACATATAAGTTAAACTATACAAAAACATTTTTGAGATTATAATATAATTTTATCATTTCTGTTATCCCTCTTCTCCCTCCAAATCCTCCTTTGCTCTCTTTTAAAGTCATGGCCTCTTTTTTCATTAATAGTTGTTTTATATATATATATATGCAGACATACACACACTCAGAAAGAAAGAGAAAGAAAGAAAGAAAGAGAGAGAGAGAGAGAGAGAGAGAGAGAGAGAGAGAGAGAGAGAGAGAAAGAGATGGAGAGAGATGCCTCCTCCCTGAGAATTAGATTTTATGGCTCTAGAAGGCATTATGCAGGCTTTCAAAGGCAGGAAGTAACTAGCAGTCCTAACCAACGACTCCTATGAACCACAGAATGACCTAGCACAGTAAACCTAAAGATGCAGTAATGCCACACATACCTTGGTTGCAACCAACAGATCTTTGATCTTGCCTTATTTATTTCTTAAAAGTTAACTGATTACTTAAAACAAGTTGTAAGATTATACTGTGGTGATTGAAACTATACAACCAAACATATCACAAAAA
This sequence comes from Apodemus sylvaticus, assembly GCF_947179515.1. Taxonomy (NCBI): domain Eukaryota; kingdom Metazoa; phylum Chordata; class Mammalia; order Rodentia; family Muridae; genus Apodemus; species Apodemus sylvaticus. The sequence continues at coordinate 67,963,274 of NC_067474.1, read as the reverse complement.
TTTATACCTAAATGGAATTATTTCTAATGATCCTAATATTTCATGATAGAATATGATGTTTAAGAATACTGAGATGAGAGTCATGAAACTTAATTTTAAAATTTCACAGTAAGCACTAGAAATACAAATTAGTATGAATAAAATTTATTTGGCCTTCTGGCCTGGGATTGTAAGCTGGTTCAACCACTATGGAAATCTGTCTGATGGTTCCTCAGAAAATTGGACACAGTATTACCTGAGGACCAAGATATACCACTCCTGGGCATATACTCAAAAAATTCTCCAACATATAACAAGGACACATGCTCCACTATTTTCATAACACCCTTATTTATAATAGCCAGAAGCTGGAAAGAACCCAAATGTCCTTCAACAGAGGAATGGATACAGAAAATGTGGTACATTTACACAATGGAGTACTACTCATCTATTAAAAACAATAAATTCATGAAATTCTTAGGCAAATGGATGAAACTAGAAAGTATCATCCTGAGTGAGTTAACCCAATCACAAAATATTATACAATCACTGATAAGTGGATATTAGCCCCAAAGCTCAGAATACCCAAGTACGATTCACAGACCACATGAAACACAAGAAGAAGACCAAAGTGTGGGTGCTTCAGTCCTTCTTAGGTGAACAAAATGCTCATGGGAGCAAACATGGAGGCAAAGTGAAGAACAGTGGCTGAAGGAAAGGCCATTCAGAAACTGTCCTACCTGGGGATCCATCCCATACACAGTCCCAAACCCTGACAGTATTGTGGATGCCAAGAAACACATGCTGGCAGGAGCCTGATATGGCTTTCTTCTGAGAGGCCCTGATAGAGCCTGACATATACAGAGGCATCTGCTTGCAGCCAACCACTGGACTGAGCAGGAGGGAGGGGGGATCCCCAGTGGAGGAGTTAGAGAAAGGACTGAAGGAGCTGAAAGAGTTGGCAACCTCATAGGAAGAACAACAATATTAACCAACCAGAACCCCCACAGCTTCCAGGGACTAAGCCACCAACCAATGAGTAAGCATGACTCCAGCTGCATAGGATAGCCTTATCAGGCATCAATGGGAGAAAAGGTCCTTGGTCCTATGAAGGCTCCAAATGCCCCTATCAGGCATCAATGGGAGAAGAGGTCCTTGGTCCTATGAAGGCTCTAGATGCCCCAGCATAGGGAAATCAAGGGTGGGGAGGTGGGGGTGGGTGGGTGGTTGGAGAACAGCCTTGTAGAAGCAGGTGGAGGGGTATGGGATAGGAGGTCTCTGGGAAGGGAAAAACTGGGAAAGGGTGTAACATTTAAAATGTAAATAAAGAAAATATGCAATAAAAATTAGCAATAAAAATTATTTGAAGAATTAAACTGGCTTTTTGGGAAACAACATTAATTGGTTAACTCAAATTAGCCCAACTAAGATGGAAAAAAGTATATAACAGATGGTGGTGAGTAAAAATAATCTCAAAATTATATACCTACATATAAATAACTCAATAAATTCATTCTCTGTAAATGGACAAACATTTCCATTTAAAGGCAAAGGTTGTCTGTTCAACAAAGCAAGATATAAGTCCAGGCTATTTACAAGTAACAAGCTACTACAAAAAGTGGTTTAGTAACATAGAAATAATGTCTTAAAATTTCTAATAACAATAGTAAATAAAATCCAAATCCATGTCTTAAGTTCTGCTTCTCAGAGATTCTGACTTAAGGAAAGTCTCAAATTGTCATAATGAATCTGTGAGTCACTCAAAACATTCTGACCTTATAGTTGCACCTAATATTCATCTGATTACAAACAACATACTATAAAGTCATACCAAGACTACACATGTAGGATCTCCCATTAGGCAAACTTAATACAAATCCCAAACTCCTCTGCATCTTTGGACTGGCCCTTAACAGCGTACTCCGATTGGATCTTGTTCGCCATTCACACACCATTCCTCAGCACACCTGTAGGGTTGAAGAAAACTTGCCCAGAGCTGAGCCTTCTTCCAACTCTAATGAATTCCCAGGCTGCTTTCTAATACTTTCAACACTTGACTCTGCTGTCTAATAAGGATGTTTGGCGCAGGTGGGACTGGCATCCTGCCCATTTAGACTCTTCTGGTTGTAAGTGAACTGGGACTCTGGGATTCTATCAGAGAAAAATCCTTGAGTTCTTTGCTGACTTAACTGGATCAAAATCTCTCCCAGTTTTTGATGGGGAAAGTCTCCACTGGCAAATTATATGTGTAACATGGACACATGACATGTTCAAGTTGTCTTTCCTTAGAGAAATGTGGGCTTCTGTTACCCTGTTTTATTTTTCCACTTAGGAATACTGCAGAGAAGGACAGTCAAGCTACCAGGAATTAGACAATCCTTTCTATTTGCCTATAAATTTGACATCTCTGGTTTCCTTTGAAGTTTTTCTCAATTGCCATTTGTAATTTTCAGGTTTTATAACCTCCTTTAGCATTTCTGATTGAGCAGGTCTACTGCTGACAAGTCTTATTATTGTTTATCTGAAAATGTTTATAGTTCACTTCCGCTTGAGTTGGTGATGCTAGCTGGCCATTATCCAGGTTTGGTGAGTCTTATCTGGGCCCGTGTCTTATTGTCTCTAATATATTTTCTATGGGAGCAGGTTGCATGGTTTATTTTGTAGTAACTGCATGCTACAGGTGCCCACAGTTCAAGTTCTTGGTGCATAGGGATCATTATATAAATATTTACTGTGATTATTTATTATTATTATTAACATCTATTACTGGAAACGAATAGAATGCTATCATTTCTGAGAGACCTCAGGATGTATGGACTGAGTTTTCTGTGAAATATTTTAAGGCCCATCAAAGCTAGGAATCACAGCCACTGAGATTCCAAAATGAATTCCAAAGTTATTCATTTTGATCTTTGGTTCTCTTGAGGTCCGTTCCCTGTTCATGGAGAAGCTCAGCATATACTCGGTTTCCCTGACACCGACCAAACTGGTCTTTCCTTTCTTTGCTATGGACTCTGCTCTTGATTCTGTTTCAGGCATTTCCACTGTAGTTCCTCTGCTAAACTGTTCTTAAACTTCTAAATTCACATAAATACTCATGGGGCCGGAGACACAGCTCAGCTGCTCGACAACTTCCCTAAAACACAGAACCAAACAAGGTGATTCATGTCTGCCATCCCAGCACCAGAACAGGCAGAGGCAGGAGCATCAGTTCAGGGTCAACCTCAGCCACATAGGGAATTCGAGGCCTGCCAAGGCTAGACACACTGTTTAAAATGTAATAAGTCTACATAAATACCCAGATGCCCTGTTCCCCGAAAGATGTCATTTCTCTTCTACAGTCTTCCAGCATTTGCTAGATATGTCTCCTACACACTTGCTGTATTTCATGTCAGGCCATGCTTTGTCAGATATGGGAAGATCACTTCCACATTTTCACATAGGAAGAATGATTAAGAAACTCAGAACGAAGCCTCCTCAGACTGAATATAGACATCCTGATGTTAGCCTATCCCTGTTTCCAGTCTAGAGTAGACTTTGGATTTTCACATTAGAGTCTAGACTTGAATTCCCTGGTTCGTAATCAGTCTAAGAGTCTGTTTTTTGGTTTGTCTCATTTTAGTTGTTGCTTTTATGCTACCACACTAAATTTGGACAGGGTCCCCAGCTCTACTGTGGATCACAACCTTGGCAACACAGTACCTGTTGCTTACTTCAGCACTAGGCACCACACACACACACACACACACACACACACACACACACCACAACACTGGTTGGCCAGACTTTACTTCTGAGTTACCTGTCCAGAAACTTTCTATGTTGCCCTTTTAAAGAAGAAATGCATGCATCCCTAACTTAGCACAAAAGGCCTCTTCTTCTTTTCGGCTTCCGCACCGACTAGTTTCTTCTATTTGTGTCTATATTTCTATATATTTCTATGTAGCTCTTAGGAGCTCTCTCAGAAGCTTTCAGAGGGTAAAGCAAGGATCCAAAGAGGTCTTATCCCTTTACATAGGCAGTATCATCTACCTATAATATCTTTGATCTCCTAGTTTAAACAATTTCTCCCTATCATTTAAAATCCCCACCAGACATCCAGCTTGAATAAATAGGAACACCCACTCATCCAGGGCTTGGCTGTTGCCAGTGCTTCTGTTGTAGATTCTCCTTTGCTGGCAACTTTGCGAGTGAAATCCTTGTGCAAAGGGTGGGAGAGAATTTAGCACTGCAGGTTTTACCAAAGCAAGTATACTCAGGCATTCCCAAGAGCAAAACACAAAACTGCCTCTTCCCCTCTAGTGTCTAAGAGCTGAAGTTTCTCTGTGTACACCAACGGGCCTCTGTGGGCTTGGATTGTTCAGGTGTTCTATATCTGCACATGTGTGACCATGGGTCAAAACCACACATGGGCTACCATGTCTGGAAGCTACACAAGGGACCTCACAGAAAGTATGCATTTTCTAGTGAAGAGCTATTACTCCAGAAGTGTTAAGGGACCAGGAGAGAGTGATTGCTCACACGTCCTCGCACAGACAGCCCCTGAGCAATACTTTTCTCTATTAAGAGAAGCTTTGAGTTGCTGTACTCCATCATAAGCTTTTATAAAAATCTCCTTTCTTCAAATGTGCTTCATTGCCAGACACCGTATGACAGGTCCTCACTTTGTCACTCAAGGTGCTCAATAATTCCTCCATCCCTGACCTTACCTTCAGTCAGTATAAATGAGTCAAGGTTTTAAAAAGGCTTCAAGAAATTATGGCTCTTCCCCTCCCTCATTGCATTCCCATATCTGGTTTCCATCATGATAACAAATAAGGCTCCCAGTGGCTAAGCACACCTGATGCCTGGCCAGTTAAGAGAAAATTCCACGTTTCTTGGAAGTCTCACACTCCGCAGTAGGGGGGGGTGGGGTACATATCATTGGGCTACTACAGTCACTGTGAATTAAAATTTGATTTTCTTGGACTTATAGTGAAGGAAAAATGGCAAGCCAGCCATCAAAAGGCTCCCCAGTTTATGTGTAGTACATACGACGTGGGGCTAGACACAGGTAATAGGATGTTCTTCTGTTCCTTTGAGCTGATCTGGTCACCTCATACAACTAGTGAAATGCCATATGCTGCCCAAGGTCATTTGTCACTGCCATGAGGGAAGACAATCTGAGTCATGGCTGTCCTGTCCTCTTGGATCATGCCTGTCTTAATTCCATTTCTATCTCTGTAATGAAATACCTGACTTTGCCCACCCCCCAAAAAAAAAACAGTTTAGGGATCAAAGGGTTTATTTGGCAATAATAAACTCAGGGTAATTGATAGAAAGTGAGTCAATGATGAATCTGAAGAAGCTAGTCATGTTACAGCCATTGTTTGCATTCAGGAAGCTCTCCTCGTCCTTCTTACACCATTCAGGACCCCTGCCTAGAGAATGGTGTCACGCACAATCAGGGCAACCCTCTCCCCTCTTCCACATACAAACACGCCCACAGGCCAAACTGAGCTGGGTAATTACTCTTAAATACTTTATTTTTAGGTGATTCTAGGTGGTATCAGATGGAAACCAACTAATGCAATGCCTTTAGTTCTATCAGATGCTATCGCAAAATCTTGGACATGTTGATACCTTTGCAACCTGAAGTTTGGAGATTCCATGCTGTGAAAAGGGCAAAAGATCCTGGGACCATTCATGGTACTGCTAAGTCTTCGGTTGTCCCAGTAATAGCAACATTTCCTTAGTTGTGGGACAAAACCCAGGAAGGACCTTCTTCTAAATACCTACTATGGCAATAGAGTGGATCCTTCATAGAAGAAATGTCCTTTGAAATGTCACAATAGCCCTGAGAGGTAAATGGTATAGATTCTCACTAAAGAAGGAACATCAGAGACTTGAGTCCAGAAACAAATATGCTGATGCCAAATATATTCTTTGTCATATGATTTCCCTCAATTCACTTCGTGTCTTAGCAATTTGAGAGGCATTTTGGAAATCTTTGGGGAATAATATAAGAGGATTAAGGATGCAAGATTTCCAGTTGGTAGTTACATGGGTAGCAGTGCCAGTTATGAGATTATGAATGCAAGAAGAAAGAAACTGACCAGAGGAATGCCTCTATCTCTGAAGTCTTCACCCAGATTATGTGGCCCATATACAACAGGGCACATGTGCAGAGACATTGATCCACGTTTGACTTCCTCATAAAGCACTACAATGCCTGGAGCATGGCCTGAACATTCAGCCCCCACCTCTGTGCCTCCAGAGAAAACAGGTTTTCCATGAAAGCTTGCCATTCCTCAGCCATTGTCTGTCTCATTTCTTTCTCCTTGCCTTCTATTTGTTTGTTCTTCTTTCTTGCTTTTCCTTCAATTCATTTAACAGCATTTTTTTAAGACAAGGTTTCTTTGCAGCCCAGGCCAGCCTAGAGTTCTTACTATGAAACCAAGGCCAGCTTGGAATTCTTACTATGTAGCCGATGCTGACCTTAAACTCACAATTATCCTTGTGCCTTAGCCTGTGGTTACAAGCATGGACCAACACAGCCAAATTTCAATGATGAACAATTCTTATTGAATTAGTATGCTTGTGTACTAATGCACGTGGATATAGTATATGAATGCCTTAATTAAATAGATAAGTACCCCACTGCTACACAGGCGCTGCTCCTTTGAATTAGGTAATAAAGCTATGTACAAACAAATACATATATAAATATATAACATAAGCTAAAGTATTAGTTGCCTTAAGAGAAGTCTGGAAAAATCTGGTATGGAAGTAAAAGAGAGGGTCAAATCACTCTAAACTAGAAGAAGACCTTAAAGATGGGAGAAATGAATTTGGAATACAAAAAGACCAAGAGAAAGGAACCTGAAAAAAAGTAACAAAAACAATAGGCAAAGTGTCTGCATTCAACACCCTAGAAGCTGTAATGGTAGCTAATTGGCTGATATTAAAGAGTCGATCCTTAAGTATCTGGACGGTCCCACCAGGACTATGTAAACATGGAAGAGGACAAGGAAGGTAAGGAGAGGTAAGGTGATAGCAGCACGGAAGAAGGGGCCGCGCCACTGGCTTTGAAGATGCTGAAAGGTGACCTTGAAAAAAGAAATGGGAGAAGCCTTGAGAAGCTATAAAAGGCAAAGATTGTCTCCTGTGGCCTCCAGAAAGGACTATAGCCCCACTGACACCCTGGGCTCCATGGGAATTGAGTCAGACTTCTAACCTCATGAACTGCAAAGTAGTAAGTATGTGTTATTTTAAGCCACTAAGTCAGAGTAAACTGTGCCAGCAGCACATGGAAATATGTATAGAAAAAAACTACATGGGGGAAGGTTACAAATTTACTTAAAGAAATAACACACAGTATATAAAAGAAACAAGCTGGAGAGACTTGAGAGGCAGGCAGGAGTCTGTCCCAGAAGGGCAATAGGGAGATTTGCACTCAGGAATACTCCCTGCTAAAGTCCTTCATTACAATTAAAGAGAAAGAAGTCAGGGCCTAGTTATTAAGTTGTTTGAATGGTTTCAAAAAGAAGTGCTGAACCCCCTTGGGATAGAGTTCATGCAGTGGGAGAAGAGAGACTCATTACATCACTCTTTCACCCATTTAATGTTTAAGAGGTATTAGAAGTTTATAAGATGTCTAAAGGAAACAATGGGGAAAAGGGTTTTTAAAAGAAGAGTCGCAGATATGGTAGAGAGTGCACTTGTGACAACAAATGGCAGGTGTGCTGGAAAATTGCAGGTGATGTCCTGAGAAGCACGTGAGGTAATGAATAGCAGATGATGTGCGGCAGTGAGTGGCAGGTGAGGCAGTGAGTGCAGGTGATGTAGTGAGTGCAGGTGAGGCAGTGAGTGCAGGTGAGGCAGGGAGTGGCAGGTGATGTAGTGAGTGCAGGTGGGGCAGTGAGTGCAGGTGAGGCAGTGAGTGCAGGTGAGGCAGTGAGTGCAGGTGAGGCAGGGAGTGCAGGTGATACAGTGAGTGCAGGTGATACAGTGAGTGCAGGTGATACAGTGAGTGCAGGTGCTACAGTGAGTGCAGGTGATGTAGTGAGTGCAGATGAGGCAGTGAGTGGCAGGTGATGTAGTGAGTGCAGGTGGGGCAGTGAGTGCAGGTGAGGCAGTGAGTGCAGCTGAGGCAGTGAGTGCAGGTGAGGCAGTGAGTGCAGGTGAGGCAGTGACTGCAGCTGAGGCAGTGAGTGCAGGTGAGGCAGTGAGTGCAGGTGATACAGTGAGTGCAGGTGATACAGTGAGTGCAGGTGAGGCAGTGAGTGCAGGTGAGGCAGTGAGTGCAGGTGAGGCAGTGAGTAGGAGGTGAGGTAGTGAGTGGTGAGTGTTGTGGACAGAGAACTATTTGAAAGGGACTTTGGAGGAAAGCCTCTCTGAGAAGATGACATTTGATCGCAGACCTAAAGAGGAGAGACCAGCAGATATCATATCGTGGAACGGAGCTTCCTGGTGAAGATCAGAAGCCAAAGTGCATCCATGTATCAAAGGAAGAGGCTTCCCTGGCTGTGCAACACGAACAAGGATGTGAGGCCCAGAAGCTGAGGTCAGAAGGACAGGCTGGACAGGGAGGTCAGGGAGGACAGGCACTTCCCTAGGACAGGCTGCAGATAACTGGAGAAACACAGTGTTTACCTAAGTGCAGTGAAGGATTCTGCAATTGGAATGGGCAGAACTAGACGTCTCTACAAATAGAAATCCCAGAACCTGAGAACAGCCTTAGCTGTTGAATTTGTCTAAGAGCATCAGGATGTTCCCACCACATCTATCCAAAAAGATGACTCAGCAGCACAGGGGAAACAAGCAGACAGGACTCATCATCCAGCTCAAGCTCAACTATGATGTGTGCTTTACATGAAACACTGACATATTGCTGCCGAAGCCTTCTTCATAGGTCAAAGAACACTCCTGGCCAGTATAGTAGAGAAGATTTGGGTCCCTTGAATAATGTACTTTCCCTGGACAAAGGCAGGCAGAGATTACCACTTAAATTGCAACTAGAAAATGTTCCCCATTGCTGACAGTCCCTTATGTCATCTTAGATGTGTGCCTTGACATGCCTAGGTCTCAATTTCCAAATGTAGGAAAAGAGGACGATTTCATTCCCCAGTGACCTAAGGTTCTGCACTGGAGATCAAGGCCACAGATTTATTCTGTACATGACCTGAAATACAAATAAAGTTGGAAGAAGACCTCGAGAGGCTTTGTGGAGTAGTATTTTGATTTGATGCAACAGGAAAAACATTGTATTCTAACATAGCATAACCTGTATTTGCATCTCCATTCCATCTCTTATTGATGACGTGAATATCTTAAAGTCATCCTGCAGAATAAGATGTAAATACAGAAACCCATCATAACAGCCATGCACGTTTGAAGCAGGTATTTCACCTCTCTGAGGCTCAGATTATCACCTGAAAATTGAGGTATTGCTACTTACTTCAGTGTCTTACTCGAGAATGGCAGAAAATGCATGGGATAAGGAGAACTCCTGAACCATTGAAATGGAAGTGCTGCTGTTAGCACCCTCAAAAGAAAGTCTGAAACGAGAATCCCATTACAAGTTGTAAGCTGCAGTGACCCTGCTGAGGAATGGCACACTAAAGACAACAGCTCAGGAAAAGGGGGGCAGTTAAGTCCAGTCGTTCTCTACACTGTCCCAGGCATGCCAGAAAATCTCTAATGAAAATTCCCTCAGCTTGACTTGAGAATGGACAGGCAGTGCTCTCGGGTCCTGTCTTCCCTGGTATCTACTCAGATACCTTATTACCTACCAGGAGTCCCTTTCATGCCCATTGAGAAGCACAGTCCTGTAGGAAACTCAGACATCATTCCAAGTAACACTAATTTGATCTAGAACATCTGCTAAGCTGAGCAGTCTCTGCCCAGAGGTGCCAAGAAGGCCAGCAGGATCTCTGTCTTGTCCTTTACTGGCTCTGGGTTTCATGCGAAGTACTTACTCTCTAGGAACTGATTCTCAAGACTGCGTTTCCTCAGTATGACGTGCCCTGACTACCAGCTGGGCTTGGCCCCTGAGAAATAAATTAAGCAGCAGGAGAAATACAATAAGAGAAAGTGTGACTTCACAATGCATAGTGGGAGAGATTGGGCCAGAGTATTTCTCTCCATTTCTCCGTCTGCTCGGGAAGGAGCCTGTGGCATGGCTGATGTTCTTTCTACAGCTCCAGCACTTAAGCAGTGACCCCGGCCACTAAACTGCGACAGTACTGTATCCACCTTTCATCCTTGCTGCCTTCATGTGCCTGTCGCTGTTAACCTAAGGTGCATTGCCGCCCTGGTCTCCCTCTGCAGCTGTTCTGCTTTCGATGGAAGCTATTCTCTGTCCTAACTTGCCTCTTTAAATGCTTCATTTTCTTCCTGCCTGTGCCCTGCCTGATGCAGGACACACTGATCTGGAGCTGCAGTCAGGGCCAGTTTAGATAAGCTCAGAGGGCTCCTTCAAGGACAGAGCATCTTGGAGAATGCTCTATATACCAAGGTGTCCTGGGGTTTAATTGGCCTTAAAATTCACTTTTGTCAGGAATCCAGGGCCAATTGATCTCTGAAAGTTGATTATTTTGCTTCTAAACTTGCAAGGTTTTGGAAGGCTTAGTCATTTAATGCTTGTGTGTGTTTTTATTTGTATGTATGTGTGTGTGTCTGTTGTGTGTGTGTGCAAGTGTGTCTGTGTACATCCATGTGTGTATATGTGAATGCAGTGATCAGAGGTCAACCTCCATGTCATTCAGACACCACTCTTCTTTCTGAGTCATTTTCTCTCAATGGCTTAGTAGGTAGGTTAGGCTAGTTGCCTAGTGAACTCAGAGATACAGCTGTCATTCACCTGTCCAGAGTTTGAATTATAAGTGCATGCCACCACAGCCAGATTTTTATGCGAGTTCTGATAATTAAACCCAAGTCTCCATGCTTGCACAAGCATTTTACCTACTGAACTATCTCCTTAGCCCTACCACTCTCAATTTTATAATTTTTATGTAAACTATAACTGACACTTGACTAGAACCATCCTACCAGCAAACCCTGCAGAGTCCCTTCAGAGGAAACTCAGACAGAAGCCCCATCTCCATCAGAGGGCATCTTGGAATGTCCAAAAAATGGAGTTCTGAATTTGGATGCTAAACAGCATCAGACTAGAGATAGAGATAACCTGGCCCATCTACCCATAATCACTGACAAGGAAACTCATATAAACAGGCTCATAGCCTGTGTGCACTAAAGAAACGTGAACTGCTTTTCCTAATCCAGACTCCATTCCCTGGAGATTACTGTGCAAGGCACTGCCCACATCCCCAAGTATGACTCCTTTCTCGTGCTTCATTAATACACCATTGTTTTACATTGGTCTTTTACATCTGTCTCCTGAAGATAGGATATAGGCCAGCTTGAAGTAAGGCAGATTCTATAAGCAGTCTTCTCTAAGCCACCTGAGAAAGAAAAGCATTCTTGGGAAAGTTTCCATTCAAATGTGTCTACAGAGCCATTCTTGATGAGAGTTGGGTTATACATGGCATTTAACAACCTTCTCCAAGTTTAATCCTGAGGAAGTGAGGAGAATTTTCACCTGAAGAACTTCGAATGGCTGAGAAGCACCTTAAGAAATGTTCAACATCATTAGTCATTAGGGAAATGCAAATCAAAACAACCCTGAGATTTCACCTCACACCAGTCAGAATGGCTAAGGTTAAAACCTCAGGAGAGAACAGGTGTTGGTGAGGATGCTGAGAAAGAGGAACACTCCTCCACTCTGGTGGGATTGCAAGATGGTACAACCATTCTGGAAATCAGTGTGGCGGTTCCTCAGAAAACTGGGCATGACCCTTCCAGAGGACCTGCTATACCTCTCCTGGGCATAACCCAGAGGATTCCCAGGCATGCACTAAGGACACATGCTCCACTGTGTTCATAGCAGCCTTATTTATAATAGCCAGAAGCTGGAAAGAACCCAGATGTTCCTCAGTGGAGGAATGGATATAGAAAATGTGGTATATTTACACAATGGAATACTACTCAACAATTAAAAACAATGAATTCATGAAATTCTTAGGCAAATGGTTAGAACTACAAAATATCCTGAGTGAGGTAATTCATTCACAAAAGAACACGCATGGAATGCAATCACTGATAAGTGGATATTAGCCAAGAAGCTCTGAATACCCAAGATACAACTCATATATCAAATCATTCCCAAGAAGATGGAAGGAGAGGGCCCTGGTCCTGGAAAGGCTTGATGCAGCAATGTAGGGGATTGCCAGGACAGAGAAGGGGGAGGGGTTTTATTTGGGAAACGGGCAGAGGGAAGAGGGCTTATGGGACTTATGGGAAAAGGGGAACCAGGAAAGGTATTTACCATTTGGAATGTAAACAAAGAATATAGAAAATACAAAAAAAAAAAAAAAAGCCTTGGAACATCTAGGATAAAAAAAAAAAAACAGGCTGGAGACAGAAAAGGAACAAACACCACTTAGGTGGGAAAACAAATACGAAGTTAAAAAAAAATGTACAAATAGTCCAGAGATGGGATGACCTATAATAACCACAGATTGGGATAGTACCGCGGAAACCCAATCTCTGGAAACACATACCCTCCCCCAGCCCCACACAGGACACCAACATCAGAACCATATCAACAGAAAAAGAATAATACAGGACCATATATGCAGTATCTTCACACAGAGCACTTACCAAAGTGGGTATCAAAAAAGTGTACGAGAGGACTGGCTACATCCCTCACATCTCTTGATGAGACACTTAAAATCAGTAAAGTCTTAATAAGTGGATATTAACCTAGAAAGCTGGAATACCCAAAACATAATCTACACATCAAATGAGGTACAAGAAGAAAGGAAGAGTGGCCCCTTGTTCTGGAAAGATTCAGTGAAGCAGTATTCAGCAAAACCAGAACGGGGAAGTGGGAAGGGGTGGGTGGGAGAACAGGGGGAGAGAAGGGGGCTTACGGGACTTTCGGGGAGTGGGGGGCTAGAAAAGGGGAAATCATTTGAAATGTAAATAAAAAATATATCGAATAAAAAAAAAAAAGTAAAGTCCTACTTGGACCAAGCTTCAGTACCCTTGGAGGAAAGAACAGGGGACGGCACTTTGCCTTCATCCCAGGGACAGGGACAGATAGAGATGTGTATCCAACTAAATCATGGAGGCTTCAGCTGGATTTAATTAGAAACATATCCAGATGGGATCATGTGTGTACATACACACTGGTCACATGCTCACCATAGCTGCTTGCTATTGCTTTCACACAAGCCCCATGAGCCAAGATTTTATTGCCTTCTAATTCTGGCCTATCATATCTTAATCTGGAGTTCAAATCTCAGAAGATAATCCCATATCCTCAAATGCAAACTTTGGGTGGCAGCAGCAGAAAAGCATCCAGGGGCACACCAGGAAACCAGTTTGCCATGCAAAAGGAGGGAATGGAGGAGGCGGCTGAGAGAGGAGGGAAGAGGAAGATGCACCTTTAATCTATCACTCTGACAACTTCTGTTGTACAAATACTCCCACTAGGGCTGGCTTAAAGCTGCCAAAGTAGCATCAATCAGCTTGATAAATTCTGGGAAAATTAACAATCATTTTTCATGAGTAAAACAAACCAGCCTCGGGATGTCTCCAAACACAGACCCAAGCAGGAATCTTAAAAAATAAATAAATAAATAAATGTCACTGTTGCTTAAAATTTCACCTGCACTCCTGTATTCCTCTGTTCTATAGAGATTCTTTCCATTGCGTGGAACTTGAAACTCTCTCACACACAGCTGATCATTTTTTTAATTAATTTTTTTTACACTCTACATTTTATCCTCCTCCCCCCCCAGTCTACTCTCCAACTGTTCCACATCTCATACTTCCTCCTCTTCCTGTCTCCATGTGGATGTCCTCACTCCCGACACAACCTGATCTTTAAACTCCCTGGGGCCTCCAGTCTCTTGAGGGTTAGGTACATCATCCCTGATTGAACACAGATCCGGCAGTCCTCTGCTGTATGTGTGTTGGCGGCCTCATATCAGCTGGAGCATGCTGCCTGTTTGGAGAGCCAGTGTTGTAGAGATCTCTTGGGTCCAGGTTAATTGAGACTGCTGGTCCTCCTACAGGATTGCCCTTCTCCTCAGCTTCTTTCAGACACAGCTGATTAGTTACCCTTTTTACTTTTACCTTTTTTTTTTTTCAGGAAAAAGCTTAAGGTGTATCATATTCACTTAATACACAATAGATAAAATTGAATGTAAAATATCTAATGAAGTGGGATTAACGAGAACCTGAAAGCAATAATAGTCCTGGAAGACAGTGGCGCCAGGAGCGAGCTCTGCATAGCCAGTGTACAGTGGCAGGGATTTCCAGACTATTGAGATGCCTGCCATAAAACCAGGCATCCAATGATGAGCTACTACCAGGACAGGTTCCAGTGGCTCTGGCCATCTGTGCAGAACGATGTCATAAGGGAGCCCCAGTGGCTTAGTGTGGACATTAATGTTGCTCCCAGGACATCCCTGAACAGGTAGACAATGGGGCCAGTGTCCCGGTAGCTGTCTGCAGAGGCACTTGGCAGTCTAATGATCTCCCATTGCCTTGTCGATTTGTCAGAATTGCTGTTCTGGAGCAAACCCCAGTCTCCTGGAACAAGCTCACTGAGAGCCTTCCCTAGATGGTAGATTCATGAAGCCCTCACTAAATCAGACTGGCAGCTTAGGAAAGCCTTGATCCAGCTCTGCACAGACAATAGCTGTCAAGCAGATAGTGAGCCACGCCTTCTCAAGTGGCCAGTAACTAAAAAGCATCAGAAAAAAACAACTCTCAGGACATGAGCAGGCAGAAAGGCAAAATAATAATTATAATAGACATGGATCATGGCTGCAGTGGCTTGTAGTCGTTGGGGCTTCAAATAAACTTCGGCAAACCTTGAATGTATTTCTGATGAAACTTCCATACTATTACTCACCTACTTCCCCAGGGCTGCTATTGCTGGGCAGTCTTCTGAGTTTCTTTTCTCTCTCTCTCTCTCTCTCTCTCTCTCTCTCTCTCTCTCTCTCTCTCTCTCTCTCTCTCTCTCTCTCCCTCCCTCTCCCTCTCTCTCCTTCCCTCTTCCCTCCCTCCCTCTTCCTCCACTCCCTGTGTCTGTCTGTCTGTCTGTCTGTGTCTGTCTCTTTCTGTCTATCTCTCTATCTCTTTCTGTCTTTGTCTATCTCTCTGTCTCTCTCTGTCTTGGTCTTTCTTTCTCTCTCTGTCTCTTTGTGTATGTGTATTGTGTCTTTCTGTATCTTACTGTCTCTTTCTCTCTGTGTGTTTTTCTATTTCTCTGTGTGTCTGTGTCTGTGTGTCTTTCTTCTCTGTCTCTCTGTGTGTGCATGCATGAGTGTGTCTGCATGTGTGTGTATGTGGTGTGTGTATGTGGTGTGTGTGTGTGTGTGTGTTTGTATTGGTCAAGTCTTCAGAATGGGTTTCTGTTTAATCAAATTAAATGGAAAAAATCCATATCCCTGGCACAGGACCTGACATTGAGCAATGGATTGAACGGAAGCTCCATTCATGTCCCTGCCAGCGATTCCAGGCCCCTTGAAGCTTCAGTTATGGCTTTGTGGCAAGACTCTGCTTCTCCTGGGGTTCTGTCTCGATTAGAGCTCACTTTCCCAAGACGATGACCACAGGACTCTATGTCCCGCATAAAGCTCTCTGCCAGGCCTGCTACTTGTCAAGTTTGACAAGTTCTTTGGGCTCCGTGCCTTCCTGCCTAGTGATAGCAGCAGAAGCAACAGGATCAGCCAGAAAGGTTGATCCTTATGTCATGCCAGGATGACCCTAGTCTCATTCTTTCTCTGAACTTAAATCTGCAGGTAGGACATTGTTATAGTTTTATTTTTATTGTTGTGATGAAACTGACCAAAAGCAATTCAGGGAGGAAAGGGTTTATTTGGCTTATAGGCCATGGTTCATTATCCAGGAAAGCCAAGGCAGGGCTTCAAGACATGACCCAGGAGGCAGGAACTGGAGCAAGATTGTAGGAAAATGCTGGTTACTGCTTGCTTTCTCTGGATTTCTCAGCTAGCTTTTTAAATATAGCCTAGTCCCACCTGACCAGGGTAGCACCACCAAGAGTGGGCTAGGTTCTCTTACGTTAATTAGAAATCAAGAAACTACTCCATTGAACACGGCAGTAGGTTAATCTGATGTCAGTAATTCTTCATTACTTGTCTTGTTCCCTATAAGCCTGGAGTTTGTATCAAGTTGACAGAAGCTAACCAGCACAGACCCTAAGCATAGTGCTTTGGGGAGGCTTCCCTAACTAGACACTGAGTCATCACCAGATTGTGGGGAGCAGTTCATGGTGGTGAAATAAATACCCCTGTTTTTAATTTTCTATATGTTGAGAAGAAAACCAATCACCATGACAAAACTTTCCCAGTGGTGCTTACCCAGCTCTCAGGTAAACCTTCCTTTTCTGGTCTTCAATCAGTCATACCCAACCAAGCTCTCCATTAAGGAGGGCATCAAGTTTTCCCAGGCTTCAGTTTAAAAACAAAACAAAGACCCAGGCCAGGGAGATGCCTTGGCGAGTAAAGCATGTACTACTCAAGCCTAGTAGCCTGAGTTCAGAGCCCAGAGGTCACATAAAAGGCAGGTGACAGTCACCAATTATCCCAGCATCCCTAAAGCAAGATGCAAGGTATAGGAAAGAGAGTCCCTGGAAGCTGGTGAGACCTCTATCCCAGCAGACGCAAGAGTGCACAGCGAGAGATACTGCCATCAAGTCAACAAGTATGAAGGGAAGAACGAACACTCAAGATTGTCCTCTGATCTCTGCATATGTATGCAGTCATACTCACAAATATAGACATCCTGGAATATTCATATATGTGTACACACACAATTAATAATTAAAATTATATTCTAAGATAGCTTTGATATTTTGTCAAGAGCACAGAGTTCAGATCAGCAGAGTTTAAAGGCTGCTGCTTCTTTTGCTACATGTATGAACTTGGACAAGTGTCTTGGAATTTTAGTTTCCTCATCTCTAAAATGGGAACAGTAAAAATATCTTTCTCACCAGATTGAGACAAACTCTAAAAGAAGAAAAATATATGAAAATTCATCATAAACTAGAATCATGATACAATGTTACACATTATACTTACTTACAGATGACTTGTCAAAGAAATTGTTAAGAGTTTAAATGCCTTCCAAGGACTCCATAAGAAGAAAGAAAAACATGAATTTAAGGGAATCATAGTCTCCAGTGTAGGAAAATGTGTTTGGAATGATCAAATTTATAATTAATGATAATCCAGCTTCAATGAGGTGATTTAAATGCTTTGGAAAATCCTAAGAGCAGACAGAAACTAGACAGGACATCGATCTTTACTCTAGAAGAACGCTGATAAGATCTGTCAATCATCATAGTTTTTCCAAGGATCTTCCTCAACCCAATGCCTGAGGCAGTAGAAAGCAATAGTCCTACTACCTTGAGTTGTCAGACAACAGAGCTGATGAACAACTGAAAAAGTAGTGATGGAGTCAGAGTGTAATTAGTGATGGGGAGAGCAGGGAAACCCAGATAGGAGGACCAAATCTGCAGCAAAACAAAGCAACAACAGCAAAATCTACCTCTACTAAAAGTCACTAGGTGATGCTAAGCAAGGAAGAACATAGAAGCCTGAAATTCAAAGGGCTGAGCATAAATTTCAACCACTTTCCACAAGGAAAAGTCCAGTTTGGAATTTAAGTCCAATCAAATCAATTGTTTGTTAAAACTGACATCAATAGTCTTCGAAATAAAGAAACAAACAATAACAAAGAAAATCCCACATATATAGTGGCACATGTGTGCAGTCCCAGAACTCAAGACACTCATGAATTCAAGGGCAGGTTAAACTATATAGTAAGTTGGAAGTCAGACTAGGCTACATGGTGAGATCCTATCTCAAAAATGGTCTAGGAAGACAGGAGGAAAGGAAAGAACTAGGAGGGAAATGTGTATCTGGTTGGCTAGGATGGAAGGCAACGAGGACACTTTAGAGTCTCTACAACACATCTTTAAAATGTTTACATATGATAAAAATTATTAGACCAAAAGGGCAACCAGAATGTAACACTCCACATAACATCTAAGAAAATGGATAAAGAGTGGAATGATATGTCTGATTCATTTTATTTATTTTCACTCTGCCGACATCTCATAAGAGAACATTTAAGAGAGAAAATATTTCTTCCTGGTCATGATCTGAAGGTGTAGTTCATCACTGTGGAGACAAGAGTGATCCACCATAATGGGGACTGCACAGTACAGTTTATGACCGCAAGAACATATAAGCTGGGACTCATGTCATCTCAGTGGGCCAGGAAACAGAAAGGGGGGAGAGGGAGGGAGAGAGGGAAAGAGACAGAGGAGCAGAGATAGACAGAGACACAGACAGACAGACAGAGTTAAAGGGAGGAGAGAGAGATAGACAAAGAGAGGAGAGAGATAGTCAAAGACAGGCAAAAAGAGAAGAGAAACAAAGAGATGGGGAGAGAGAGAGAGAGAGAGAGAGAGAGAGAGAGAGAGAGAGAGAGAGAGAGAGAGAGAGAGAGAGAATTTGATTGATTAATTGGTGAGTGAGTTGGAAGCAGAACTGGTCTGTAACACTGAATACCTGCCCCACTGACCTACTTCTTAAAACCCTGACTCCACAGCATCCAGAAATAGTGCCACCAACTGGATAACATGTTTGAACATATTGGGCCTATGGGGGAAACTTTACAGTTAATGCTTATACAGAGGTACAAGCAAAGGAATAGTAAAAAACTTTAACTGAAGCTACAAAGATAATGGGGAGAAATGAACTACAAGTAGGTGAATAAGAATCACCTAAATTAAGAAAAGACAGGGAGTTAATTAAATGGGAAAAAGGAAGTATTGGTTCCTTAGAGGCAGCATGAGCCATTCGAATGCATTTAGAATTAAGATTCTAAAAGTAAGTAAAAGAGGATGAAACAAATAAAAATGCCCAAAACAGTGGTCAAAAATATTTCAAATTAAGAAAAATATTCAATTTACAATTACATGAAATCTAAGGAAGTCCAAGCAGCATGTGTATGCTCAATATCACATGAAATTATGCTGAATTTAGAAACCTAGTGATAAAAAATCTTAGAAGCTTCTAGAAAGAAAGAACACAGTAAGTACAGAGGCCTAACACTACATACTGGAGCTGCTGATCTCTCCTCTGAAGTAATTAAAGCCATGGGACAATGGGGCATTGAAGATATCCAAGACTTCTACAGTCCATAAAACTATTGTTAAGAAAGAGAAAGAGAGAGAAAGAGAGAGAGAGAGAGAGAGAGAGAGAGAGAGAGAGAGAGAGAGAGAAAGAGAGAGAGAGAGAGAAGAAAAGAAAGAAAGAAAGAAAGAAAGAAAGAAAGAAAGAAAGAAAGAAAGAAAGAAAGAAAGAAAGAAAGAAAGAAAGAAAGAAAGAAAGCCTTCTGAGATTAACAGAATCAGAGATTTGCAGCTCAGAGACCAGGAAAAATATCAGCAAAGGAGGTTCTGTAGCTTAAGGAAAATAACACAGAGGAATTCAGAGAGATGAAGGAAAGGGATAAATAGAATGAAAATAATAACTATTGCATATGTGCAAATGAGAGCTCTCCTTACCTTTTACAAAGATGGGTGACTGTGTGAACATGATTGTGTAATGTGTGCATATATGTGTATAATATACTAGTCATACAGGATAGTGGCATTAATGAATCTTTGACACTTTGATTTTTCTGTGTTTCAGACTAGGCTGTAGAATCTTATCATGATGAACAATTACACATTCATATGATAATCTGCAGTTAAAATCTGAACAAGTTTTAAACTAATCTCATCACAGTCAGCCAAAGTGCGGCTAGTACTGGAGTTTTAAATTTATACCTCTCTCCCTTCAGGCCTGTTGCCTCAAACAGGAATTATGCATGTTACAGGAACAATTTAATAAACAACAAATTGTCATCTAACTATCAAGAAGTATTAGCTACATTCCTGAGAATATGAAAAGATTTGTATGGTATTATGAAAATTGTGTAGGGAAATCTATTATCTTTAGGGCTGGAGAACAAATGGGCTGGAGTTATTAAAATGAAAAAGTGTGGAAGAACTGTTAGAAGCTGCACCTGTAAAGTCTCGGCAGTATGACTCACTACTATAACATGAACTTAAAGACAACAACACTGGGCATGCCAAAGTAGACAGGGGAGAGAGCACCCAAGCCTTCAACCCTACACCTAGAACTACAGGCAATAAGAGATGCTGTTAGAGCAGAGAAATAGTCTTCTGAAGAGAAGAGCACACCAATTAGTTACCTAATACCAAGGGGTCAGTCCCGAAAGCATGCATACAAGTAGCATCATATAGACTTAGGAATATATATGTATATCCATATACATATATACGTGTAATAGCAACTAGTGAAAGAAAGACCATGAGTTTGAAAGAGACCAAGGAAGAGGTTTTATGGATATGTGTGAATGGAGGGAAGAGGGGGGGAATGATGTAATTATAATATCAAATATAAAAGAAATAACATTAAAAACTTTTAAGTACACTAGCTTAACTATAATGCTTGTAAGTATAAAAACCTATTTGCTAAGCATTTTTAAAGTATAGATAAGGGTTTCATGAGTGAACAAGAGCCTAAGAAATGCATTATGGCCACGTAGACCCTCAAACCTCCGAACACAGGGTATCCTTCCCCTGGGCTGTGCTTATGTCCCTAAGGAAGTTAGGAGGCTGGTTCTTCTGCTGAAGGAATTGAATTCAGCTGCTGCTGCAATTCAACAAAACTCTTTCTTTGTGTTAAAAGAAAAAAAAACCAAAAACCAAAAAGGAACCTGAGGTGACCTGCCTCAAGCTCTCCCTCTGAAGCCCTCCACTTGACAAGATCTATCATGGAGTCAGAAAGCAAAGCAGAAATAGGGTTGGTGGGCTCCCAGCCCAAATGTAACAAGTCTAAATGGAGATTAGTGACTCCCGTAGCCAAGAGACAGCAGTTTAGTGTCTGGCCCAGCTGGGTGACAGCAAGGCCAGAAGCTAAGGTGGATTCCCTGAGTGGGCAACTTGGTAGAGAGATTAGTGAGAATGGTTCCCTAGGACATTTGTGAGCAAATGATTCAAGGGATGAGTGGGTCCAAATGAGTGTGCCAGGACAACAACATGGGAAGCCAATCTGTGTATCAGGACGGGAGGGACCGTGGGGCTGGTGTTGGGAGAGAAGCTGGAGGATCCTGGGAAACGAGCAAGCTCTTCAGCTTAGTTAAATTAGAGGGGTTGATGATAATGAAATGGGATGGCACAGGGATGCTCAGGGCCTAGATGTTTGAATTCTCTGTGCTGTATGCTGGCAGGAAGGCTTGAGACGTGCTTTAGAGGCAGTGCTACAAACTGAGACAAAGGGAACCAACCACAGAGCCCCTCCATCTGCTTGCCAATCAGCCTCATTTCGTGTGTTAGAATATAAAAGGGTTGTGTGTGTGTGTGTGTGTGTACACACACGCGCGCGTGAGCGCTTGCATATGTTTGTACAGGCTTGCACATGCATGTCTACCCCTGGAGACATTCTTTGAAGAATTCTGTAACATTGATGCATGGACAATGTGGTACGTATTTATTAGAACTGGTGACAAGAATCGGGCCTTAATGGAGAAAGTGATTGTTATTCATGATTTCCAAATGGTTAACTCAATCCAGAGGATTCACATTAAACCCAGTCATTCCCCTTCCATGCTTGCTGGTCATGATGGATGGAAATGTCAAGTCCCTTGAGATCTCTGAGCTCACATTTTCTCTCTCCTAGCATCAGCATAGTTTTTATCCACCATTTTGCTCCAAGATTTATTTCAACAAACAACGCCATGGCTACTTCTGCAGATTTGACCTTCGATTTCAAACAGTCTTCAGAGGGCATTGTTGGCCTATGACAGTTTCTATAGCAGACACCCAAAAGAAAAAAAAACAAACTTCTTTTAAACTCAAGAAGGCAGGTGGTCTTGAATATAAAAGGTTTTTCAGAATTATATCTTTTCAAGCTAGAAAAGACTTTAGGGATTGTGGGAAGAATCTTCTGTACAAGGATTTGCTGGTGCTAACAATTTCCAAAATCAATAAATGATTGAATAGGCAAAATATGTGGTTAAGATTGTAGAAGAAATAGCAAAATCACAGACAAAGTTCTAGCCCAGGATATTATGGAATTTAACATCTTTAATGAAGCAGTTCAAGGGGGGAATTGTGTGGAGGATGAACTTATTTCCTGTACCACCACTTAATCCAGTGGCTGATTGAGGAAGAACAAGTGACAGATATTTTAAGCAAGGGTGTTACACAGTTGGATTTGAGTTTTGCTGCACTGGACCATAAACTGTGCAAAAGAAAAGAGAAGGGATGAGGTATATTAATCAAAGTTCTCCAGAGAAACAGGATATGCCAAGATACAGGAGACAGGATTTATATTGGGGATGGACTCACAGGACTGTGAAGTGTGAGAAATCCTGTGATGTACTTACTGTTGGCAAGCAGCAGAAGCATGGAAGTCAATGGTGGCTTTTGGTCCAAATCCAAAGGACTGAGAATTAGGGATGCTGAAGGGTTGGTTCCCTACACAGGCATGAAGCCCTAAAGGTTGGAAGCTTTTGTAAAAAAAAAAAAGGGGGGGGGGTGGACACAGACTGCTTTGCCTCATCAAGAACTGGGAATGGGAAAACACTGGCCTTCTTCAACATGATTACTCCATTTCAAGTGTTCCAAGCCAGACCTCCTGATTTCCAGATAAATTTAATATCAAAGCCTTCACAGGTTGGATTATAGTCCAAACACCACAGTGTACATCCTCTTTACTGCATGTATGGATTTAAGTGTTAAGGTTGTTTAGGGACACACCCTTAGGCACTTGCTTGACAGATTATCAGCTGTTTGGGCATCCTTTATCCCAGTCAAGATGAGTTATGAAATTGAACATTGCAGGGGCCTTTTGTGGTGATCAAAATGAGAAAGTCTATGCTATAAGGGTAGAATTAGAGAATTAAGAATAAGAAGAAACAATTCAAGAGACCTTTAGGACATAGGCATAGCTGACTGATTGACCAGGAAAGGGAGATAGAAGAGGGGAAGGGAAAGAAATGAATGGTCCCCAGTTCTCTGTGGTACTCTCTATGCTGAAGACCACATGCCCTGAAGTGCGAACAAAAAGTAAGGAGGTAAGAAACAGATAGCATAGCAAGCGTGTTCGATTTCAGATGTATGAGCTTAGACTAGGGTTGAAAACACCAAGAGAAAGAAAAAACAATACAATTTAGAGGAAGGAATAAAACAGTGGTTTCTGGATGATATTGCAAGGGATGGATTCAGAAGAACAGAAAGTGTTCCAAGCCAGACTTCCTGATTTCCAGATAAATCTAACATCAAAGCCAGCAGAGACTCATCAAAGGCAAGAGCCAGAAGTCAGAAATGGTTTCTATCTATCCCACCAAAGGGAATCTTTCACATCTACAGGGACCTACAGACTGGGAATTCACACTGTGCCTCTGACAGAGGATAGAAGCCGAGCTCAGCTTTGGCCACTTCGGGGCCATCGCATGCCACACGCAAGGAAACGTGTAACTATTAAGTTAGAAAAAGGGCTCTTCATCTTGGGAGAGCTGGAGTTCTGCCGGTAGTGACTCTGGCGATCAGTCCAACCTCAGAGGGATATGAACTGCTGCCCGCACATGCACACACCGAGCAGTGCTCTCTTCCACTGCCTGCCAAGGGATGGGATGGTTCTCAACCAGATCAGTCTGTGGCTGCCAACAGCTCTTGTGAGGGCCCAATTTTCCAGCAGGAAACGTAACCTGAATTGGAAAACATGACTGTAGGCTGGAAAACAAACAGCTCAAAATATCTGTGTCCTGAAATGAACCATAAGTCACTCTGCTTCCACAACTGAATCCACTCAGCCAAAGGAGCAGAGGGTCAGGGGAACTTGCTGAGGGAGAGAGGGAGGGAAGGAGTGACTGAGAGAAGGAGGGAAAGAAAGAACAAAGGGAATATTGAGCGTTTGTTGCATGCCAGGCAGGAGCTGTTCTGGGTTGTGGGGTGTTGTCCACATACATCCTCTCCACAGGAGCTGAGTCTCTGCGGTCATCTGATTTATCCAAGACCACAGAGTCAGGAAGAAACAGGGCTAGAATTTGAACTCAGATTCAATGACTATAACATTAACACTCCCTATTAGATTCTGTTGCACCCAGTAAGATAGAAAACAAGGAAGTGTTTAGGAACATCCTAGGAAGGGCTTTTCTGAGTCCTTATATTTTTAAAAAGTTAAAAGTTCAGAAATTGCCATCATCAGAGAATTCCTAGCCCTCTAGGAGGGATCATTGTATAACTTAATTAATGAATGGACTATTGAAATGTCCAACATTCTTTCTGAGACACCTTCATACACACATCCCTTCTTGTCTCTACTCTGGGTTTCCACTGCCCTCCTGAACTCCACTTAAGTCATTTATCCAGGAACTTATGTGTTATGCTGATACATGAAACTACAAGGTCAAAGATTTTAAGACTTTAGCAAATCACTTGATCCATAAGTGACAGAATTGAGATTTAAACTCACGTTTTCCAACTATACATCCCAACTAATCTGTGCTGCATAATAGCTATTTCTACAATGTGTTCCTAAAGCCAGGAAATACAAGATAAGTGGTCACAATCCACATGTCACCTCTAGCTGCTACAGTATTTGACTGACCATTGATTCATTGATGAGTCTACAAAGAGACATAGTAGGGCATCAAGTGATAATAAGGAAACTTGAAGAGTATTGAATACTGTAGATAGCAAGGGAAAAGACTATCATTTAACTTATTGATTTTTTAATACCTTCAACTCCATTTACTTATTTAAATGGATGATGTTAAAAAATATTGCTAAGAAAAACCATTTGGTTATTTATTTAAGAAACAAGTGTGTTTAGGGTTGGGACGATGAGCATTAGCTAAAGCGCTTGCCACCTAAGTGAGAGGATCTGGCTGAGAAGCCCAGAACCCAGGGAAAGGCAGCACAGTAGTCCACATCTATAATCCCAGCACTCTTAAGAGCATGATGATATTGGAGCAGAAGAGTGCTTGAAAGTTCAGGGGCCACTGCAGAGGCACACACGAACCAAAGAACAAGACACCCTGCCTCAAACAAGATAAAAAGCAAACTCTGACACCTAAGAGTTTCCTCTGCTCTCCACGTGTGTCTCGTGTAAATTTCCACTTACATATATACACAGACATACAAGCATATATATTGTGCACACAGCAATAATTTATAAGGAAATCCTTGTTTTTCTTTTTTAATATAGAACCCACTGCTCAGTGTTAATCTGCTGTTCCAGATCTGGTGGGTAGAAGATAATGGCGGGCAAATGGAATCCCAAGCAGCTTGTATATGGTAAGTACACTGCAGGATGTAGTCCTTCTTTTTTAAAAAAAAAATAGTCTAAAAAGGTGGGCACAATGATAATAAATGTCTCCAATTTGGAATTCAAACAATAGCAAGTTTCCATCCCTTGTGGAAGGACCCATAGCCAGTGGGAGCAAAGCAGAGTTGAACATTCTGGAAAGGGGATCCCAGACCCGGCAGAACTCACCAGAACAAGATAGCCAGTACCTAAAACGGAAAATAAAGGAAAAAGAAAAACTAGGGCTGGTTTATCATTGTAACTTGTAGAACAGTAGTAGTGTCTGAGCCCTTTTAGCCTGCTATCACAAACTCCCTCAGACTAGGGAACTTATACGCCAAAGAACTCCTTACAGTTCTGCAGGCCGGGAACTGTAAGATCAAGAACTGACAAATTTCTGTGCTAACTGAGAGCTTGCTCCCTGCTTCCTTCCGTGCCTCCTCACTGGCTCACAGAAACACGAGGTAAATGAGCCCCTCGGGCCTCTTTTCGAAGAGGACTTGTTCCACTCCTTAGATCTGTGCCCTCCCAAAGGCCTTCTCTCTTAAGATCATCATTGCCTTAGGGACTGAATTTCAACACACGAACTTGGAACACACAGGTTGTATGAAATAGAGTTAGAAGGTGTTAAAACTATTCCCTCTAATAAGACCAAGCACAGGTTCCAGATGTCTGTAGCAATCACAAGAGCTCATATTTCCACAGATGGCTTTTGTCTTCATCCCTTCAATCTTTCTCTCCTGCTGCTCAACGGCCTGCTGCCTTGGGAAGAAGCTTTGTGAAATGATCACAGCACTTCCGCACCTGAAAGCCTTCTCCAGCTCCCCCTCTTGCTTTAAGAAAAATCCATGGATACCAGAGCGTGGCACTCATGATCACCAGGTCTGTGGTCTGCCATAGGTCTCCCGCTTAGCCCCACCTCATGCTCCTTCCCCTCACTGCTTACCTTTTATCATACTGCCATCAGGGGACTTCTGGTTCTAGGATCAGCAATGCTGTCACTGCCCCTGTGTCTGTGCTCTTGTTGGAGTGGATCTCCTCATTATAGACAGCTGAACAATGTCTAAATCATGTTTTACCCTTAGAAAGATAATTTCTCAGTGAGACGGATCAGTATGTAAAGGTGCTTGTCACCTAGACTGATGACCTAAGTTCCATCCCTGAGACCAATAGGGAAAGAATCTGACTCCTATAAGTTGTCCTGTGGCCTCTGTATTGGCACGATGGCACATACCCATACTTCTGTCTTCAGACACACAAAGTGATGATAGATAGATAGATAGATAGATAGATAGATAGATAGATAGATAGATAGATAGATAGATTAACAAATAAACATAATTAAATGTTATTAATCCTTTCCCTTGCACTACTGTGATTTCCAATGCAATGCATTTCATGCCAATTAAAGACTTCTAAAGTTTTATATTTGGTATACTCATGTGCATAGGCCTCCCTAGCCAAACCTGGAAAACTTGATGCTACAGACTGTCTTGGTCTGCTTGGGGGTCTTTACAACCTTGCATAAGGGTTTCAATATGTGCTTATGAAAGTGTGTGAAGCTAATTTCCCAATCTCTTCCTTCCTTGCCGTTTTTAATAGAGACATAAGTGTCTTCTCCTCTTATTGCTTCTGCCCCTGCCGCCCTTTCTTTTCTAGCTATCGTCTTCCCTCCTACCTTGTGTCCTCTGAAAAGACGAGGAGGCAGAAAGCTCAGTACTTCCCAAAAGCTATCTGAATGTGAGTTTGTTTTATTTCTGTTGTGTCTGTATGAGACAGAGGCAAGGGGAGAGGGTGGAGGGCGTGCATCCCCACTGGGCAGGATCTCACACTGTGTTTAATGGCAAACCTACTTCGGGGGTGGGGGGCGATGAGGATGGGGAGCAATAGACTGACTGCTGTGTGTACCAATTTCAAATTGCTAGCTACACCCTTCACTAACACTAGTGTTTCCCTTTTCAAAGCCAGTGTTACCACATGAAACAGCCAGCACGCATACCTCTGCCAGAAATGGAATAACTTGTAATGGGCTGGAGTGAGAAGCTGACACAGTTAGCTCCCATAGATTCTTTTATTCAGATGGTGGTTGATCCCAGATTAACCATGTCTCTCCCAGCTCTTCTTGGCAACTTACACTCGAAGCTGAATCCTTTATCTCTATCACGGTTCCTGATAGAGTGTTTAACATGCTATCTGAAGATGTTTTGTCTTTCCAGTCTTGGCTGTTTTCGCGGTGATACCACAGGGGTTCTTGGAGCAGTATGGAAGCCAGGGAATACTGTAAAGAAATCATCTCTTTTGTATCACCACCCTCTGCCTGTCTCTGCGTTCTTTAAAGACTTCAACCTAATGATGATCCTCTCAGTAGCTTCGGTGGTGCTCAGAACTGAGTTCCAGCTTTTTCATCTGTCTGGGTGTCTCTGTATAGCCCAGCCCCAAGTCTTTCTGCCAGAGACGCTCCTCTCTGACCAGATCCTGGAACACCAAACTTTTTGTCGACCTCTGCACACACTGTTTGTCTCCGTGCCTTTGCTTAAGCAGTTCCTTCTGCCTGCCCTTCCCTTCCTGTTGCTCATGGAGGTTTAACTATTTGTCTTAGTCAGGGTTTCTATTCCTGCACAAAACACCATGACCAAGATGCAAGTTGGCGAGGAAAGGTCATAAGTATACTTATGTATAAGTATATTCAGCTTATACTTTCCACATTACTGTTCACCACAGGAAGCCAGGACTGGATCTCAAGCAGGTCAGGAAGCAGGAGCTGATGCAGAGGCCATGGAGGGATGTTACTCACTGGCTTGCTTCCTCCTGCCTTGCTCAGCTTGCTTTCTTATAGAACCCAAGAGCACCAGCCCAGGGAGGGCACCACCCATTATTGGGTCCTCTCCCAAGGGCCCTCTTCCCTTGATCAGTAATTGAGAAACTGCCTTACAGCTGGATCTCATGGACGCACTTCCTCAACTGAAGCTCCTTTCTCAGTGATAACTCCAGCCTGTGTCCAGTTGACACACAAAACCAGCCAGCACACTCCTCCAGCTTTATCTGACTCTCTGGGTTGATTCAATTTTCTTCCGGCACCCACGGTTCTTTCTCATTTCTTATCCATGTGTTGCTGTGCTCTGCAGAAGCAGGGGAATACTGTTAAGACTAGAAGCACAAGAGCTGTACTGGGAGTGGTCTGCCCTGGGTAGGAAATAAAGGGTGCTCCATCTGAGGATAATGAAAAAAATGTCAAAAAATGTTATCCTATTACATATATAGTTACTGTGTCATTCAAAGGCTGGTGTCCTTTGCTATATGGAAGATTTTAGTTTCATGGGGTCCCATTTGTCAATTGTTGATCCTAATGCCTATGCTACTAAGATCCTATTCGGAAGCACATTCCCTAATTTCTCATCTAACAGATTGAGAGTATCAGATCTTATATTGAAGTATTTGATGCATTTAGAGTATTCTGGGGGATCATTGTTCTATGTGTAGCTGTCTAATTAAAGCAGCATCTAAATACTAAAGGTATTGTCTTTTCTCAAACATGTGTTTTTGACCACTTTGTCAGAAACAAGTAGCAGTAGGAGCATGAGCTTTATCTGGGGTCTCAATTCCAGTCCAGTGATCTGTGTGTCTGGTTTTATAACAGTACCATGCTTTTTATTACTATAGCTCCATTATTATCAGAAATTAGGAGTGGTGTTATATTCAGTGGTGCTTTTAATTGTTCAATACTGTTTTTGCTATCCTGGGGTTTTTGTGTTTCCATTTGAATTTTGAGGTTACTTGTTCAATTTCTATGAAGAATGGCATTGGAATTTTGATGGAAATTTTGCATGTTATCTGCAGATTGATTTTAATAAGAATGGACTAAAAGTTTTATGTACTGTGTATGTAGTTCTCAACTCTCTGGGGATAATACTCCTCAACTCTCTGGTGATAATACTCCTCTTTCAACACAAGCAGGATTTAGAATTGAAACAAAGAACTCCATCATTTGACAGCCATGAGATATCAAGCCCGTTAGCTACCTTTCTTTTTTTTTTCTTTTGACTCCTTCCATTGCAGTTTATATGGCAAATACATAAGACTATATTATATTATATCCCAGCACATTATTGTAATAATTAAAATAAGTACCCTTTCTATAAATCCATGTGATAAGTCTATGTTGTTTTAACTTAAAGAGCAATCAATAGGTTAATGGTCTTTGAGGATCCATCTTGCTCACTATTCAGCACATGCTGCATAGAATTCATTTAATACTACATATATACCATGCATATTTGTTGAATGATTCAATGGGTCTTCATTTGTATATATCAAGCACATGGGAGAAGAATGTGTTAGAGAATGTTTTTTTAGGTGAATGGGTAGTTGAACAAATAGATAACTGATAGAGGAGATTAATAAACTGGAGCTCCTCCTGAAGACATAGAGAAAAGGACAGCAGTGACAGGAAGACCAATGGGAAGTGTGAAAGAGATGTCCAGATTACCACTCACTGAACTATTCCAGAGGTTGAGTACAATGAAGTGTAGAGGATTGAAAAATGGAGAATCATGTCAGACCACTGCACAGCTTTTAAAACCACAGAGGAGAAAGGGGAAAGGGGAAAACAGCAGCGTTAGGGAGTCAGTTACAAGTAATATTTGGGGCTGGAGCCCTCAGATCTCCGCTCCGGGATCCAGAACAGCCTGGGCTGCAACTCCACATCTCCAGGTCCTGCAAGACACAAGAGGGGCATCCGGGAGGCTGGCTGGCAGGAGTCAGTATGCTCTGGTGAGTCCAGCAGGCCCCTGCGGGAGCTTCAGGTGTCTGCTTTGGGATCTGAACAGCCTGGGCCACAGCACTTGGTCTCCAGGAAGTGCAAGAGACCTGGTGTGGACCCGGAAGCAGACTGGGAGCTCACAACTTGCTCCAGCAGCACGGAGCTTAGGTTCCAGTCTTGAGGCCTCTAGCAGGAGACTTCAGATCTCCACTTTGGGATCCAGAACAGCCTGGGCTGCAACTCCACATCTCCAGGTCCTGCAAGACACAAGAGGAGCATCCTGGAGGCCGGCTGGGAGGAGTCAGTGTGCTCTGCTGAGTCCAGCAGGCCCCTGCGGGAGCCTTCAAGTGTCTGTTTTGGATCTGAACAGCCTGGGCCACAGCACCCTATCTCCAGGCAGTGCAGGAAGTCAGCTGTGCACCAGAGACCACCTGGGAAGAGGCAGCTTGCACTGGTGAGTCCAGCATTGACAAGACCAACTAACACCAGTGAGAACTAGATGGCAAAAGGCAAACGCAGGAACGTCACTAACAGAAATCAAGGCAATATGGCAGCATCTGAACCCAATTCTCCTTTACCAGCATGTCCTAGATACCCCATCATACCAGTAAAACAAGATTTGAATTTAAAATCACTGGTCATGATGCTGGTACAGTAACACATGAAGGACATACTTAAAGAAATTCAGGAGAAAATGGATCAAAAGTTAAAAGCCCTTACAAAGGAAACACAAAAATCATTGAAAGAAATCCAGGAGAATACAAAAGCCAATAAGGAGGAAATGCAAAAATCACTTAAAGAAATACAGGAGAACTTTGGTCAACAGGCTGAGGTCATGAAAGAGGAAACACAAAAAGCTCTTAAAGAATTATAGGAAAGCACAAACAAGCAAGTGAAGGAGCTAAGCAAAACCATCCAGGATCTAAAATCAGAAGTAGAAACAACTAGGAAAACTCAAAGGGAGACAACTTTGGAGATAGAAAACCTTGGGAAGAAATCAGGGGACATAGATGCAAATATCAACAACAGAATACAAGAGATAGAAGAAAGAATCTCAGATGCCGAAGATACCATAGAAACCATGGACTCAACAGTTAAAGAAAATGCAAAATGCAAAAAGCTTGTAACCCAAAATATCCAGGAAATCCAGGACACAATGACAAGACAAACCTAAGGATTATAGGCATAGATGAGAGTGAAGATTTACAACTTAAAGGGCCAGCAAATATCTTCAATAAAATTATGGAAGAAAACTTCCCTAACCTAAAGAAAGAGTTGCCCATGAATATACAAGAAGCCTACAGAACTCCAAACAGACTAGACCAGAACAGAAATACCTCCTGTCACATAATAATCAAAACACCAAATGTACTAAACAAAGAAAGATTATTAAAGGCAGTAAGGGAAAAAGGCCAAGTAACATATAAAGGAAGACCTATCAGAATCACAGTAGACTTTTCACCTGAGACTATGAAAGCTAGAAGATCCTGGGCAGATCTCATGCAGACTCTAAGAGAACACAAATGCCAGCCAAGACTACTATACCCAGCAAAACTCTCAATCACCACAGATGGAGAAACTAAGATATTCCATGACAAAACCAAGTTTACCTAATATCTATCCACAAACCCATCCCTACAAAGGATAATAGGAGGAAAACACCAATACAAGGAGGGAAACTTCACCCTGGAAAAAGCAAGATAATAACCTTCTCTCATCAAACCCAAAAGAAGTTAACCAATCAAATTTAAAAAATAACATCAAAATGACAGGAAGTAACAATCACTATTCCTTAATATCTCTTAACATCAATGGACTCAATGCCCCAATAAAAAGACATAGACTAACCGACTGGATACGAAAACAGGACCCTACATTTTGCTGCATACAGGAAACACACCTCAGGGTCAAAGACAAACACTACCTTAGAGTAAAAGGCTGGAAGACAATTTTACAAGCAAATGATCTCAGGAAACAAGCTGGAGTAGACATTCTAATATCAGATAAAATTGACTTTCAACCCAAAGTCATCAAAACAGATTCTGAGGTACACTTCTTGCTGGTCAAAGGAAAAATACAAGAAGAACTCTCAATCTTGAACATCTATGCTCCAAATGCAAGGGCAGCCTCATTCATAAAAGAAACGTTACTACAGCTAAAAGCACACATTGCACCTAACACAATAATTGTGAGTGACTTCAACACTGCACTTTTCTCAATGGACCGATCAGGAAAACAGAAACTGAACAGGGACACAATGAAACTAATTGAAGCTTTGGGCAAATTAGATTTAACATATATATATATATATATATATATATATATATATATATATATATATATAACATTCTGTCCTAAAGCAAAAGAATATACCTTTTTCTCAGCACCTCATGGTACCTTCTCCAAAATCGAACATATAATTGGTCACAAGACAGACCTCAACAAATATAAGAAGATAGAACTAATCCCAAGCCTCCTATCAGATCACTATGGAGTAAAAGTGGTCTTCAATAGCAACAAAAACAACATAAAACCCACATACATGTGGAAACTGAACAATATTCTACTCAATGATACCTTGGTCAAGGAAGAAATAAAGAAAGAAATTAAAGACTTTTTAGAACACAATGAAAATGAAGACACAACATACCCAAATCTATGGGACACAATGAAAGCAGTGCTAAGAGGAAAACTCATAGCCCTGAGTGCCTCCAAAAAGAAAATGGAGAGAGCATACATTACCAGCTTAATGACACACCTGAAAGCCCTGGAACAAAAAGAAGCTATTTCACCCAGGAGGAGTAGAAGGCAGGAAATCATCAAACTCAGGGCCGAAATCAATCAAGTAGAAACAAAGAGAACCATACAAAGAATCAACAAAACCAGGAGCTGGTTCTTTGAGAAAATCAACAAGATAGATAAACCCTTAGCCAGACTAACCAAAGGGCACAGAGACAGTATCCAGATTAACAAACTTAGAAATGAAAAGGGAGATATAACAACAGAAACTGAAGAAATTCAAAAAATCATTAGATCCTACTACAAACACCTATACTCAACACAACTGGAGAATCTGGAGGAAATGGCCAGTTTCCTAGACAGATATCCTACACCAAAACTAAATCAGGATCAAATAGATCAACTAAACAGTCCCATAACACCAGAAGAAATAAAAAGGGTCATAGAAAGTCTCCCAACCAAAAAAAGCACGGGACCAGATGGCTTCAGTGCAGAATTCTATCAGACCTTCATAGAAGACCTAACACCAATACTCTTCAAACTATTCCACAAAATAGAAACAGAAGGAACTCTACCCAACTTGTTCTATGAAGCCACAATTACGCTGATACCAAAACCACACAAAGATCCAACAAAGAAAGAGAACTTCAGGCCAATTTCTCTTATGAATACTTAATACTTAATAAAATTCTTGCCAACTGAATCCAAGAACACATCAAAACGATTATCCACCATGATCAAGTAGGATTTCAGGGATGCAGGGATGGTTCAATATAAGGAAATCCATCAATGCTATCCACTACATAAACAAACTCAAAGAAAAAAAAACATATGATCATCTCATTAGATGCAGAAAAAGCATGTGACAAAATTCATCATCCTTTCATGCTAAAAGTCTTGGAAAGAACAGGAATTCAAGGCCCATACCTAAACATAGTTAAAGCAATATACAGCAAACCGGTAGCCAACATCAAACTAAATGGAGAGAAACTTGAAGCAATCCCACTAAAATCAGGGACTAGACAATGCTGTCCTCTCTCTCCATATCTTTTCAATATAGTACTTGAAGTTCTAGCTAGAGCAATTAGACAACATAAGGAGGTCAAGGGGATACAAATTGGAAAGGAAGAAATCAAATTATCACTATTTGAATATGACATGATAGTCTGCACTCAGGTGACCCGAAAACCCCCACCAGAGAACTCCTACAGCTGATAAACAACTTCAGCAAAGTGGCTGGTTATAAAATCAACTCAAGAAAATCAGTTGCCTTCCTATACTCAAATGATAAGCAGGCTGAGAAAGAAATTAGGGAAATGACACCCTTCACAATAGCCACAAACAATATAAAGTATCTTGGTGTGACTCTAACCAAACAAGTGAAGGATCTACATGACAAGAACTTCAGGTCTCTGAAGAAGGAAATCGAAGAAGACCTCAGAAAATAGAAAAATCTGCCATGCTCATGGATTGGCAGGATTAATATAGTTAAAATGGCCATCTTGCCAAAAGCAATCTACAGATTCAATGCAATCCCCATCAAATTCCCAACTCAGTTCTTCACAGAGTTAGAAAAAGCAATTCTCAAATTCTTTTGGAATAACAAGAAACCCAGAATTACTAAAACTATTCTGAACAACAAAAGAAATTCTGGGGAAATCAGTATCCCTGACTTCAAGCAATACTACAGAGCAATAGTGTTAAAAACTGCATGGTATTGGCACAGTGACAGACAAGTGGCCCAATGGAATAGAATTGAAGATCCAGAAATTAACCCACACACCTACGGTCACTTGATCTTCAACAAAGGAGCCAAAAAAATCCAGTGGAAAAAAGATAGCCTTTTCAACAAATGGTGCTGGTTCAACTGGAGGTCAGCATGCAGAAGAATGCGAATTGATCCATTCTTTTTTTGTTTGTTTGTTTTTTTTCTTTTATTTTTTTTTATTCGATATAATTTATTTACATTTCAAATGATTTCCCCTTTTCTAGCCCCCCCCACTCCCCGAAAGTCCCGTAAGCCCCCTTCTCTTCCCCTGTCCTCCCTCCCACCCCTTCCCAGTTCCCCGTTCTGGTTTTGCCAAATACTGTTTCACTGAGTCTTTCCAGAACCAGGGACCACTCCTGCTTTCTTCTTGTATCTCATTTGATGTGTGGATTATGTTTTGGGTATTCCAGTTTTCTAGGTTAATAACCACTTATTAGTGAGTGCATACCATGATTCACCTTTTGAGTCTGGGTTACCTCACTTAGTATGATGTTCTCTAGCTCCATCCATTTGCCTAAGAATTTCATGAATTCATTGTTTCTAATGGCTGAATAGTACTCCATTGTGTAGATATACCACATTTTTTGTGTCCACTCTTCTGTTGAGGGATACCTGGGTTCTTTCCAGCATCTGGCAATTATAAATAGGGCTGCTATGAACATAGTAGAGCATGTATCCTTATTACATGGTGGGGAATCCTCTGGGTATATGCCCAGGAGTGGTATAGCAGGATCTTCTGGAAGTGAGGTGCCCAGTTTTCGGAGGAACCGCCAGACTGCTTTCCAGAGTGGTTGTACCAATTTGCAACCCCACCAGCAGTGGAGGAGTGTTCCTCTTTCTCCGCACCCTCTCCAACACCTGCTGTCTCCTGAATTTTTAATCTTAGCCATTCTGACTGGTGTAAGATGAAATCTTAGGGTTGTTTTGATTTGCATTTCCCTAATGACTAATGAAGTTGAGCATTTTTTAAGATGCTTCTCCGCCATCCGAAGTTCTTCAGGTGAGAATTCTTTGTTTAACTCTGTACCCCATTTTTAATAGGGTTGTTCGGTTTTCTGGAGTCTAACTTCTTGAGTTCTTTATATATATTGGATATTAGCCCTCTATCTGATGTAGGATTGGTGAAGATCTTTTCCCAATTTGTTGGTTGCCGATCTGTCCTCTTGATGGTGTCCTTTGCCTTACAAAAACTCTGTAACCTTATGAGGTCCCATTTGTCAATTCTTGCTCTTAGAGCATACGCTATTGGTGTTCTGTTCAGAAACTTTCTCCCTGTACCGATGTCCTCAAGGGTCCTCCCCAGTTTCTTTTCTATTAGCTTCAGAGTGTCTGGCTTTATGTGGAGGTCCTTGATCCATTTGGATTTGAGCTTAGTACAAGGAGACAAGGATGGATCAATTCTCATTCTTCTGCATGCTGACCTCCAGTTGAACCAGCACCATTTGTTGAAAAGGCTATCTTTTTTCCATTGGATGTTTTCAGCCTCTTTGTCGAGGATCAAGTGGCCATAGGTGTGTGGGTTCATTTCTGGATCTTCAATCCTGTTCCATTGATCCTCCTGCCTGTCACTGTACCAATACCATGCAGTTTTTAACACTATTGCTCTGTAGTATTGCTTGAGGTCAGGGATACTGATTCCCCCAGATTTTCTTTTGTTGCTGAGAATAGTTTTAGCTATCCTGGGTTTTTTGTTGTTCCAGATGAATTTGATAATTGCTCTTTCTAACTCTGTGAAGAACTGAGTTGGGATTTTGATGGGTATTGCATTGAATCTGTATAGTGCTTTAGGCAAAATGGCCATTTTAACTATATTGATTCTACCGATCCATGAGCATGGGAGGTTTTCCCATTTTTTGAGGTCTTCTTCCATTTCCTTCTTCAGAGTCTTGAAGTTCTTGTCATACAGATCTTTCGCATGTTTGGTAAGAGTCACCCCAAGATACTTTATACTGTTTGTGGCTATTGTGAAGGGGGTCATTTCCCTAATTTCTTTCTCAGCCTGCTTATCCTTTGAGTATAGGAAGGCCACTGATTTGCTTGAGTTGATTTTGTAACCTGCCACTTTGCTGAAGTTGTTTATCAGCTGTAGGAGCTCTCTAGTGGAGTTCTTTGGGTCACTTAGGTAGACGATCATGTCGTCTGCAAATAATGATAGTTTGACTTCCTCCTTTCCAATTTGTATCCCTTTGACCTCCTTATGTTGTCGAATTGCCCGAGCTAGTACCTCAAGTACAATATTGAAAAGATAAGGAGAAAGGGGGCAGCCTTGTCTGGTCCCTGATTTCAGTGGGATTGCTTCAAGTTTCTCTCCGTTTAGTTTGATGCTGGCTACCGGTTTGCTGTATATTGCTTTTACTATGTTTAGGTATGGGCCTTGAATTCCTGTTCTCTCCAAGACTTTAAGCATGAAAGGATGCTGAATTTTGTCAAATGCTTTTTCAGCATCCAATGAAATGACCATGTGGTTTTGTTCTTTGAGTTTGTTTATGTAGTGGATTGTATTGATGGATTTCCGTATATTGAACCAACCCTGCATTCCCGGGATAAAGCCTACTTGATCATAGTGGATGATCGTTTTGATGTGTTCTTGGATTCGGTTGGCAAGAATTTTATTGAGTATTTTTGCATCGATGTTCATAAGGGAAATTGGTCTGAAGTTCTCTTTCTTTGTTGGATCTTTGTGTGGCTTTGGTATCAGCGTAATTGTGGCTTCGTAGAATGAATTGGGTAGTGTTCCTTCTGTTTCTATTTTGTGGAATAGTTTGAAGAGTATTGGTGTTAACTCTTCTTTGAAGGTCTGGTAGAATTCTGCACTGAAACCATCTGGTCCTGTGCTTTTTTTGGTTGGAAGACTTTCTATGACTCCTTCTATTTCTTTAGGCTTTATGGGACTGTTCAGATGGTCTAGTTGGTCCTGATTTAATTTTGGTATTTGGTATCTGTCAAGGAAATTGTCCATTTCCTCCACATTCTCCAGTTGTGTTGAGTACAGGCTCTTGTAGTAGGATCTGATGATTTTTTGGATTTCCTCAGTTTCCGTTGTTATGTCTCCCTTTTCATTTCTAAGTTTGTTAATTTGGATACTTTCTCTGTGCCCTTTGGTCAGTCTGGCTAAGGGTTTATCTATCTTGTTGATTTTCTCAAAGAACCAGCTCCTGGTTTTGTTGATTTTTTGTATGGTTCTCTTTGTTTCTACTTGATTGATTTCGGCCCTGAGTTTGATGATTTCCTGCCTTCTACTCCTCCTGGGGGAAATAGCTTCTTTTTGTTCTAGGGCTTTCAGGTGTGTCATTAAGCTGGTAATGTATGCTCTCTCCATTTTCTTTTTGGAGGCACTCAGGGCTATGAGTTTTCCTCTTAGCACTGCTTTCATTGTGTCCCATAGATTTGGGTATGTTGTGTTTTCATTTTCATTGTGTTCTAAAAAGTCTTTAATTTCTTTCTTTATTTCTTCCTTGACCAAGGTATCATTGAGTAGAGTATTGTTCAATTTCCACGTGTATGTGGGTTTTCTGTTGTTTCTGTTGCTATTGAAGACCACTTTTATTCCATAGTGATCAGATAGGAGGCATGGGATTAGTTCTATCTTCTTATATTTGTTGAGGTCTGTCTTGTGACCAATTATATGGTCGATTTTGGAGAAGGTACCATGAGGTGCTGAAAAAAAGGTATATTCTTTTGTTTTAGGATAGAATGTTCTATATATATCAGTTAAATCTAATTGGTCCAAAGCTTCAATTAGTTTCATTGTGTCCTTGTTTAGTTTCTGTTTTCCTGATCGGTCCATTGAGGAAAGTGCAGTGTTGAAGTCACCCACAATTATTGTGTTAGGTGCAATGTGTGCTTTTAGTTTTAATAAAGTTTCTTTTATGAAAGAGGGTGCCCTTGCATTTGGAGCATAGATGTTCAGGATTGAGAGTTCTTCTTGTTGTATTTTTCCTTTGACCAGCAAGAAGTGTCCCTCAGAGTCTCTTTTGATGACTTTGGGTTGAAAGTCAATTTTATCTGATATTAAAATGGCTACTCCAGCTTGTTTCCTGAGACCATTTGCTTGTAAAATTGTCTTCCAGCCTTTTACTCTAAGGTAGTGTTTGTCTTTGACCCTGAGGTGTGTTTCCTGTAAGCAGCAAAATGTAGGGTCCTGTTTACGTATCCAGTCAGTTAGTCTGTGTCTTTTTATTGGGGCATTGAGTCCATTGATGTTAAGAGATATTAAGGAATAGTGATTGTTACTTCCTATCATTTTTGACGTTATTTTTTAAATTTGATTGCTTAACTTCTTTTGGGTTTGATGAAAGGTTACTATCTTGCTTTTTTCAGGGTGAAGTTTCCCTCCTTGTATTGGTGTTGTCCTCCTATTATCCTTTTTAGGGCTGGGTTTGTGGATAGATATTGGGTGAACTTGGTTTTGTCGTGAAATATCTTAGTTTCTCCATCTATGGTGATTGAGAGTTTTGCTGGATATAGTAGTTTTGGTTGGCATTTGTGTTCTCTTAGAGTCTGCATGAGATCTGCCCAGGACCTTCTAGCCTTCATAGTCTCAGGTGAAAAGTCTGCTGTGATTCTGATAGGTCTTCCTTTATATGTTACTTGGCCTTTTTCTCTTACTGCCTTTAATATTCTTTCTTTGTTTAGTACATTTGGTGTTTTGATTATTATGTGACAGGAAGTATTTCTGTTCTGGTCCAGTCTGTTTGGAGTTCTGTAGGCTTCTTGTATATTCATGGGCATCTCTCTCTTTAGGTTAGGGAAGTTTTCTTCCATAATTTTATTGAAGATATTTGCTGGCCCTTTAAGTTGTAAATCTTCACTCTCATCTATGCCTATAATCCTTAGGTTTGGTCTTCTCATTGTGTCCTGGATTTCCTGGATATTTTGAGTTACAAGCTTTTTGCATTTTGCATTTTCTTTAACTGTTGAGTCCATGGTTTCTATGGAATCTTCAGCATCTGAGATTCTTTCTTCTATTTCTTGTATTCTGTTGTTGATATTTGCATCTCTGTCCCCTGATTTCTTCCCAAGGCTTTCTATCTCCAAAGTTGTCTCCTTTTGAGTTTTCTTAGTTGTTTCTACTTCTGTTTTTAGATCCTGGATGGTTTTGCTTAGCTCCTTCACTTGCTTGTTTGTGCTTTCCTGTAATTCTTTAAGAGATTTTTGTGTTCTTTCTTTCATGACCTCAGCCTGTTGACCAAAGTTCTCCTGTATTTCTTTAAGAGATTTTTGTGTTTCGTCTTTCATGACCTCAACCTGTTGACCAAAGTTCTCCTGTATTTCTTTAAGTGTTTTTTGCATTTCCTCCTTGTTGGCTTTTGTATTCTCCTGGATTTCTTTCAGTGATTTTTGTGTTTCCCTTGCAAGGGCTTCTAACTTTTGATCCATTTTCTCCTGAATGTCCTTCATGTGTTCCTGTACCAGCATCATGACCAGTGATTTTAAATCCAAATCTTGTTTTACTGGTGTGATGGGGTATCCAGGACTTGCTGGTAGAGGAGAATTTGGTTCAGATGTTGCCATATTGCCTTGATTTCTGTTAGTGACGTTCCTGCGTTTGCCTTTTGCCATCTAGCTCTCACTGGTGTTACTTGGTCTTGTCAGTGCTGGACTCACCAGTGCAAGCTGCCCCTTCCCCGTTGGCCTCTGGTGCACAGCTTACACTCTGCACTGCCTGTAGACAGGGTGCTGTTGTCCAGGCTGTTCAGATCCCGAAGCAGGCACCTGAAGGCTCCCGCTGGGGCCCGCAGGATTTATTGGAGCACACCGACTTCTCCCAGCTGGCCGCCCGGAAGCCCCCACTAGCCTCTTGAGGGACCTGGAGATGTGGCGGCCACCCAGGCTGATCTGAAGCGGAGAAAGTTGACCTGAGGGCTTCTGCCTGAGGCCTTGCCCCAGATTGTGTCTGTGGGCCAGATGGAACCCGTGTGCACCCCCGGGGAGCTCCGAAGGTGTATGTTGCTGTGACCTCCCCTGTGTTCCGCTCACTCCGCTGGGCAGCCGATTTCCCCAACCGGGCTGGCGCACACTAGGTTAGCCTTGTCGCCCGGGCCCTGAGTCCAGGCAAACGCCTGGGAGGCCAAGGTCCGAGCAAAGTTCCCCTAGGGCTATGACTGTTATTTGGGTCCACCAGGTGACCCGGATGGCGGGCGTGCGCGTCCGTGCTCCCCGAAAGCACCGGGAGAGTCTGTTGTGCTAATAACCTCCTGGGCGTGTTGACACACAGATGGCCCACCAAGCCGCCCAGTTCTTGGGGTCAGTCCTGTGCCTTTTGGGGCCTAGACCCCCGTTTTGTTAGCCTCAGGCTACGCTTGTTAGCAGTCTCTGCCCTCCCGAGCACTCTGGCTCCTGTAGACAAAATGGCGGCGTGTGCGCCGGCCGGGGCAAAAAAAAACTCCTGGCTGGGTTGGCGTCCCGATGGCCACTCGAACAGCCCAGGGCCTGGGTGCAGGCCAATGCCCGTCAGGCTCAGACCCCTGCGGTGTTGGGCCTAGGATTATGTTTGTGTACCTCAGTCTGACCGATCTCTGGAGCCCGGGATCAAGATGGAGGTGAGTCTCTCCTGACTGGCGGGAAGCCGAGTTCTGAAGTGGCTTCCGTGCAGCAAAAGGCTCCGCAGAACCGCAACTGCTTGCCGCCCGGCTGGTCAGCGAAGGTCAGTGGTCGTGGGCGCAGGGCCTAACTGGACCCTGTGTCGCCTTGGTTCCACCGCTGATGGCCCTTCAGCTGGAGCAGCCACTGCTACCGCCGCCGCTGCCGCCGCCGCTGCCCCGCCGAATTGATCCATTCTTATCTCCATGTACTAAACTTAACTCCAAGTGGATCAAGGACCTCCATGTAAAACCAGACACACTGAAACTAATAGAAAAGAAACTGGGGAAGACCCTAGAGGACATGGGCACAGGGGAAAAGTTCCTGAACAGATCACCAATAGCTTATGCTCTAAGATCAAGAATTGACAAATGGGACCTCATAAAATTACAAAGTTTCTGTAAGGCAAAGGACACTGTTAAAAGGACAAAACGGCAACCATCAAATTGGGAAAGGATATTCACCAACCCTACATCTGATAGAGGGCTAATATCCAATATATACAAGGAACTCAAGAAGTTAGACCCCAGGGAACCAAATAACCCTATTAAAAATGGGGTACAGATCTAAACAAAGAATTTTTACCTGAAGAAATTCAGATGGCCGAGAGGCACCTTAAGAAGTGCTCAACATCATTAGTCATTAGAGAAATGCAGGTCAAAACAACCCTGAGATTTCACCTCACACCAGACAAAATGGCTAAGGTCAAAAACTCAGGAGACAGCAGGTGTTGGTGAGGATGTGGAGAAAGAGGAACACTCCTCCACTGCTGGTGGGGCTGTAAGATGGTACAACCACTTTGGAAATCAGTCTGACTGTTCCTCAGAAAACTGGACATGACACTTCCGGAGGACCCCGCCATACCTCTCCTGGGCATATACCCAAAGGATTCCCCGGCATGCAATAAAGACACATGCTCTATTATATTCATAGCAGCCTTATTTATAATAGCCAGGAGCTGGAAAGAACCCAGATGCCCCTAAAAGGAGGAATGGATACAGAAAATGTGGTATATTTACACAATGGAATACTATTCATCAATTAGAAACAATGAATTCACAAAATTTTTAGGCAAATGGTTTGATCTGGAAAATATCATCCTAAGTAAGGTAAATCAGTCACAAAAGAATACACATGGAATGCAATCTCTGATAAATGGATATTAATTAGCCCAGAAGCCCTGAATACCCAAAGCACAAATTGCATAACAAATGACTCCCATGAAGAAGTATGGAGAAGGTCCTGATCCTAGAAAGGATTGATCTAGCATTGGAGGCAAATATAAGGACAGAGAAAAAATGGAGGGAGGTGATTGGAGAATGGATGGAGAGAA
Source organism: Apodemus sylvaticus (assembly GCF_947179515.1). Classification (NCBI taxonomy): domain Eukaryota; kingdom Metazoa; phylum Chordata; class Mammalia; order Rodentia; family Muridae; genus Apodemus; species Apodemus sylvaticus. The sequence continues at coordinate 67,920,642 of NC_067474.1, read as the reverse complement.
GAAAGTTTATGGGACATATGGGGAGGGGGGATCCAGGAAAGGGGAAATCATCTGGAATGTAAACAAAGAATCTAGAAAATAAAAATATAAAAAAAAAAAATCAAAAAAAAAAGTTAAAAAAAAAACCAAGTAAGATTCGCCTGTAATCTCTGCCTCAAAACAGCAAAAATGTGGACAGGAGAGATAAATGGTGATCTGATAGTTGTTTATTCCAAGCACTGTGTTAGGGATAGGAAATGGGATAGAGGGGTCTCTGGGAGAGGGAATTGGGAAAGAACATAACATTTGAAATATAAATAAAATATCCAATAAAAAAGGAAAAAATTATTTTTATCCACACAAAAGTTGCATGGCTAAGATCCTACCAAGATTGGGAATAGGTTTTGATTCTAGGGTCTGACACCTACTAACTCGAGACATTCCTAAGTGATCTACATTGAAACCATCAATAGGAGTAAAGACTGTCCATTGAAAACCAGCTCAGCCATAATTGAGATTTCCCTCCAAAGTATGTTTTCATTAGTTCTTGGCTCTTATAAGTAGAAGGAATGGATCATGTCTGTATTAATATAAAAAGGTTAGATTATATATCATCTCCAAGATTCCCAAGGGCCATATGATATTAACTTAAAAAAAAATAAAGTCTAATGTAAGAATTCTAAAGCTTAAATGGTACTCATACAAGAGAGAAATGAACCTACCCAAGCAGCCAGCTAACTATAATGTAATCTCTGATTTCAGGGGGCCAGAGAATTACACATCTCATACCACACCCTACAATCTACCAACTTAATTCTATGTGGTGCAAAGTCTATTTGTGCTCATCTTATTAGGTAAACACTGCCAGCTAGTCTTTCTACAACCTAGTTTTCTTTATCATCTTACATCCTGAATTATTTGGATTAATTTAGATTATCTACTAAAATGTGTTAGGCTGACAAAACATTGGCACTATCATTTAAACATATCTAAAATGTAAGGGATCATATAGAATGTCTTATATGAGCACCTACGTGATGAAATACTTTCCTCTAAAGTACTTTTATTTAAATGGTTCCTCCTACTAGGATGTCACCAACAAGGATCCCTTGTTAGAGAGAATGGGGATATAAGATGTTGATTCTTATGCTACCACAGAAAGACATAATGATTTTTAACAGTGTCTTACTTCCTAAGTGAGTGGTGCAAGTCTCATATGGCAACCACAGGAACATTACAGGCCATGATATCAACTAACCATTTACTCTGCTGCCTTCAAAATGAAGCTTTTTGGAATCCAATATAATCTTCCCAGCTCCAGTCCTCACACAATTTTGTTGTCTCAAGGACAACGAAGGAAGTAAGATGATGCATCATCCCTTCCTTTGGAGAAACTAACCGGAAGTTGCACGCATCATTTCTGCCCAATTCTTGCTCAATTCCAATTTATCAGAACCCTGTTCCATTCTAATCACAAGCTAATGAAAAGGAAGACTTTATTCTAGGCATATGAAAACACACATACACAAGAATGCTTACACAAATATGTATACACATACACACATACATATATATACACACAAGCATGTGTGTGTGCACACACAGATACATATTTATTGCCATGAAATAAAAGAGAAAATTTACCCAGGAGGACCACTGAATGCTTCAGCCATTCCTGATTTAAAAGCTCTCTGATATTTGGGTAAAATTTATCTCTCTGTCGCTTTTGTAGCTGAAAATAATTTGTTCTCTACAGAAAAAATAAACACACATGAGCTCTCCAAACAGATAAATACAACTGACTTGGGGCTTCTTTCACCAACTCATTGCTTTGCCAAGAAAAGCAAGCTCTTCCTCCTGTGCTGCACTTACAATGGGAGCTTGTGTGGACTTCTGTGTCCTCTCTCCGTTCCTCTCTATTCCCAGGGTCTCTTTCATCAGTTAAGGGTTCCTGTTCTCTCTCTCAGATCGCATCACAGTTTCAGTGCTAGCAATGGACATTCCACACATTTGCACTGATGACTGATATCTTCCACAAGCCAGGCTTAATAGTGGGAACAACTCAAAAGTGGATGAATTTCTAAAATTATCTATTTTTATTGGTATTGATTGATTGTGCCTAGTATTGGGCACCACCATGACAATTTCTTTCAAGGACATCTTGCAAAGAGAATTTTCATTTTTTTTAGTCTATAAATTTTTTTTATTTTTTTTGTTTTTTTGTCATTCTATTTTTTATAGGAAACAGGTATTTTTCATATAGTATATTCTGATCATGGCTTTCCCCTCTCCTGTGTCCTCCCAGGTCCTCTCAATCTCCCCAGCCATCCAAATTCACACCCTTTACTTTACGCTCTCATCAGAAAACAGGGAGCTAAAGCAAACAAGAGTAAGACAAAATAAACAAAAAAAAATAGAAGGAAAGAGAGTCAAAGAAAAATCACAAGAAACACATGAAAATACAGAGATACACGCACTGACACAGAAAGAAACCCCATAAAACCCATTAAATCTGAAACCATATCATATAACAACAGACCTGTAAGGTAGGGGAAAAGGAGCCCAGACAAAGCATTATGAGGCAAAATTTCTCCAAAAATATCACTGGGTTAATTTTGCGTTGGCCATTTACTCCTAGACATGGGACCTGCCCTTAAATGTGATTTGTATACCTAGTGATCTGTATACCATGGTTTTCTATTGGCGAAACATGTCCTTTATGAGCAGTTGTTAATTAAAGACAGCTTCTGACTTAGGGATAGGGGTGTGTTCCCACTTCCCTTCTTAGCATATTCCCCCAGCTGTCATAGACCTGTGCAGGCCCTGTACACGCTGCCCCGGTCTCTACAAGTGCATAAGTCCTGTTATCCGGGTATGTCTAAAAGGTCTTGTTTTCCTTCATGTCTTCCATTCCCACTGGTTCTTAAAATCTTTCCTTCTCCTCTTATGCAAAGTGCCCTGAGATCCAAGGGGAAAGATTTGATGGAGACATCCTATTTGCGACTGGAGTTCTAAGGTCTCTCACTCTCTGTACAAAGTCCAGTCGTGGTTCTCTGTATTTGTTCCCATCTACTGTAGAAGGAAGCTTTTCTGATGACACCTAAGAAAGATACAGATCTACTAGTACAGCAGATTATCATTAGGAGTCATCATATTGTTATGTTGAGTAGAATAGTAGTATTTGGCTTTCCCTTAGGTCATACCTATCTAGTCTCAGGTTCATGGCCATCAGAGCAGTATCAGATATGGGTTCTATATCATCTGGTGAGCTTTCAATCTAATCAGATAGTAGTTCACTAGTCCCAGAACATTTTTGTGTCAATATTGTACCAGCATGTACGTTGCAACCAGGTTACCCTTATAGATAAAAGGATTAGTAGCTAAGGTGGTGTTTACTTTCTCCTTTAGTAGAATGCAGAGTATATGTTCCAGTACCATGAAGGCTTGTCAGTAAAGGGGAAGGCTCTTGTTCCACACCAGCTAGACCTCCCCTTGTTTAATGAGTCACATAGCTGTGAGACATGACTTTTCAATCTCAGTGAATTGATAGTCTAGCAACATACTAGACAACTGATTCACAACGGCCTTAAACTCAACCCAACCCAGTTTTTCTTAATGTTTCACACAAGAACAAAAATTATGCCATGCTAGAATTATTCTACAGTCATCTAGATAACTAACTTTCTTAGCTTCATTGAAAGACTTAGTATTCATCTATATTGTACCACCTCTTTGTTCTCCTCCCATTGTTCATAATTTGGAACTTTGAATTGTGTCTTTGACTATTATGCTATTGTTCCCAATTCTACAGATTTTGACATTTCTTTTTTCAATAGACATGCTCAGAAAAATCATGAGCATGAGTAATTTGCTATAATTTGGGTGTATTAGACCATTCAGGCCATTATAAAATACCACACACTGGTTTATAGAGAAGAGAAACTTATTTCTCATAATTCTGTATTCTGTTAAAATTCAAGATGATACTCAAGTAGGATCTGATAAGGGCCAGTTCTCACATGGCAGAGGGGTAAGTTGTTCTCTGCTGTGTCTGTTAGGCCACTAAAGTGTCTTTCAAGGTGTTTGTTCTTATGTCCTTATCACCTAACAAAGATCCCACATCCCAGTCTCATCAAATTGAGAGTTAGGATTGTATCACCTGAATCTAGAGGCTGAGGAAGTCATAAACATCAAGTCCAGGATCAGGTGTAATTTTTCAACTGTAGGTTTCATTGTTTAGAAAAGAAAAGAATAAAAACATCTCCCTCCAAGCCAAAATGTTCTGTATATTGTTCTCTTTTTCGTTGGTTAAAGATGCTGTCAATCAATTCTGAGAGCACGGTGTCCATGCAGGTAATCATCCCATGGCAGCTGAATACAGCACTTGGATACTCACGTGAGGTTATGCACATGATGCTCATGATACTATCTGGTGATGTTGGCAATACAATTGGGACTATGTGAACTCATCAGCTTTATGAGTTTAGTCCTCATTAACTGAGGTTTCTCCTGTGCTCCATCTTCCCTTCTGAAAAGAAATGCAAATGAGTAAGAGTTAGAGCCTGAAAAGTTTTCAAATTCTCAAAAAAGAATATTGGGGGCAGGGAGACACATACAAAGAAAGAAAGCTGCTTCTAATCTTTAGCCATTAGCAAAGAACAAACCAGAAAAAAATATTATTCCAAGAATTTGAAAGCATCCATAGGACCACCTACAGGCTAGTTTGTGAAGTCCAAACCCAATCTAGGTTTCAATCCATTGCTGCTTCTTCATGTCATTACACATTTTCTAAGGGTGTGGTCACTATTTCTTTAAGCATTTTTCGTATATAATTTCTTATCTTACATTATCTCCCATAATTCATCCATAAGAAATGAGACTACATAGAACATGGACAATTTTAGAACTGCAGGTCTCAAATGGTCTCATGAACCCTATAAAACTACCTCATAAAAATAATACCATAAATAATACAAACATTGGTAATATTCACTATTATAAGTATCTATAATGTCTTAGGAAGTTATTCTTCTCTAGGCAACACATCAGGGTCTTCTGTCTTATTTGATAATTGATGATGATTGGTCATACAGACAGAATCTGGTTAGAAGATCATCCTGCACACACATTCCAGTGTAATTTACTAGTACCATGAAGAAAGGCTAGCAGACATGATTTCAGAAGGGGCATTCCTTGAGAGGTTATATCTCCATCATGGCATTGGTGATATACTCCCAGAAAAAAAAATAAAGAAATAAGCAGGAACCCAGATCTGTCTGCCATTTTCCTTTGAGCCAAAAACAGAACATGGGCATGGAAACAGTAAGTGTGAGAAGAGAGAGCAGACGGTGTCACAACCGTGCCACCAAGCCTGAGCAAGTGAACAGAGCTTGTTCTCTCATTAATAAGAAAATGGGCAAGGCACTTGGCAGACTGCTTTCAGAGAGAAATACATTCTCTTACTCTGCCTAATAGAAGCTGAGTTTCAGGTGACTTTTGAGCAGTAATCAAGTGCACAAAGAGATCCTGCAAAAACAAGGAAGTAACATCCCAGAGAAGACCCACTTAAGGTAACCCTGAGGACGTGCTGTCTTGGCCTTGAGGGTGAACTGAAGACAATGTCATCTCCCTCAGGATCACAAACAAAAAATCCAGAATGTGTTATTTCATGTTGAACCTACTGTGTATCAGGCATTGCAAAACAAAATCAGCAAGCCTTCCTGGAGAGAAGCAATGACAATTATCTTTTCTTGCTACATTGATGAGTGCTAACCAACATGAGCAACTCAGCCTGCATCCCAAACAGACAGGCCCTGAAAGATCATTGCTGAAGTAAGCTTGAGAAGATTATCTGCCACATATATTCACACACCACTGTTGTTCATGTTTTCTTCTAACTCTGAGAAGCATAGTCTCATACAACTAAAAGAGGAAATAGGAATTAGAAATGATATTGTTAAACATAGAGAATTGTCTTTCTTTAACACAAAGTTTCAGGTCGCAACCAGGACAGGGAACAATGGCAAAACCAAGAATAGGCAATGAGACAGTTATCAAACATGGCAGTGTATGTAAGATCCTAGTGTACGGCATACAGAATAGTAAATGCCTAAGACATTTTATTGATACACACATGTATATATACATGTGTGCATATATATTGAATACTATCAATATTTTCATTCTTATTCAGAATATTATTTTATGGCATCTGTTCTATAGGATTAATAAAGCTACTTGATATCTATAACTATAAAAATTTTCATATTTCATTTCACATGGCTTCATTGTTAAAGATGAATTGGGGAAAATAATGGGAGATAAGAAACTACCCACAAGGAAAAATGCTTGCACATTCTTAAAATGAGTGGTGGGGAAAGCATTTCTTTTGAAATTAAAGTTCATACAGGTGAACTGTGAATTCATAATTCCTGGGGTGGGCTTGTGTTGCCCATTACAAGAAGTGAGTTACAGACTTTCAAGTTGATGATTGTGTCAAAGAAGGAAAGAAGAGTTGAACCTAGGTAGTAGATAAGTGAAGTAAATATTTCAGCTTTGAACTCACTAATTTGCTTAAACACAGATAGCCTAGAGGCAGCTTAGTTCCAGACAACAGAAGCTATTATGCTTGGTCTAAGCAGAGATACTTATGGTAGAGGACAGTAGATAACTTACAGAATTTACTGTATGTCGAAAGCAGCAATATTTAGTGCTACTCAGCCTGAAACAATACACACAAGAGAAATGCTCAACTGCATGGCTGAATTTCTCTGATCAATACACACCTGTTTCCAGGAATCCAACACTCTGTTCCAACTGTCCTAGTGGAGCCAAATGTTCCTTCAACCAAGTCTGACTTCATTCATGGATGCTGGCTCTTGGTTAGATCTTCTTAGCCCAATCTTGGAGAACTGTGAGATGTTAGTTGTATGGGAATCAGATAATATAGATTTTTAACTTTCTCATCCGTTCAGTGGAATATATGATAAAGAGGTACTAGAAATGTGTGCAGAGAGAGGACACCTGCAGCGTCCGCTACACTAACGTTGCATTGGGAGACTGAGTGGTCTGTTAAAGCATCTTGTTATTAAATCTGAGAATCCTGCTTCAAGGCCACTTGCCTGGCTCTGCTCCTTGAATGTAGCTCCAGAAAAACAGTGCTACTATGAACTTAGTTGACAGAAAACCAGAGAACAATACAGAAATGTATCATTTTGCTGAAGTCAGGAAGTCTCTCTCAGTAGACACTCTGGTGAGTATTTTCAACACTGAAAGCTGTTCATGAACTTTGCCTTCTTACCAGTTATACCATTACCATGGAAGGTTAGATCCAAAGCAGCCTCCTAGAGCCTTTCATGCACAACATTCTCATGAAAAGCACTTGGGATGTTCATGAAAATAAAGACTCCTGGGTTCCATACCAAATCCTGTTGCAGAATGGCTACACTAGCAGGAACTATGTAGAGAGAACTCTGATTTTGATATGTATTTATGAAGTCTAAACACAGTGTAGCACTGGACCCCCAGCTATTTCCATATGGATCTCCTTCCAAGAGTTTGTTACCTCAATCTGAATGCTATAAAGAAGAAAACTAGAAACTATTTTCTGACCTTGACAACATGAAGGTCACAAAAATACCCTGAGATCGATAATATGCCGAGGCAAAAAAGAAATGCTGAACTAAAACCACATTAGCATATTTTCATAACCTAGGTGCCAAAATATGTAAATAAAATGGACTTATGCTAGTCTAAATGTTAGTATGCGAAGGCAAGCATAGCGACTTGCACCTTTTGTCTCAGCATTCAAAACATAGAGGCAAGAGGATCAGAAGTCTGAGGTCATCCTTGCCTGTGTAGTGAGTTTGAGGTCATCCTTGGCAATGTAGTATGAAGCCAGCCTGGGCTACATGAGATCAGGTCTCAAAAAAAGGAGCATTGGAATAGAAAACCAACTAAACAGAAATAAAACAAATGTTTGTGCAAAGAGTTCTCTGCCCAGTATCAGCATTGAGTTTGGAAGATTGTTTGTCAGTATCTTTAATACGGCAGCTCAAATACATTTATAGACAATATACTCTATATGTCTGTGCAAGCCAGACATTGGCTTATGCTTTCCAGTGGTTTTTCAACAATACAGAAAAATTTCAAGACTGGCTTCTACCATATGGAAGCACTTCCCATGGCAAATTACACAGAAACTAGAAAGAATAAGGAAGACTTGCAGCTACCGCAAGCTTAGCCATGCCCCTCCAAACCCTATCAGGAAAACTAAGTCCTCTTGCATCCAGAAATCAGATAACACAAAAACTTTTTGAAAACCTACTATGTGCTAATATTTTTCAGAGGCTTTCTTGTATGTTATCTGATTTCATATTTTAGAGCATACTGATGGAGGTATTTTTCCATACTTTTAAGAATTACATATATCTAATATAATATTATGAAATGTCTGTACTTTAACTAGTGAAATGGTTATTATAGTCAAGAACTAATTCATCTTCTCACATAGGTCTCTTTATTTTTGTCCAGCAAGGCCATCTCAAATCTACTCTTAAATGCAATCCACCATTGACAGAAGTTCCCACACTGAATATCTCCATCTTACGTGCTTTTCATCTTTGGGTACATTGATTTGTATGTACCTATCTCCTTCTCTTTCCACCAGTCTTTAGCAATCACTATTTTATAGTTTCTGTGGATTCAACTTTTTTTTCAAGGAATTTACCTGTAAATGACAGTCTATACCTTTTCCTTTCTGTGCCTGGTTTAGTTTACTCAGAGAAGTATCACACACGTTGATTCACACTGCAGAAACTGGCAGGCTGCTAGTGTTTAAGAATGAATGCTGGCCCCAGGTATGAGAGTGGGAGAACTGGCCCAGGCCCTAGCCTGCTGCAACACTCAGCAGAGTCCTGCACTTTGCCTTGGCAATAGAGTAGGTGCAGTTGGGATGAGTGAGCCAGCCCTGAAGGTATGAAAGCCAGCAGGAGAGCTGGCTCTACCCCTTGCCAGCTGCAGCATTCTGTGAGCTAGCCAGGGCAGTGCTGGAAGGCTCACCCTGATGGTGGTGTAGATATGGGAGAGCTAGCAGAATGTCGAGCTCAGGGACCACTCAGGCCCAGATCCAGTTGGCACACCCCAACACCTGCCCCATCAATGAACACTGAGACACTTAAAGGGGCTGGTCCTACAGATCCAACCTACAGGATCTCCCTGACAGAGGGCAACCACAAGCTATCCAAGAGAAATCCTGGTGAGGATCCAGTTCTGATAGTGTCACAGAAGCCAGAGGCCTCAGACCAGACCAATCATTCATTACAATGAACATTTGCAAGTAAAGAAGTGTGGACAAAAATTACTGTGGGACTCATTAGCTTCCATAACGACTTTGATTTTAGGAGAGGAGGTTTCAAGGGCCAAGAGTAGGTATATGAAGGGACAAGGAGATAGTGGTATTTGTTACAGGATGTGAAATTCACAATGAATCAGTAAAAAGTTAAAAAAGATAATGCATGCTGTCCCATGGAAGGTACACCCTGCATGTTCCTTATCCATTCACTAGAATTACACTATTTCCACACATTAGTTTGCATGGATAATGGTCTAATCAATATGGTGACACAGATATCTTAGAGAAGTGCTGGTTTCCCTGAGCTACTCTGAAGTGTGATTGCATGTCACCAGAGATGTCACCCTACATCTACTAGGATGGCTGTTACAAAGAATACAAGAAAAACATGCTACAATCCACAGATCTAAAGAAGCCAAATAACAATGAGAGTCCAAGGGAAGATGCTTGAATTGTTCTCAGAAAGGAAAATATAACAGGTATCAGGGGTGGATGGAGGCAGGGATCTGGGAGAAGGGATGGGGAGGGGAAAAAGGCAGGGGTATCAGGTATAGGGAAAGCAGGTGGCAGAGAAGGACATCTCTAGGACATTCCAGAGATGGTGGTGGGGTGCGGGAGGTCAGTTAGTCTAGGGTGATGACTCTAGCTGAGACTCCGGGCAGTGTGGGATATGGCTCCTGAAGTGTCCTCTCCTGTAGCCAGGCGGGACATCAAGTGGAGGGATAAGGACAGCCACCCAAGCACAAAATCTACCCAAAACCTTCGACCCAAAATGTGCCTGGCTTATAATATGTGCAGGAATAAAGATGGACCAGAGACAAAAGGAATGGTCAAATTGAGACTCATCCCATGGACAAGAACCAATCCCTGACACTAATGATATTCTGTTGTGCTTGCAGACAAGATCCTAGCATAACTGTTCTCTGAGAGGCTCCACCCAGCAGTCGATAGAAACAGATGCAGAGACCCACAGCCAAATATGTGAGATATTTGAGCCACAAGGCTCAGGGAATATTGTAGAAGAATTGGGGGAAGGATTAAGGGACCTGGAATAGGAACTCCACAGAAAGACCATCAGAGTCAACTAATCTTGACTCTTGGGGGCTCCCAGAGACTGAACCACCAAACAAAGAGAAAGCATGAGCTGGACCTAGCCCACCCCACCCCACCCCACCCCACCCCACACATATGTAGAAGATGTACAGCTTGGTCTTCAGGTGGGTCTCCCAACAACTGTAGGGTGGGCTGTTTCTGAATCTGTTGCCTACCTACGGATCCTGTGGGCCTCTTTGTCTTGCCTCAGTGGAAGAGATTGTACCTAGTCTTGCAGTGACTTAATGTGCCAGGGTGGGGTGCTACCCAGTGGGGCCTCTTCCCTCTCAGAGAAAAGTGGGAAAGGCAGTGGAGATGGGAGGAGCTGTGTGAGAAGGGAATGGGAAGAGAAGATGACCCTGATAATGGGGTATAAAGTGAACCCAGAAAGAAAGAAAGAAAGAAAGAAAGAAAGAAAGAAAGAAAGAAAGAAAGAAAGAAAGAAAGAAAGAAAGAAAGAAAGAGAGAGAGAGAGAGAGAGAAAGAGAGAAAGAAAGAAAGGAATGAAGAAAGAAAGAAAGAAAGAAAGAAAGAAAGAAAGAAAGAAAGAAAGAAAGAAAGAAAGAAAGAGAGAGAGAGAGAAAGAGAGATAGAGAGAGGAAGGAAGGAAGGAAGGAAGGAAGGAAGGAAGGAAGGAAGAAAGAAAGAAAGAAAGAAAGAAAGAAAGAAAGAAAGAAAGAAAGAAAGAAAGAAAGAAAGGAAAGAAGGAAGGAAGGAAGGAAGGAAGGAAAGATGGAAGAAAGAAAAACAAGTATTGTAGAGGGTGTGAGAGAAACAAGCCCTTGTACACTGTTGGTAGGATTGTTAAGTAATGTGGCCATTATGGAAAACAATACGGAGGCTCCTTTAAATATTAGAATAGAGAAAAATATTTTTATTCTGTTTTATAGTTGAGGAAACCAAATTCCCAAGAGATTGATCAGTGTTCACTAGAGCAAGACAGTCTAACAGCATTCCAGTGATCTTTAGAGTCTATCATGCGCCAAGTTCATTTGATTATTGCTTAATACATGAGTATTAGCAGCACACCTTAGAGCATACCACATTTTGGCTAAAGATGTGATCTTGTTTCCCCTTTGTTGACAACATCCAATGCCTGGCCAAGGATAAGGAACCACACAAGTTCAAGAGATTCAGAGACTTTTCATGGGTCACCAAGTTCAGAGAATCCCTGCTAGGACTTAGGTTCCATTCTGGTTCCAAATTCATATTGGGTGTACCACCTCAGAATTTAAGAGAAGAGAAATAGCACGACAGCACACCTACTTAGTGTTACACCAGGCATTTCACATATCTGAGACCTAATCTTAACTACAACATTGAATACTAGGCAATGGCCCCATTTTATAGGTCTGTGAATGTGTCTTAATAGAGGTTGAAGTTATTCCCTGTGGGAAATGATTCAAACCCTAGTCTATAAGACATGATATTATTACCTACGATATTAAGTGTCCTTTAAAGTGGAAAAGGACAGGACACAGACAGTACAAATGGCTCCCACCAAAACTTTCTTTTTGAAAACTCCTAGGTTTTGATCATGAAAGTGTTCTAAATTGCTACTTGCTAAGTGTGAAAATAGAGCAAGCAAATGCAGACAAAAATCTCTCAGTAGGCTCTGTGTAGTCAAGATTGTACTGAAGAAATTGGACAACCCGTTAGCTCATTCCTAAAGCAGTTGGCCATTCCTTTGAGTTTACACTGCCACGCTAACTCAAATAACTATGTTCTTCATGGATTTGCCCAGTCCTATTCAAGAAAATGGTATTCTTGAAAATCAAGTTACACACAGATATGGGGAGACAGTGGTACCTATTGCTGCAAACCTGTAGCAAATGGATAGAAAATTGAACAAATAGATGAACTTGTGTGTTGAATAAGAACAGTGTGGGAAAAAAGAACTACATTTTTATAGACATTTTGAGAACTGTAATTCCTATAAAATGGGTGTGATTTATCCCAAGAGAAGATGCAGTGAAGCACTTTCTTTGTTAGCCAATAGCTCAGCAAGGAAGATTACTGCACATTCTCATAGACATGTGCTTTCCACAGCTTATAAATCATTCTCACACACAAGGCTCACTTCCTATCAGATCATAGAGTCGTTTTAATCCCATTATCTGGCCCATCCTAGATTCTCAATGTGTTTTGTATTTTAATGAGCTAAATTGAAGAGAATTCAGAGTCAATATTCTTATTGAGCCCTGGATAAAATAGAGGGTTGTTAATCACGTGACTTACTTGATGTAAATATAAACTTTTATTTAATTAATGTATTTTTTTAAATTTCATATACTGTACTGAATGAGTACTGTATTTACATCATTTTCTTCATTCTCTCTTCTTGGTACAACCTTTCCTATGCTCCTAACCTCTCAAATTCATAACTTCTTCTTTAATTGCTACTGTTACATATGTGTATGTATAGCTTACTAAGTTCATTTAGTGTTAGAAGTATGTAGAAATGGGTTATGGTTGAGCACTTTGGATTTGGTAACCTACCAAAAAACTCATTCTGGAAAAAACTGATTCTCTCTCTCTCTCTCTCTCTCTCTCTCTCTCTCTCTCTCTCTCTCTCTCCACCCCTTTCTCATTCTCTCTCTCAGCAGCCATTGACTGCATGTAGCTTATCATCTAGGGTGGGGCATTGTGGAATTTTTCTCCTTCATGTTGGCCTATCAACTGGTATTGTCCTTATGCATGAAATTCCAACAATATGGTTGCTTAAATATAAACTTTATACAATATGCAAATTCTTTTCTCTTGTTTGCAAGTCTTACAGAAACTCCTCAACTACATAATGTTACCAAGGAATAGCATTAGAGCATATGACACACATCAGAATTTTTCTATTGTATCTTTACATCTTAGTTGAAAATCTTGGATTTCTTTAATTTTGGTATCTAGAATAGAATTCCTGAAAAACCCAGACCTAGATTTTCAAGCAATCCATATGTCAGAATCAGGGTTTCTGTCAAACATATTTTGTTTCGTGGCCTAGATTTGCATAATTAAATGAAGTCAAATGAGAACACAAGCAAGCTGGAAAAAAAGCATTGTTAGTATTAACTGGTACCAGTTGGTGCATATAGTAAGTTCTTTTAAGAATTGCCTCTTAGGGGGGAAAACATTGTCACACAATGTAAACATAAAATGCAGGGACAAATTCAATTGGCAGCTCTACTTTTATATTAGAAGCTATTGCAAAATAAGTTGCAATTTTGGAGTTATATATTTGAAAGGACAGTCAAATGCTGCCGAGGTATAAACTTTTGTGAATACAGTCCATGACCAAAATCAAAAATCTACTCTAGCATGATTCTCATTCAAAGTGATCATTGTTATGCATTATGAGCTCAGCCTTCTTCACATTCTCAATCTAAAAAAAAAAAAAAAAAACTGCTACTAGGCAGATGAAGGGTGACTGCTGCCATCCATCCAAACACTTATAAGGCTGAGATTGGAGAACTCTAAGTTCAAAGACAGCCCAAGCCACATTGTAAGATGCTAGATAAGTAGGTAGATAGACACATAGATGAGAGAGAGAGCAAGAGAGAGAGAGAGAGAGAGAGAGAGAGAGAGATGGTACATAGATGATAGATAAATAGATAGATAGATAGATAGATAGATAGATAGATAGATAGATATGCCCACTTTTAAGAAAGTTTCAAAAGCTCTTGGCATGAATGTGAATGTGTACTGTATTACATACAAATGCAGTAGGATTTTTTTTTTTTTTTGGAGAGGGTGCCTGCTAAATGACAGGTGACTTGCATCCAGGATATTAATACTAGCCATCTTTACTTTTTTCTTTAAATCATTTATTAATGCAATTACTTTTCATATTTGCTTAGGCTTAATTTCTCCATCACTCCTTTAATTCTTGCCTTTACTTAGGAATTAAGTTATTAAAATCAACAGAGCAAAGATACTTATGTTTCAAAGGTGGCCTCTTCTTCCGAATGTCACTCCCAAAGCAACTAGGAGAGTAAATATCAGAAGGCAAGCTCTTTATCTGTGGAAACCAAGAAACATCACCAATGCCAAGTCATTGCAGGTGATAAACAGATGTCAAAACGTGTGAGTAAACCAAGAAAATATCAGCCAAGAACCACCAACAAAGGACACAGAGTCCTACAGGAGGCATTAGTAGCAAGCACACCTGGTGGGAGGCAGGGTGTGCAGGCAACCAAGAGCAGGAGAGAGGTAATCTGTTGATCACACACAATTACGGAAAAGCCTAAAGACTGAGGAAGTGAAAATATATGAAGACTTAAATCATCACACATATACACAAACACTCATACAAGGAGAAAATGGGGGGGAGAGAGAAGGAAGAGGCAGGAGGGGATAGGGACAGTGAGCAGGGAGGGAGAGGATGAGGAGGGAGGGCTGGAGGGAGAGGCAGAGAGAGAGGGAGACAGGGAGGTAAGACAAAAAGAAACCTTTGTAGGTAAGAAACTTTAATAAGGAATAGAAAAAAAAATTGTATCTAGGTCATGCGTTGATTCCTTTCCCATAAACTGCCTTCACATGAGCTCATGTCCTTCTAGCCAATGATCTACAGTCCTAAAAAAAAAAGAACAAAACAAGAAAATTTAAAAGTCAAAATACATTCCTAGAAAACCTTCAGAAAGAAAATAACATTTCAATCTAAGTAACATATGTTCATTCTGTCTGAGAAAACTAAGATATTATAAGGCACTAGCTAAAAGCCTATCTCATAAGTGCTACCATGTTATTAAAATCCCAACAACCTGTAAGCATTCAAAGAAAATACTACTTCTAATAATGAAACTCACTAAGTCCATCTCATATTTCTCCAAGGCAATTTCAAGAATACAGAACACTGGAGAGAGGTTAAAATATCCCAGAGACAGATTCTGAATCATTGAAGTAAAGACAAGAGAAAAATCAATTTTAACTCTTGAAGTCTCCCCCAAAATATAAATTATAATTCTATCTTTTTTAAAAAATGCAATTAGATAAAAAAATCATACAAATTTTGAGAACTTAGTGTTTAAAACTACTAAAATTATATTTGGGATCACCAAATTCATGATCACCAAATTCAGTTAAATACAAGCTTAAGTCTCGTGTTTGCACTTACATGGGATTATATACAAATGTAATCATGAGATAGCACAGATATAAACTAAAGAAGAAACTAAAGAAATGAGTTGAGAATAAAGAAAAATGTTACTTTCATAACTGCTTAATACATTCTGTCTTTTAAAGTTAGAAAAATGGACACATTATATAAAATTGTAATAATAATGGTAACAAATAAAATCCCTTAAGTATATAACTCAGTAGCTAAAGTTCTTGCTGTGGTACAATCCTCAGACCTTCTGTAAAAAGCTGGGCATGGTGGCATGAATTTGTAACCACAGCATCAGGCAGGCAGACAATATTGGGTCTTTCTTGCTGGCCTGCCTGCAAGCCTAGCTTACTCAGGAAGCTCCAGGCCAATTAGGGATCTTGTCTCAAAAGGAAAAGAAAAAAAAAAAAACCAGAGAGTCAACATGAGATTTATCTCTGATCTCCACAAAATCACCTGTATGTGCACCAATGCAAAAATGAGCACAAATATGAACACACACATACACTCACACAGTGTGTGTGTGTGTGTGTGTGTGTGTGTGTGTATGGGGGGGGGGTTAAGACTAAGCCTTTATTTAGTTAGATATGCCTTTAAGTCCAGCACTTGGGAGGCAGAGGTAGAATGATCTCTGTGAGTTTAAGGCCAACCTGGTTTACAAAGGACAGCCAGGGCTACACCAGAAAAACCCTGTCTTATAAAACCAAGAGCCGGGGATTGGTGGTGTGGGGAGAGAAGATTAAACACTTATAAAAAATTAAAGCATAGTTTATTTTTTCCAAAGAATTAGTAGAGGATAAAAATAAATGAATGCTGCAACACTGGTTTGCTAAATTAGAGTGAACTATTTTTAAAGTCATTAATAATGATAGAAATGCATGCATCAACTAGGAAAGAGAGAAACTGCAACTAAATCATGAAGAAGTTGTGTACCAAATGTGACAAAAAAAGCATAATTAACTTCTGAGAAAAGTAAACTAAAAAAACTAAACAAGGTCAGACAAGAAAAAGTAAAGAAAAAAACTGAGGTACAAGAATGTCTAAGATAGTTAAATTAAGGAAATAAGCAAGAGGTTTTCTTTACTGGTAGATGCTTCAACACACAATGAGCACCAAGGTCTTTATAAACAAAAATAATGCAAACCAGGTTTGAAGACACAGCCCCATGATTGATAAAGAGTTCATACTGCCCTTGCAGACCTGAAATCAATTCCCAGCACCCACATCAGGTAACTCACAAGACATGTAACTCCAGCTCCAGAGTATTTGAGGCCCTCTTCTGGCACTTATGGGTACTTATACACACAGCAGACACATAAATGTATATGAACAAAAAATGTAAATAAAATAAGGCAATGCTATCAAAATTTATAAACATAATTTGGAGTTAAAAAAAAATAATGATGCCAAGAGATTTTAAATCTTTGTTTTTCTGAAAAACCTAAAAAGTATGTTAAGGAAACACAGAGAAGACTAAAATGAAATCAATAAATTAACTCATTTGAAAAGGAATTTACTGGGGGCGGCGGCGGCGGCGGCGGCGGTAGCAGTGGCTGCTCCAGCTGAAGGGCCATCAGCAGTGGAACCAAGGCGACACAGGGTCCAGTTAGGCCCTGCGCCCACGACCACTGACCTTCGCTGACCAGCCGGGCGGCAAGCAACTGCGGTTCTGCGGAGCCTTTCGCTGCAGGGAAGCCACTTCAGAACTCGGCTGCCCGCCAGTCAGGAGAGACTCACCGCCATCTTGATCCCGGGCTCCAGAGATCAGTCAGACTGAGGTACACAAACATAATCCTAGGCCCAACACCGCAGGGGTCTGAGCCAGACGGGCGTTGGCCTGCACCCAGGCCCTGGGCTGTTCGAGTGGCCATCGGGGCGCCAACCCAGCCAGGAGTTTTTTTTTTTGCCCCGGCCGGTGCACGCGCCGCCATTTTGCCTACAGGAGCCAGAGTGCTCGGGAGGGCAGAGACTGCTAACAAGCGTAGCCTGAGGCTAACAAAACGGGGGTCTAGGCCCCAAAAGGCACAGGACTGACCCCAAGAACTGGGCGGCTTGGTGGGCCATCTGTGTGTCAACCAGCCCAGGAGGTTATTAGCACAACAGACTCTCCCGGTGCTTTCGCGGAGCGCGGACGCGCACGCCCGCCATCCGAGTCACCTGGCGGACCCAAATAACAGACATAGCCCTAGGGGAACTTTGCTCGGACCTTGGCCTCCCAGGCGTTTGCCTGGACTCAGGGCCCAGGCGACAAGGCTAACCTAGTGTGCGCCAGCCCGGTTGGGGAAATCGGCTGCCCAGCGGAGTGAGCGGAGCACAGGGGAGGTCACAGCAACATTCACCTTCGGAGCTCCCTGGGGGTGCACACGGGTTCCACCTGGTCCACAGACACAATCTGGGGCAAGGCCTCAGGCAGAAGCCCCCAGCTCAAATCTCTCCGCTTCAGATCAGCCTGGGTGGCCGCCACATCTCCAGGTCCCTCAAGAGGCTAGTGGGGGCTTCCGGGCGGCCAGCTGGGAAAAGTCGGTGTGCTCCGATAAATCCTGCGGGCCCCAGCGGGAGCCTTCGGGTGCCTGCTTTGGGATCTGAACAGCCTGGAAAACAGCACCCTGTCTATAGGCAGTGCAGAGTGTAAGCTGTGCACCAGAGGCCAACGGGGAAGGGGCAGCTTGCACTGGTGAGTCCAGCACTGACAAGACCAAGTAACACCAGTGAGAGCTAGATGGCAAAAGGCAAACGCAGAAACGTCACTAACAGAAATCAAGGCAATATGGCAACATCTGAACCAAATTCTCCTCTACCAGCAAGTCCTGGATACCCCATCACACCAGTAAAACAAGATTTGGATTTAAAATCACTGGTCATGATGCTGGTACAGGAACACATGAAGGTCATTGAGGAGAAAATGGATCAAAAGTTAGAAGCCCTTGCAAGGGAAACACAAAAATCATTGAAAGAAATCCAGGAGAATACAAAAGCCAACAAGGAGGAAATGCAAAAAACACTTAAAGAAATACAGGAGAACTTTGCTCAACAGGCTGAGGTCATGAAAGACGAAACACAAAAATCTCTTAAAGAAATACAGGAGAACTTTGGTCAACAGGCTGAGCTCATGAAAGAGGAAACACAAAAATCTCTTAAAGAATTACAGGAAAACACAAACATGCAAGGGAAGGAGCTAAGCAAAACCATCCAGGATCTAAAATCAGAAGTAGAAACAACTAAGAAAACTCAAAGGGAGACAACTTTGGAGATAGAAAGCCTTGGGAAGAAATCAGGGGACAGAGATGCAAATATCAACAACAGAATACAAGAGATAGAAGAAAGAATCTCAGATGCTGAAGATTCCATAGAAACCATGGACTCAACAGTTAAAGAAAATGCAAAGTGCAAAAAGCTTGTAACCCAAAATATCCAGGAAATCCAGGACACAATGAGAAGACCAAACCTAAGGATTATAGGCATAGATGAGAGTGAAGATTTACAACTTAAAGGGCCAGCAAATATCTTCAATAAAATTATGGAAGAAAACTTCCCTAACCTAAAGAGAGAGATGCCCATGAATATACAAGAAGCCTACAGAACTCCAAACAGACTGGACCAGAACAGAAATACTTCCCGTCACATAATAATCAAAACACCAAATGTTCTAAACAAAGAAAGAATACTAAAGGCAGTAAGAGAAAAAGGCCAAGTAACATATAAAGGAAGACCTATCAGAATCACAGCAGACTTTTCACCTGAGACTATGAAGGCTAGAAGGTCCTGGGCAGATCTCATGCAGACTCTAAGAGAACACAAATGCCAACCAAAACTACTATATCCAGCAAAACTCTCAATCACCATAGATGGAGAAACTAAGATATTTCACGACAAAACCAAGTTCACCCAATATCTATCCACAAACCCAGCCCTAAAAAGGATAATAGGAGGACAACACCAATACAAGGAGGGAAACTCCACCCTGAAAAAAGCAAGATAGTAACCTTTCATCAAACCCAAATAAGTTAAGCAATCAAATTTAAAAAATAACGTCAAAAATGATAGGAAGTAACAATCACTATTCCTTAATATCTCTTAACATCAATGGACTCAATGCCCCAATAAAAAGACACAGACTAACTGACTGGATACGTAAACAGGACCCTACATTTTGCTGCTTACAGGAAACACACCTAAGGGTCAAAGACAAACACTACCTTAGAGTAAAAGGCTGGAAGACAATTTTACAAGCAAATGGTCTCAGGAAACAAGCTGGAGTAGCCATTTTAATATCAGATAAAATTGACTTTCAACCCAAAGTCATCAAAAGAGACTCTGAGGGACACTTCTTGCTGGTCAAAGGAAAAATACAACAAGAAGAACTCTCAATCCTGAACATCTATGCTCCAAATGCAAGGGCACCCTCTTTCATAAAAGAAACTTTATTAAAACTCAAAGCACACATTGCACCTAACACAATAATTGTTGGTGACTTCAACACTGCACTTTCCTCAATGGACCGATCAGGAAAACAGAAACTAAACAAGGACACAATGAAACTAATTGAAGCTTTGGACCAATTAGATTTAACTGATATATATAGAACATTCTATCCTAAAACAAAAGAATATACCTTTTTTTCAGCACCTCATGGTACCTTCTCCAAAATCGACCATATAATTGGTCACAAGACAGACCTCAACAAATATAAAAAGATAGAACTAATCCCATGCCTCCTATCTGATCACTATGGAATAAAAGTGGTCTTCAATAGCAACAGAAACAACAGAAAACCCACAAACACGTGGAGATTGAACAATACTCTACTCAATGACACCTTGGTCAAGGAAGAAATAAAGAAAGAAATTAAAGACTTTTTAGAACACAATGAAAATGAAAACACAACATACCCAAATCTATGGGACACAATGAAAGCAGTGCTAAGAGGAAAACTCATAGCCCTGAGTGCCTCCAAAAAGAAAATGGAGAGAGCATACATTACCAACTTAATGACACACCTGAAAGCCCTAGAACAAAAAGAAGCTATTTCACCCAGGAGGAGTAGAAGGCAGGAAATCATCAAACTCAGGGCCGAAATCAATCAAGTAGAAACAAAGAGAACCATACAAAAAATCAACAAAACTAGGAGCTGGTTCTTTGAGAAAATCAACAAGATAGATAAACCCTTAGCCAGACTGACCAAAGGGCACAGAGAAAGTATCCAAATTAACAAACTTAGAAATGAAAAGGGAGACATAACAACGGAAACTGAGGAAATCCAAAAAATCATCAGATCCTACTACAAGAGCCTGTACTCAACACAACTGGAGAATCTGGAGGAAATGGACAATTTCCTTGACAGATACCAAATACCAAAATTAAATCAGGACCAACTAGACCATCTAAACAGTCCCATAAAGCCTAAAGAAATAGAAGGAGTCATAGAAAGTCTTCCAACCAAAAAAAGCACAGGACCAGATGGTTTCAGTGCAGAATTCTACCAGACCTTCAAAGAAGAGTTAACACCAATACTCTTCAAACTATTCCACAAAATAGAAACAGAAGGAACACTACCCAATTCCTTCTACGAAGCCACAATTACGCTGATACCAAAGCCACACAAAGATCCAACAAAGAAAGAGAACTTCAGACCAATTTCCCTTATGAACATCGATGCAAAAATACTCAACAAAATTCTTGCCAACCGAATCCAAGAACACATCAAAACGATCATCCACCATGATCAAGTAGGCTTTATCCCGGGAATGCAGGGTTGGTTCAATATACGGAAATCCATCAATACAATCCACTACATAAACAAACTCAAAGAACAAAATCATATGGTCATTTCATTGGATGCTGAAAAAGCATTTGACAAAATTCAGCATCCTTTCATGCTTAAAGTCTTGGAGAGAACAGGAATTCAAGGCCCATACCTAAACATAGTAAAAGCAATATACAGCAAACCGGTAGCCAGCATCAAACTAAACGGAGAGAAACTTGAAGCAATCCCACTGAAATCAGGGACCAGACAAGGCTGCCCCCTTTCTCCTTATCTTTTCAATATTGTACTTGAGGTACTAGCTCGGGCAATTCGACAACATAAGGAGGTCAAAGGGATACAAATTGGAAAGGAGGAAGTCAAACTATCATTATTTGCAGACGACATGATCGTCTACCTAAGTGACCCAAAGAACTCCACTAGAGAGCTCCTACAGCTGATAAACAACTTCAGCAAAGTGGCAGGTTACAAAATCAACTCAAGCAAATCAGTGGCCTTCCTATACTCAAAGGATAAGCAGGCTGAGAAAGAAATTAGGGAAATGACCCCCTTCACAATAGCCACAAACAGTATAAAGTATCTTGGGGTGACTCTTACCAAACATGCGAGAGATCTGTATGGCAAGAACTTCAAGACTCTGAAGAAGGAAATGGAAGAAGACCTCAAAAAATGGGAAAACCTCCCATGCTCATGGATCGGTAGAATCAATATAGTTAAAATGGCCATTTTGCCTAAAGCACTATACAGATTCAATGCAATACCCATCAAAATCCCAACTCAATTCTTCACAGAGTTAGAAAGAGCAATTATCAAATTCATCTGGAACAACAAAAAACCCAGGATAGCTAAAACTATTCTCAGCAACAAAAGAAAATCTGGGGGAATCAGTATCCCTGACCTCAAGCAATACTACAGAGCAATAGTGTTAAAAACTGCATGGTATTGGTACAGTGACAGGCAGGAGGATCAATGGAACAGGATTGAAGATCCAGAAATGAACCCACACACCTATGGCCACTTGATCCTCGACAAAGAGGCTGAAAACATCCAATGGAAAAAAGATAGCCTTTTCAACAAATGGTGCTGGTTCAACTGGAGGTCAGCATGCAGAAGAATGCGAATTGATCCATCCTTGTCTCCTTGTACTAAGCTCAAATCCAAATGGATCAAGGACCTCCACATAAAGCCAGACACTCTGAAGCTAATAGAAAAGAAACTGGGGAAGACCCTTGAGGACATCGGTACAGGGAGAAAGTTTCTGAACAGAACACCAATAGCGTATGCTCTAAGAGCAAGAATTGACAAATGGGACCTCATAAGGTTACAGAGTTTCTGTAAGGCAAAGGACACCGTCAAGAGGACAGATCGGCAACCAACAAATTGGGAAAAGATCTTCACCAATCCTACATCAGATAGAGGGCTAATATCCAATATATATAAAGAACTCAAGAAGTTAGACTCCAGAAAACCGAACAACCCTATTAAAAAATGGGGTACAGAGTTAAACAAAGAATTCTCACCTGAAGAACTTCGGATGGCGGAGAAGCATCTTAAAAAATGCTCCACTTCATTAGTCATTAGGGAAATGCAAATCAAAACAACCCTAAGATTTCATCTTACACCAGTCAGAATGGCTAAGATTAAAAATTCAGGAGACAGCAGGTGTTGGAGAGGGTGCGGAGAAAGAGGAACACTCCTCCACTGCTGGTGGGGTTGCAAATTGGTACAACCACTCTGGAAAGCAGTCTGGCGGTTCCTCCGAAAACTGGGCACCTCACTTCCAGAAGATCCTGCTATACCACTCCTGGGCATATACCCAGAGGATTCCCCACCATGTAATAAGGATACATGCTCTACTATGTTCATAGCAGCCCTATTTATAATTGCCAGATGCTGGAAAGAACCCAGGTATCCCTCAACAGAAGAGTGGATACAAAAAATGTGGTATATCTACACAATGGAGTACTATTCAGCCATTAGAAACAATGAATTCATGAAATTCTTAGGCAAATGGATGGAGCTAGAGAACATCATACTAAGTGAGGTAACCCAGACTCAAAAGGTGAATCATGGTATGCACTCACTAATAAGTGGCTATTAACCTAGAAAACTGGAATACCCAAAACATAATCCACACATCAAATGAGATACAAGAAGAAAGCAGGAGTGGTCCCTGGTTCTGGAAAGACTCAGTGAAACAGTATTTGGCAAAACCAGAACGGGGAACTGGGAAGGGGTGGGAGGGAGGACAGGGGAAGAGAAGGGGGCTTACGGGACTTTCGGGGAGTGGGGGGGGGGCTAGAAAAGGGGAAATCATTTGAAATGTAAATAAATTATATCAAATAAAAAAAAAAGACAAAAAAAAAAAAAAAAAAAAAAAAAAAAAAGAAAAGGAATTTACTCAAGTAATACAGAAAAACCTTTCTTTCCTAGTATGTATCACTGTAATATATATATATATATATATATATATATATATATATATATATATATATATATATATATGTATGTATATATATATATATATATATGTATATATATGTGTGTGTGTATGTATATATATACACATATGTATATGTATATATATGTATATATACACATATGTATATGTATATATGTGTATACATGTATACATGTGTATATATATGAGCTGACATAATTACTATAATGTTTATTTCTCAGTAAGCATTTATCATTTCTTTTCTTGAGAACTTTCCAATACCTTATTGATGTTTATAATCACCTTTCTATGTCACAACATACCAGAACTTCCTCCTCCTAACTAACTGACACATAGTGACCATTGATGACCTTCCTCTGTTTCCTCCCTCTTTTACCCTTTGCTAATGAGAATTTTACTCTCAAATTATTTTTTAAAAATACTTTAACTATTTTTATCTCATGCATATCAGTGTTGCCCACATATATGTATACGTGTGTGGGGTGTATGTGGATATGTATGTGCACACATGTGCACACATTTGTGAGCCTCTATGTGAGACTGGGACCCAGGTCCTCTGCAAGAGCAGCAAGTTCTCTTAACCACTGAACCACCTCTCCAATGCCCTCTACATTAAAGTTCTATGAAAGTAAACTCATGTGTTATTTGTCTTTCTGTGCCTGGATTATTTCATTTAACATATTGACAGATATCTATTCTTTTCTATGGGTGAATAGCTCAGTATTGTATATATGTAATGTGCTTTCTTTACCCATTCATCAAGTGATAATCACTTAGGTTGTTTTCCATTTCTTGGTTATTATGACTAGTGTTAGCCTCGATATGGAAGTTCAGGTCTCCTGGACTTACAGATCCTAATGTCTTTGTCTCAGTACTCAATAAGGAAATTGATTCATCACATGGCAATTTTATTTCAACTCTTTGAGGAGCTTTCATATTGGATTACAAATTTCTTTTGCACCAACAATGGGCAGGGATTTCTTTGCCCCCTTCCCCCAGTATCCTAATACTTTTAATCTTCCATTCTTGTGAAGGAGGTGACTTTTAACCTGTGTCTTAGGGTTTCCATTGCTGTAAAGAGATGCGATGACCAAGGAAACTCTTATAATGGGCACATTTAGTTGGTTCTGAGGTACAATCCATTATCATGGCAGGAAGCATGGCAGCATTCAGGAAGACATGGCACTAGAGAACATATGGGTTCTCCATCTTGCCCCAAAGGCAAAGAGGAGAAACTAGCTTCCAGGAAGTTAGAAAGAAGCTCACGCAAAGCCAGCCCCACAGTGACACACTTCCTCTAACAAGGCCACATCTCTTAATAATGTCACTCCCTGGACTAAGCATATTCAAATCACCACAATCCTCATTTCCTTGATGATTTGTAACCTGGAGCAGATTGAAAATTTGCCCACTGTGTATTTGTAAATTTTCTTTTTAATAAATATCTATTCTCTTACTATTTGTCCATCTTCCAACAATACTGCTTGCTTCCTAGTACAATTGTCTAAATTCTTCATATACTATGAATATTAAGCCCTTACTTGATCATACCTTAAAAAGATTCTGTACATAGTTTGTCTCTTCGCTCCCTTAACTATTTCCTTGATTATGTGGCATCTTATACTTTTGACTTCTCATTTGCCTGTATTTGATTCAATTTCTTGTGTTTGGGCTCATATTTAAAAAAAAAAAAGTCAACTCTACCATGGTCCTGAACTATTTCTTCTAAGTTTTCTTCAAGTGGTTTCATACTTCAAGTCTTTTATCACTCTTCTGTTCAGTCTAATATGCTGTAAAGGATAGGTGGCTAATTTTATTCTTGTGCATATAGATGTCTGGTTTCCCCTGAATCATCTATTTAAGTGAGTGTCCTTTCTCCAATCTTTTCTTCAAATATTTAACATCTTCATTGATCGACTGAATATGAAAGGATGTATTTCTCTGGTTTCTGTAGTTTCATTACTCAGCGTGTTAAGTTTTGTTCTTCTTTAGTCACTGCATAACTTTGTCATATGTTTTGAAGTTAGGCAATATCATACACAGAAGTATTTTTGGCTATTTGGGCATATATGGTTCTATATAAGTCATGAGGATTTTTTATATTTCCATTAATAAAGTTACCCACAGTTTAGTTGTGATATTTATAAAGTGCTTTAGTAGCAGGAATATTTTAACAATATCTTTCAGTGAATGTGGGATATTATGATGTTACTCTTGAATTTTGACTTGATAGTATCTAGAATCACTGAGGGGGCAAACTTCTGGGGAAGTTCATGAGGGAGTTACTAGGCTGGCTTAATTGAGTTGAGAAGATATATCCTAAATATGGGTGGCACCATCCTGAGGGCTGAGGTTCTGTACTGCACATATAGAAAAAACTTGGCTACAGTCTCAGAATTCACTGCCCTCTGTTTCTTAACTGTGGATATAATGAACAGCTGTCTCAAGCTCCTGCTGCCATGACTCCTCACCATCATGGACCATACTCTCAAATGGTGGGTATAAGCCATTTAATAAGCCCTTCCTTCCTTGAGTTGCTTTTGATAGGCATTTTGTCTCAGCCATGAGAAAACTAACTGATATGGATGTCTTTCACTTGTTTCATTGTTCACAAAATTGTACATCCATTATACCATACAGTAAATGCCTATAAACTAGTGATAAATAAGAACTTCCTTAAACTAACAAAGCACATCAGCATGGAGAACCCACAGCTTACATCACACTCACGGTAACCTCATGGAGAACCCACACTCATGGTGAGGTTCAAAGTCTGACTCTCAAAAAGCAGGAAAAAAAAAGATGTTCATATTGGACACATATATCCGCTATCAAAGAAGAGGTCTTATTTAGGACAATTGGACAAGAAAACAATATAAAAGACATATAGATTGGGAAAAGAAATAAAAATTAATCTATTTTTTAAATGATACAATCTTGCCAATTTTTATGAAATAGAGAAATTCTTTAAAGATTTATACACACATAAAAAGAGAAAAGGTAAAGTGTCATGGGAGAAGAAATCCAATGTTCCAAAATGGACCTCATCTCTCTATAATTCTCTAGCAAACAATTTTTTTAATTAATAAAGCAACTTGCCATAGCATCAAAATGGGCTTCATAAGAATAAATTTAACAAAGGAGTACAAAAATTACACCAAAAATTACAAACCATTGCTTAAAAACTTAGAAATTTAAATTAATGTAAAGGTATCATGCATTCATAAATTAGAAGATTATATGTTTCATTGAGATAGCACTATTCTCCCAGACAAACCTATATATTTAAAAATCTCAAATGTACCAGCTGATTTGTTTACAAAAATGTGTAGAGTCCTACTAAAATACATATACACATACATACACAAACACACTTAGGAGAGACAGACAAGCCCAAATTGAATGCTTTCTTTTATTAGATTTGCTTCAGTCACAGTGTCTCTTCACAACAATAGAATATTGACTATGACACTCATTAAAAGACAAGTCTACCAAAAGCACATCACAATTCTAAATATCTATACACCAAACACAAGGGTATTCAAGTTGGTCCCAGATTTCAAAGGAGAGTTAATGCGATATTCCTCAAATTATTCCACAAAATAGAAATCTACCTATCTTAGGGTTTTATTGCTCTGAAGAGATACCATGGTCAAGGTAACTCTTGTAAAGGCAAACATCTAGTTGGATCTTACAGTTTCAGATACTCATTGCATTATCATCATGGCAAGAAGCATGGCAGCACCCATGCAGACATTGTACCACAGAGGTTGTTGAGAGAACATCTGGATCTGAAGGCATACAGAAGGAGACTGTCTTTCACAGGCAGCCAGGAGGAGGCTGTCTTCTGCATAGGGCAGAGCTCGAGCACTAGGAGACCTCAAAGTCTGCCTACATGGTGACACATTTCCTCCAACAAGGCCACACCTGTTCCAAGAAGGCCATACCTCTTGCCACTTACCATGGGCCAAGCATATTCAAACTACTATATTTCACTCCCTAGCCCCATAGGCTTTTGAAAACACATGAGTCCATAGAGGCTATACCTAGCCAGAATATGATACAAAATAATTTAGTCCAACTTCAAAAGTCCCCACAGTCTCAACAATGTCTAAAAAAAATCTAAAGTTCAAAGTCTTTTCTGAGATTCATGCAATTTCTTAACTGTAATCACCTATAAAATCAAAATCAAAAAGAAGATCACATACTTCCAACATCACAGGATATATATTACCATTCAAAAACATCATAGTGAGGAAATACTGGACTAAAGCAAGGCAGAAAACCACCTGAGCAAACTCCAAACTCTGTATCTCCATGTCTGTTATCAAAGCCCTCTTCAGATCTCCAACTCCTTTTATCTATGTTGACTGCAACAAACTTATTTCTCTTGGGATAGTTCCACTTGTTACCAGCTTTCTTCTGTAGCTATCCCACAACTCCGGTATCTCAGACATCTTGGAGTATCCAAAGCAACTTCAACCTCATAGATTCTTATTCCAACGTCTGGGATCCAAATGATCTTCTGGACTCCTCCAAAGGGCTTGGGTCCTTTCTCCGGCTTTGCCTTCTGAAGCACTGTATGCTCTAGTTTACTCCACTCCATTGCTGCTGCTATTTTTGGTGATCATCCCATGGTACTGGTATCTCCAAAATGCTGGGGTCTTTCATTGCAACTAGGCTTCACCAATAGCCTCTCATAGGCACTCTTCATGGTGCCAAGACTCAAATTCTGTCCTGGGCTGTCAACTGCAACTGAGGCTGCACCTTTACCAAAGGTCTTTCCTGGCCTTACATAGTGCCACATCTCAGCTGCTCTCCATGAACCCATTCATGACTTCACAACAAGTACTACCTTGGTGATTCTTACATATTACCAAGTATATTTCCCAGCTTATTGGTGCTCTCAGAAAACATTCACCCAAAGAGTAATGTTGATCTCATATTAAATACCACTAATTTCTTAGCTCCAGCTAACCAGCATCAATTGTTCCAGTAACCCTTTCTATTCTTGACTCTAAAGCCAGAGCCACATGGCCAAAGTTGCCAAGTTCTGCTGTTTTCTGGGGCTGGACTATGGCCTCTTTGTTCTATTACATCCCTCATTTACTAAGCTTGGCTGTCTTCAAACTTGCTCTGCAAACTGACCTTGAATTCAGAGATCTGCATACCTCTGTCTCCTGAGCTCTGGGTTTAAAAGGTGTGTATCACCATGCCAGGACCTAAGCTTTTCTTTAGCTCCTTTTTATAAGAGCTTTATAAGTTCTGGACTGTAGTTCAATCCAGATATAGTCAAGTTAACAACACAGAATACCCATCACAATCAATCCCTTGTCAATTTGACACACAATCATGTCTCCCTATGTCCAAATGAAGACAATAACCAACTCAGAATAATGTCTAACACAATATAACTATCTCTTGTTCATCTGCAAACCTATAAAAAATAAATTTACCTGTGTGGTATCTTGTCCCTAGCTCATCACTCCTTTAATTCCATTTAATGTCCTTGAACACAAAATTTAGTTTGATTCTACTTCCTTGCATGCCTTTGATCTTTGGACAATTTCATAATTTTTTTCTAAGTTTGCTGTGCTTAATCAAAACACTCCTCATAAGAGTGGACCATAAGACAAAGTCTAAACAACTGGCTTTTTGAGACTTCTTTGTCAATAAAATTAATCTAAATCTCTTTACCTTGGCTTCAGGCAGACTCTTTGAACAAGGGCAAATAGCAACCATATTCTTCAACAAAATACTGCAAGAAAAATATTTAGGCAACATACTGAAATTCTACTCCTCTGAAACATTTTAAACCAGGTTCCCAGAGTTCAAATCACCATCAGCACCAATCTCTTCCATATTTCTATTAAGATGGACCATTGAGCCACACTTGGAGTATTTTACTGCTTTCCAAAGTAGTTGGGCCTAGAACAGCAGTATCCCTCTCCTAGTAGCACCTTCTGTCTTAGTGGTGGAACCAGCCTTAGGACTCTAGTGCTGTGAATAGACATGATGACCAAAGCAACTCTTATAAAAAGCAAACATTTAGTTGGAGCTAGCTTACAGTTTCAGAGATTATTCATTATCATCATGACAATAACCATAGCAGCATCTATGCTGATGTGGTACTGGAGAAGATTTGGGACTTCTGCATCTGGATCTGAAGGCAGACAGGAGATGATCTTCTGCAGGAAGTCAGGAGGAGGCTGTCTCCTGCACTGGGCAGAGTTTGAGCACCAGGAGACTTCAAAGCTCCCTATAGAGTGACAACCTTACTCCAACCAGGCTATACTTATTTTAACAAAGCCACATTTCCTAATAGAGCCATGTCTCATGGGCCAAGCATATTCAAACCACCTCAACTCCATATAAACAAATTGAAACACAAAAACCACATCATATCTCATTAGATGCAAAAAAAATATTTTTGAAAAAAATCCAACACCTTTTCCTGAGAAAAGTCCTGGAAAGATTAGGATACAAGGGACATACCTAAACATAATAAAAGCAATCTATAGCAAGACTATAGAAAACATCAACTGCACGGGCAAACATTCAAATCAGTGCTATTAAATTTTGGAACAAGACAAGGTTGTCCCCTCTATCCATACCCATTCAATACCATACTTAAAGTATTAGTTAGAGCAAAAAGACAGTTGAAGAAGATCAAGAGGGTACAAATTGGAAAAAAAAGAATTCAACATACCTTTATTTGGAAATGATGTGATAGTGATCCTAAAAATTCTTCCAGGAAACTGCTTACTACAGTTTCATTTTCAGCAAAGCAGTAGGATACAAAATAACTCACAAAACTCAGTAGCCTTCCCAAGCACAAATGATGAATGTACTTAAAAAGAAATCAGGGAAATACTACCATTTACAAAAGCCTAAGATAATATAAAATACATTTGTAACTTTAACCAAACAAGTGAAAGACTTGTATGATAAGAACTTTAAGACATTGAAGAAAGGAAGTAAAGAAGATATCAGAAAATGGAAAGATCTTCCATTCATGGATAAGTAGAATTAATATAGCAAAAAAGGCTGTTCTACTGAAAACAATATACAGATTCAATGAAATCCCCATCAAAATTCCAACACAATTTTTCACAGATCTTGAAAAGACATTTCTTAGATTCATATGAAAATATAAAAATAAAACCCAAAAAAACAAACAACAAAGACCAAAACCAAGATAGATAACATTATCCTGACTAATAAAAGAACTGCTAGAGGTATCACCATCTATAATTCATAGTTGTACTACAGTACTACAGTAATAAAAACAAAATGATATTAGCATAAAAGCAGACACATTAATCAATAGAGTCAACTGAAGACCCATACTTCATAAATCCACATACTTATGCACGCCTTATATTTGATAAAGAAGACATAAATACACTTGGGAAAAAAAACAGCATCTTCAATAAATGGTGCTGGTCAAACTGAGTGGCTGCATGTAGAAGAGTAC
Source organism: Apodemus sylvaticus (assembly GCF_947179515.1). NCBI lineage: Eukaryota > Metazoa > Chordata > Mammalia > Rodentia > Muridae > Apodemus > Apodemus sylvaticus. The sequence goes on along the minus strand of NC_067474.1, from coordinate 67,889,422 downwards.
AAATAGATTCATACTGATTATCCTGCACAAAATTCCACTCCAAATGGATCAAAGACTTCAACATAAAACTAGATACTCTGAACCTGATAAAGGAGAAAGTAGGGGAATTGCTTTGAACTCATCAGCACAGGAAAAGACTTTCTGAACTGTACTTGAAGTATTAGCTAGAGCAAAGAGACAATTGAAGAAGATCAAGAAGACACAAATTAGAAAGAAAGAATTAAACATACCTTTATGAACAGAGCAATATTAGCACAGGTAATAAGATCAACAATTAATAAATGGGACCTCATGAAACTGAAAAGATTTTGCACAAAAAAAGAACAATATCATTTTAACAAATTGGTCATCTATAGAAAGGGAAAATATTTTTACCAACTATACACTTGAGATTCAAAATATATAAAGAACTAAAAAAACAATAACAGAATTCTCAAAACAAGAAGATAAAATGACTGACAAAAAGTTAAAGAAATGTTCATCATTCTTAGCCATCAGGGAAATGCAAACTAAAACTAATTTATGGTTATATCTTTCACCTACTGGAATGGCTAAAATCAATAAAACAAATGACAGTTCATGCTGGAAAGGATGTCTAATAAGGGAAACACTCATCCATTGCTGGTTTGAGGGAAAACTTGTTCAGCCAGTATGGAAAACAGTTTGCCAGTTCCTCAGGAAGATGGGAATCAATCTGCCTCAAGATCCAGCTACACGACTCTTGGGCCTGTACCAAAAGAACACTTCATCCTACCACAAAGATCCTTGCTCAACCAATTTCATTGCTGCTCTATTTATTTATTTATATATTTATTTATTTATTTATTTATTTATATTTTTATATAAATTATATATTTTTATTTTCTATATTCTTTGTTTACATTCCAAATGATTTCCCCTTTCCCAGCTCCCCCCTCCCTATATGTCCCATAAACCTTCTTCTCTCCACTCATTCTCCAATCACCTCTCTCCTTTTTCTCTGTCCTGATACTCCCCTACAATGTTAGATCAATCCTTTCCAGGATCAGGACCCACTCCTTACTTCTTCATGGGAGTCATTTGTTATGCTAATTGTGCCTTAGGTATTCAGAGCTTCTGGGTTAATTAATATCCACTTATCAGAGATTGCATTCCATATGTATTCTTTTGTGATTGGGTTGCCTTACTTAGGATATTTTCCAGATCCAACCATTTGCCTAAAAATTTCGTGAATTCATTGTTTTTAATTGCTGAGTAGTATTCCATTGTGTATACATACCACATTTTCTGTATCCATTCCTCCATTGAGGGACATCTGGGTTTTTTTCCAGCTTCTGGCTATTATAAATAAGGCTGCTATGAACATAAGGGAGCATGTGTCTTTATTGCATGCCAGGGAATCCTTTGGGTATATGCCCAGGGGAGGTATAGCAGGTTCCTCCGGAAGTGTCATGTCCAGTTTTCTGAGGAACCGCCAGACTGATTTCCAAAGTGGTTGTACCATCTTACAACCCCACCAGCAGTGAAGGAGTGTTCCTCTTTCTCCATATCCTCGCCAACACCTGCTGTCTGCTGAGCTTTTAACTTTAGCCATTCTGACTGGTGTGAGGTGAAATCTCAGGGTTGTTTTGATTTGCATTTCCCTAATGACTAATGATGTTGAGCATTTATTAAGGTGCTTCTCGGCCATCCGAATTTCTTCAGGTGAAAATTCTTTGTTTAGATCTGTACCCCATTTTTAATAGGGTTATTTGGTTCCCCAAGTTCTAACTACCCAGGATAGCTAAAACTATTCTCAACAGTAAAAGAACTTCTGGGGGAATCAGTATCCCAGACCTCAAGCAATACTACAGAGCAATAGTGTTAAAAACTGCATGGGGTTGGCACAGTGACAGGCAAGTGGACCAATGGAATAGAATTGAAGACCCAGAAATGAATCCATACACCTATGGTCACTTGATCTTTGACAAAGGAGCAGAAAATATCCAGTGGAAAAAAGATAGCCTTTTCAACAAATGGTGCTGGTTCAACTGGAGGTCAGCATGCAGAAGAATGAGAATTGATCCATTCTTATCTCCTTGTACTAAACTCAACTCCAAATGGATCAAGGACCTCTACATAAAACCAGACACACTGAAACTAATAGAAAAGAAACTGGGGAAAACCCTTAGGGACATGGCCAAAGGGGGAAAGTTCCTGAACAGAACACCAATAGCTTATGCTCTAAGATCAAGAATTAACAAATGGTACCTCATAAAATTACAAAGTTTCTGTAAGGCAAAGGACACCGTCAAAAGGACAAATCGGCAACAAACAAATTGGGAAAAGATTTTCACCAACCCTACATCTGATAGAGGGCTAATATCCAATATATACAAAGAACTCAAGAAGCTGCTCTATTTATAACAGCCAGTTGGAAACAACCTAAATGTCCATCAACAAAAGAATGGATTATATATGTATATGTGTATATGTATATATAACATGTATTATATATATCTTATATGCATATATACATATACCTGTGACATATGTATATATGATATATACATATGTAATATAATATATGAATATAATATGTATATATCATATAATATATGTTATATCATAGTATATAATATTTTAAAAATATGTATCAATTTTTAAAAAGCAATTTCCAGGTAGATGGATAGAACTAGTAAAAAATCCTCCTGAGTGAGTTAAGAACTCCCAGAAAAACAAATTTAGTGTATATTTGCTTATATGTGAATATTAGCTATTAAGTCAATGATAACCAAGCTACAATCCATAGAATCACAGAGTTTAGGTATACAGCAAATGATTATGGGGAAGAATAGATCTCTCTAGGAAAGGAAATGTTGCTGGCTGGTGAGAGAGAGGGGCTGGAATGGTAGGATCAAGTGGGAAAGAGTAGGGAAAGGGAACAAGGTAAGGAACACAGGGAGAGATGGCTACAATTAAGGGACATTTGAGGTATAGGAAAGAAATCTAATATAGTATAGCCTTCCTAAAATATATACATTCATGAAGGCAATCTAAATGAAATTACAAAATACTGGGGAAGACAGAGTCCCAACTAAACATCTCTTGTCACCAAATGAAGATTCCAGTGGCAGATTTGGCTTGTATCTAATTCAGTTATTGGGCAAAGGTGTCCCATGGAAAGCCCCAAACAACCCAGACTGTTGCAGAGAGTATAAAAAGTGACAGCAAACCCTATTTCTGAATACAGATACACAATTCATTGAGCATGAACGGGCTGAGCTGGTGCCTACATAGAGCCTTCATCATACATTCTAATGTCTTTTGTGTGGAACGGTACCCTGTGTGCTATCAAAAGAGAAACACAAACACCAACCTAACCACAAATGCTTTGATCCACACTGTTGCCCTGTTTTCAAGATACACTAAGATATACTGGCACAAAGCTTGTGTGCGTAACCACCTAATATTTGATTGAACTTAAGGCCCACTCTCAGAGATGTGACCTACAGTGCTTGGATGACCTAAAAACCGAGACTAGAAGGCCAAAAGGATCTTGAGTAAAGCCAAAAACTACTACTCAAAAGAACAAAAACAAATGTAGCAATGACTCCTGCTGATATTTTGCTTTAGTCATAGTGCTTTGCTTAGTCATCATCAGAGAAGCTTCCTCCTGTGGCAGATGGGAAAAAATACTGAGCCCACAGTCAGACATCGCGCAAAGTGAAAGACCTTTACTATTCACCTATAAACAGAATACGTCCATTAAATCCTGCCATTCTGTGTTCAGGGAACCCTGCACTAGAGGAGGCAGAAAGAGTGTGAGAGTCAGAGGAGATGGAGGACACCAAGAGTATAAGGCCCTCTAAGTCAACACGACCAAAGCTCTTATGAACTCTCAGAGATGGGGAGGCAAACAAGAGGCCATCATGGGCCTGTGCCAGTTCCTCTGTGTAGATGTTACGGCTTCCGGTTCAGTGTTTGCACAGGGTTCCTGTATGGGTGTCTGACTCTTGTGCTTTCTCTTGAGTTCTTTGTCTTCTGTTTGTCTGCTTTAATCTAATTCCAGGGTATTAATTTTTGTTTTATCTTATTATATTTTATTTTATTGTATTTGTATCCCTTAGAAACTTGTTTGTTTTCTAGTGAGAGACAGAAAGAGAGTTAATCCAGATGGGACAGGAGGTGAGAATGAGCTTGTAGGAGTGTAGGGAGGGGAAACTGGAATGAGGATATAGGATTTGAGAAAAAATCTATTTTTAATAAAAGGAAAAAGTGAAATAATAACTAAATTAAAAGCAAACATCTGAGGGACACACACACACACACACAATGACCTACTACAATCCAACAAGAAAAGAACATACACCTTACAGAACAGTTGGCAGAAAGAATGGGCATACTTACCAAAGGAAGGTATGAAGCGTCAAGTCCTGTGACAGGAAGCACAAGAAAGCTGTTCAGACATGAATGCAACAGAATGTCTCAGAGGCAGTGTGCAGATCTTGGAACAAATGTGGCACCCTCGGGGCCATGGGAAACCTGGGGTGTTTTTAAAAAACAGGAGATGGCAGAACATGTTCAAAAAAAAAAAATCAAACATAAGACCCAAGTCTCTCTGAAGCCTTGCTCCACACACTTGATTGATTTGGTATAACCTCCTACCCCTTTTCTTCTAAACTTACAACACAGAAAGAGGGGATGTGCAAAAAAAAGAGCAGAGAAAGACAAGAGCCGAGGGCCACTGCAAGAAAGAGTCCTGCGAGCATCATGATAGCATCTCATTTACTGGGATGGAATGTCCAGCAAATTCAAATTTTGAGGATGTTTAAGATGTTGTTAGTTTTGATTTTGTTGCTATAGATACAGAAAGAGAAAAGGAAGAAAGGTTGTTGCCTCCTTGAGACCCACAAACTCAGAGGGATTAAGGGACAAAGGCATATCCGAACACCTTTCTATCTTCAGTTGCAAATGAAGAAAATGGATAGTCACAGTCCAACAATGAAGGATTGGGTTTCCTGGAATCAAAGATGAGGGGCAGATGACAATCAGAATGGAAACTAAAGGTCTTGGGAAGTGAACGAGACAGAAGAATCTCATGAAATCAAGAAGCCTGCAAAAGGAAGAAAGAAATTCCAGCACAGGGCAAGACTTGGCAGACCAGCCCTGGAGTTCTCTTCACCCAGAAGCACTCCCCCAGCCTGGCAAAAGCTGTCTCATCTCAAAGGCATCCCATGTCCAGAGATGAAGGCAGGGATTTGGGTTGGGGGGAGCACTTAACATCTCACAGTAGTGATATTTGCAGTTTCCTCTCTCTCTCTACCAAAGGTCTATGTCAGCATCTGTGACTTATTCTACTTGACGCTTTTCAGACTTAAGGCTGTGGGATGCCAGCCACATCTGTCACTCTCCTTGAAGCTCTACCTCTATGACATGGCAGGAAAAAGTGGGAGAAGATTCTAAAGAGTGGATTATCCATCCATGCCTCATTGGGACAAATATCTGGTGGTTAGTGACATATGTAGTAGTCTGCTAAGCTCTGGTGAAATAAAAATGAATTAATTCTCATTATGGTATACCAATCTAGCAGGAGAAACAAATGATAATTACATAACAAAACACCACAAAATGATCATCTCAAACTGAGAGAATAGAGATGCTAGCTTTCAATGGGGCATTATTATTGATTTTTTTATAATATGGAAAAATTTACCTAATCAAAGGTTGAAAAGACCTAATGGAAGCACAGTGCAAGAAGTACTTACTAGTACTTAACCCCAAAATAGGCTTGTTCAATCAATGAATATGTCATCATCATGACCATTAGTGGGTGCAACACAGAATGAGTCCACAGGTAGATACATCTGGTTAACATACTTAAATGAAAGAAAACAAATGTATTGCTTCATTAACTGGCATTACTAAGATGTTCTTTGCAACATAATTCTTTGAGATTAGAAATACCATGTAGAACTTTCCAGGCTTATTTAGTCATAGGACTTCCCTCCAGGACTAGTGTTATAAGAACTAGACAGTGAAAAACAGTGGAGCAGAGACGACGGAGGAGCATGACATTGTATGTGGTACTTTCCTTCCTAAGCAGAAATTTATGTTTCTCATGTGCATGTTTTGTAGTCTCTAGCAGGGGTTATGAGGCCACAATAATGCACTGAAGAATGGGAGCACAGACATGAACCAATTTATTTTACATCCAAGCATACTGACTTACTTCAATGACATGCATATGCTAAAATCTAAAAACTCAGAGAGCTTTTAGTTAAATGCCCTGAAATATGAAAATTTCATGTCTAGAACGTCATGGGCTCCACAGGCAGGAAGTGGAACTGGAAATACATGAAGAATTTTCTTACTTCATCAAACTAATCCTTTCTTTTTTTAAATAATTTTTATTAGATATATTCTTTATTTACATTTCAAATGTTGTCCCCTTTCCTGGTTCCCCCTGCCCCGGAAACCCCTTTATCCATTCCCCTTGCCCCTGCTCACCAATTCTCCCACTCCCACTTCCCTCTCCTGGCATTCCCCTATGCTGGGGCATCTAGCTTTCTCAGGACAAAGGGCCTCTCCTTTGATGTTCAACAAGGCATCCTCTGCTGCATATGCATCTGGAGCCATGGGTTCCTCCATGTGTACTCTTTGGTTGGTGGTTTAGTGTCTGGGAGCTCTGGGAGTACTGGTTAGTCCATATTGTTGTTCCTCCTATGGGGCTACAAGCTCCTTCAGTTCCTTAGGTCCTTTCTCTAGTTTCTCCATTGGGATCCCTGCGCTCAGTTCAATGGTTTGCTGAGAATGTCTCCCTCTGTATTTGTCATGCATTGGCAGAACCTCCCAGGTGACAGCTATATCAGGCGCCTGTTGGCAATCCCTTGTTGGCATCCACAATAGTGTCTGGGTTTGGTAACTGTACATGGGATGGATCCCTAGGTGGGGCAGTCTCTGGATGGTCCTTCCCTCAGTCTCTGCTCCACACTTTGTCTCTGTATCTCCTCCTTTGGGTATTTTGTTCCCCCTTCTAAGAAGGACCAGAGTATACATACTTTGTTCTTCCTTCTTCTTGAGCTTCATTTGGTCTGTGAATTGTGTCTTATATTCCAAGCTTCTGAGCTAATACCCACTTATCAGTGAGTGCATAACATGTGTGTTCTTTTATTACCTCACTCAGGATGATATTTTATAATTCCATCCATTTGCCTAAGAATTTTATGAATTCAAGAATTTTCAAATGAGGAATTTCGCATGGCTGAGAAGCACCTAAGAAATGATCAACATCCTTAGTCATCAGGGAAATGCCAATCAAAACAACCCTGAGATTTCACCTCACACCAGTCAGAATGGCTAAGATCAAAAACTCAGGAGACAGCAGGTGCTGGCAAGCATGTAGAGAAAGAGGAACTCTCTTCCACTTCTGGTGGAATTGTAAGCTGGTACAACCACTCTGGAAATCTGTTTGGCAGTTCCTCAGAAAATTGGGCATCATACTACCAGAGGACCCTGCTATACCACTCTTGGGCATATACTCAGAGGATTTTCAAGCATGTAATAAGGGCACATGCTTCACTATGCTCATAGCAGCCTTATTTATAATAGCCAGAAGCTGGAAAGAACCCAGATGTCCCTCAACAGAGGAATAGATACAGAAAATGTGCTACATTTACACAATGGAGTACTACTCAGACTAATCCTTTCTTCTTAGATACTGGAGCCTAAGCATTCATAAGCGTGCCTGAGTAGATGTTAAAGCAAAACATACATCATTCTCATCTCAACAAGTTCTTTATTTTTTCCAAAATTGTACTCACTGTACAAGGTACACATATGTCTATTGGTAGGAACTACCAGACATAATTTAACTTCTCCTTCCCAGTGTGGGGAGCAGATGACTACATAGTCACCCCAGATTTCTTTAAAGATGTACTCATAAACATGGTCTCCCTGGGAGTGTGACATCCTACATGATGATAGATATTTCCAATATTGTCTTTTAATTGTTTGTATCTTCACAAAATCCTAGAACATTTTTGTACTGCATTATATTACTTACATAGGCATTGACCTCGCTAATCAAACCATGAGCTCATTGAAGCTGAAACTGCATATTTTTCATTTTTATATCCCATGTGCAAATTCAGAAGGTCCTGGTGTGCCATTCTAAAGAGCTTGGACCTAATCCCAAGAGCAATTGGAAGCACTGGAGGTTTTTAAATAGAGTCAGTCTTTAATAGGACTAGATTTGCATTTAGAAAGCCCTTTGGCTGGATTGAGGAAAGTAGATTAGAGGCAGGGAGCCAGGTTGAGGGGAGAGGCCAGTGGAAAGGCAGTAAGAGTAGTGGAGGTGAGAGATGCTGTGTACTGAACTAGGACAGTAAAGGAGGGAACAGCCAGAGGTTGTTAGGACACAGGCTGAGTCTAATAACTCATGAAATGCCATACACAGGGAAGGTGGAGGTTTACATGGCTGACATTTTTAGTTGTAATTACACTACAGCTCAGGGAAGGAGAATGATGGGAAAGTCTACGAAAGAAGAGGATTAAGATGTTCCTTACAAGTAAACCTCTCTCTGAAGCTTCATTCCTATTGGACCTCCAGACAGAAAGACACTCCCTAACTCAGTGTCAGGCTAGCTTCTAACTCTTTGTTTATGAGTTAGTCATTCAGACATTGAAATGCATTTGTCAAAAATAAGCAAAAAACAAAAAACAAAAAAACAAAAAACAAACAAGAAACCCTCACCTGAGGGTTTGAGCCCAATCTTGATTGAGCCCAGAACCCAGAGACTATTTATTTCTCAGTGTCCAAAGAGTATGGCCACCTTGCTGTGGAAATGGTAGCAAGGTTGAATTAAAAACCCTGGATACATGGAGAGGAGGCATATGACCCAGACCAAGAAATTCCATGTCCTATTGTTTTCCTTTGGGTCCACTTTTCTCTGTAAAATGAAAGTTCAAATTGATGTTCTGCTTACCTAAGAGAGCGCTTGCAAAGCTCAAAGGAGATAGTCTACTAGAAAACAACTTGCATGCTGCATCTTATGAATCTAAATTTGAAAGCATACCTTGAGTGTCGTCAAGGGAACATGATCTGGAGAGCTGCAGTTGAAAGGCAGTTGGTTTGTTTATTTATTCATATCAGATGAGTAGTCTACATCAATATAGTATAACTACTTTTGTTCTCATTCCTAGCCCAACTGTGAAACCTGCTTTGAAATCTCAGTGTCACTGAAGGCTCATTTCCTTTGTGTGAAGTCTTGGAGATAACTTTGTCTTTTTGGCTATTAGACAACTCTTCAGGTCAGTGCATACCCCAAGCACTACATACTACCCCTACTACTACTCCACTGGCCAAGACATCATCATTTGTCCTATACATGGTGACAAGAGTCTCCTAACTTCCTTCTTGTCTAGTTCTTTCCTACAGTATAATCACCAATGTGAACACACTTGATATTCCAATGATTCCACTGCTTTTCTCAAATATCTGTAATTATTTGAATAAAATCTGAAATTCTTTTTTATTTAAATTAGCTTTTGCAAAAAAAATTCTAAATAAATGCTGCATTTATATCATTTCTATGCCTATCTCCCCTTCTAACTCTCTCTTAAATTCATGACCTCTTCATCTTTACTTACTATTGTTATGTCTGTCTGTCTATCTATCTATCTACCTATCTATATTCTTTATATTAGTAAAGACAACCTGATGAGACCATTTAGTGTTGCTTATACATATGCGTGTGTAGGGTTGACAACTCAGCGTTGGATAATCTGTCAGGAGCCTGTCCCTGGAGAAGGATAACTCTCCATTTCTCAGCGCTCATTACTTATCTGTACCTCTTCATCTAAGGGTAGGACCTTGTGAGATTTCCATAAACATTGGCATATTAAGTGATGTTGTCACTGTGTAGGTCTGGTTTAGGGAATCACATTATTAAGATTTCCTAAGTACAGCTTCCATATTACTTATAGATAACATTATCTCACAACAGACATCCTGGTCCTGTGCTTCTTACAATCTTACTCTCACATTTTGCTTATAGTTTCTGAGTCTTAGGTATAGAGATTATGTTATACGTGTGTTAGTTGAAGTTGTCCATCATGTAGCTACTGGTTCTGTATATTTTGTACAATTTTTAGATTTCCTTAGTGGTCTTCATCTACTACAAAAGAAACACATTTGATGAAGGGGTGAGATCTTTCATGATTTGTGGGTATAAGGATACGTATTTAGAATTCAGTTAGGAATTATACTGCTTTACAAAAGTGGCAATGTTAGGTTCTCTTGAATGCATAATGTCACCACTTGGTGACACACAGTATCAAACATGAATTCATTTCCAATTGAGTAGGTCTTAAGCCCAACTATTGTTAACCCTCAAGGTGTAAGTACCACATCGTCCATGATATCTTACCATACTGGTCATTGTTGTGGTCTGTAGGACTTACAGGTGGGTAAGGCTATTAATTGTTTTTCTTCCTTTGCAGCTTATACAGCGCCTTCTGATACTGTCAGAGCTGGATCTCAAGAGTGACGATTTCAGGTTGGTTTTAGCTTGATTCCTCCAAGTTCCAAGTCTGAAATTTGTGGTGATTTTAGTAATTGGGTCTTACCTTCAAGATCTGAGAGGTAAGCAATGTCAACATCAACAGTCTCTAGTATTTTGGGAGTCTCTCCAACTCCTCTTTACCAACAACTCAGTCTTTGGAGATTAGGAAGTGTTATCACCTCAAGTGACATATCTTTATTAAATTAAATGAGTGTGTGTATACTTATGTATGCATGTATGTATGTACGCATTTTAGGTAAACATAAAATATATTTCTATGTTTTTCAAACATCCTTAGTTCTCCCTCTCTGTCTCTGCCCCCTTCTCTTTCTCCTGTGCATGATCTATCCATCTGTCTGTCTATCTATCTATCTGTCTGTCTGTCTAATCTCTCCCTCTATATTAGTTTCCTTGTCCTCGTCCCAGTTTAAATACCCTCCCATTGTGGTAATCTGACTCATCTCTTTCTTGACTCTAGTTTTAACAACCCTTTTCATTGTTGTTGTTTGTTTAATTGATTGATTAGTTGATGGGTTCGTTGGTTGTTGGTTGGATGGTTGGTTGGTTGGTTGGTTGGTTGGTTTTGTTTGGATTTTCTAGACAGGATTTCTCTGTGATGACCTAGCTGTCCTGGATCGCTCTCTCGCTCTCTCTCTCTCTCTCTCTCTCTCTCTCTCTCTCTCTCTCTCTCTCTCTCTCTCTCTCCTCTCTCTCTCTCTCTGAAAACAAAGCTTGCCTCAAACTCACAGAGATATTTCTGCCTCTGTATCCAAAGTCCTGGGAGTAGATTATGTACCACTGCCCAGCTGTTGTGGATTGGTGGTGGATTGGTTTATTTTTAACTCCTTTCTTTCACCAAAATTTCCCCTTTGCTATGTGCATCTCACTTCATCCACTCTCCTCTTTAAATTTTATGTCACCAGAGAAGTTTTGAGCTCCCTTTGACAAAGCAGCACCACTATCCTCCTACAGCACCATTCTCTGTCGCATTTCTGGGCTTAGTTTTATTCTGCAGCAATTTCACAAGATCTGCTCATTTTATGTGTATTTACATATAATAATTTAGTGGTATGTGCAGTCCTAGCTTGTAGTCTAAAAGACTTATTTATTTAGAGTCTTTTTTTAAGTCATGGCTAACCTAGAATTCACTATGAAGACCAAGCTGACTTTGAACTTGTCGTCCTTCTCCCTCTACTTTCAAATGCAAGGATTACAGACATGTACCACCATACTCAATCACAATTAAGTACCAAAAATCAAAGCAAAATTTAAAAAGTATAACAGCCTCTTGATTTAGGATCCATGACCTCACCAGTCATGGACAATCTTTAAATGTGAGCTCTAGGACAGCCATATTCATTTTTATAAACACTTACTAAACACTACTGGATCCTTTATATTGGCTTCTGAAAATCAGACATGTCTATGTCTGAATAAGACATAGACAATGTTCTCTTGGAATTCGGAGTTCAATGCAAGGGAAGTCGTATAAAAACAAATAACAGCAGAGGAGAAAATTCCCAGAACAGACAAGCACACACCATGCCAAGCATTTAAGTTTCTGTGTTTGCACACCTCAGAATGATATTATCATGTGCTACCACAGGATATCAATTGTGCCACCACAGGAATGTCTGATGGGCTCCAGTAATCCTTAAGACCAACCTTCATGGGAGCTCTTGACTACCCTATGATGTGTTTCCATACTAGGACAAGCCAGTGGTTTTGGCTTCCTGCCTTAGCATTGCCTTGTATAATCTATAACTTCACATGAATTGCAGAACTGAGTGGCATTCAAAGCAAGGTGCATGGCCATGACATTTTGCTAATGATTGAACTGAGACATCACCTTTTCAGTCTCTGCTTCTATGGACACTGTTTCTATATTTGTTCCCAAGAGGTGACTTTTCTGTTTGCCATTAGGGTCCGGCAGAGGTAGAGGACCCAACAAAGGGAGAGAACCAAGCAGAGGGAGAGGGACCAGCAGAGGATGAAAATTCCTGAAAAGTGGAAGAAATAAGCAAGAAGAGAGCAGAGCACCCCTAGTATCCAAAAGCCTTACAAAATGTGGCATTGCCAAACTTAGTCAGGAGATCTTTGCTTACTTCATGCTATCTGGACCAGAGTTAGGAAGGAAGGAAGAAAGGAAGGAAGGAAGGAAGGAAGGAAGGAAGGAAGGAAGGAAGGAAGGAAGGAAGGAAAAAAGAAAGAAAGAAAGAAAGAAAGAAAGAAAGAAAGAAAGAAAGAAAGAAAGAAAGAAAGAAAGAAAGAAAGAAAGAAAGAGAGAGAGAGGCAAAGAGAGAAAGAGAGAGGAGGGAGAGGAAGGGGGGAGAAAGGGAGGGAGGGAGGGAGGGAAGGAAGGAGGGAGGAAGGAAAAATCCCACAATTTCTCCAGTCCTGCCTCATGAAATACAATAAAATACCTGCTCTTAATTTAAAATTGTACCACCTGATTCTGTCTTCTATGCCTTGAAGTACCTGGAAGTCATGACTGTTCCCATGCTCTGAAGACTCAACATATATCTAGTACCAATCCTTGCTTCCAATAATCAATAATTTTATTTATTTAGTGCCATCGATTTCCTAGAAAAATATGAGTTGAAATGATTAGCAAAAAGATAAACTTGAGGAGCTATTGGCAATTCATAGCTGCTGAGGGAGAGTCAGTTTTCTTTCGGGGTGTGGTGCTTGGTAAGTGGATCGTGCTCCAGGGGATGGCTCCACATCCAAAAGTATATGGTCATTCCAAACTGGATTCAAGGTATTAAGAAAGATAAGAAAGGCAGGAGAGACGCAAAGCTGAGTGGGTAGGAAAGGTGTTGGTCCTGAGAGGAGTTAGGAGTTAATATGGTTGAAATATATTGATTGAAACTCACAAATAAGTAAAGTAAGCACTGGAAAACGGGAAGATGCAGCAAGAATTCACTGAATGTCATGTAAGCTTTTGATTATTAATCTGTACAGTAAACCAGGGAAATAGGGAGGTTTCACCCAGTTTACAAATAAGGAAGAGGGCTCTGGAGAGGGAAGGTAGAACAACAAAGGGTGTTGTTTCCTTAATTTCTTTCTCAGCCTGTTTATCCTTTGAGTAGAGAAAGGCCACTGATTTGTTTGGGTTAATTTTATATCCAGCCACTTTGCTGAAGTTGTTTTATCAGGATTAGGAGTTCTCTAGTGGAATTTTTGGGGTCACTTAGGTATACTATCATATCATCTTCAAATAGTGATATTTTGACTTCTTCCTTTCCAATTTGTATTCCTTTGACTTCCTTTGGTTGTCTAACTGCTCTGGCTAGAACTTCCAGTAGTATATTAAACAGGTAGGGAGAGAGTGGACAGACATGTCTAATCCCTGATTTTAATGGGATTTCTTCAAGTTTCTCTCCAATTAGTTTGATGTGTGCTACTGGTTCGCTGTATATTGCTTTTATTATGTTTAGGTATGGGCCTTGAATTCTTGATCTTTCCAATACTTTTTATCATGAAGGGGTGTTGGATTTTGTCAAATGTTTTCTGAGCATCTAATGAAATGATCATGTGGTTTTTATCTTTGAGTTTGTTTATATAATGGATTATGTTAATGGATTTCCATATATTGAACCATCCCTCCATCTCTGGGATGAAACCTACTTGATCATGATGGATGATCATTTTGATGTGTTCTTGGATTCTGTTTGTGAGAAATTTATTGAGTATTTTTGCATCAATATTCATAAGGGAAATTGGTCCGAAGTTCTTTTTGTTTGTTTGGTCTTTGTGAGGTTTTGGTATCAGTGTGACTGTGACTTCATAGAACAAATTGGGTACTGTTCCTTTTGTTTCTATTTTGTGGAATAGTTTGAAGAGTATTGGTACTAGGCTTTCTTTTTTTTTTAATTAGATATTTGTTTTACTTACATTACATGTTATCCCTTTTCCTCATTATGCCTCTGAAAAACCCTATGCCATCCTCCTCTCCCTGCTTACCAACCCCCCTCCCACTTTCCTGACCTAGCATTCCCCTACACCTGGGCATGGAGCCTTCACAAGACCAATGACCTCTCCTGTCACTGATGTCTGAAAAGGCCATCCTCTGCTACATATGTAGCTGGAGCTATGGGTCCTTCCATGTGTATGTACTCTTTATTTGGTGATTTAGTCCCTGGGAGCTCTGGGGGTACTGGTTGATACATATTATTATTGTTTCTCCTATGAGTCTGCAAACCTCTCCAGCTCCTTGGGTACTTTCTCTAGCTCCACCATTGGGGACTCTATGCTCAGTCCTTTGGTTGGCTGTGAGGCATGGGTATTTTGATACCCCTTCTAAGAAGGACAGAAGGATCCACACTTTGGTCTTCCTTCTTCTTGAGCTTCATGTGGTCTGTGAATTGTATCTTGGGTATTCTGAGCTTTTGGTCTAATATCCACTTCTCAGTGAGTGCATACTATGTGTGTTCTTTTGTGATTGGGTTACCTCACTCAGGATGATATTTTCTAGTTCCATCCATTTGCCTAAGAATGTCATAAATTCATTGTTTTTAATAGTTGAGTAGTTCTCCATTGTGTAAATATACCACATTTTCTGTATCCATTCCTCTATTGAGGGACATCTGGGTTCTTTCTAGCTTCTGGCTATTACAAGTAAGGCTGCTATGAACATAGTGGAGCATGTGTCCTTATAACATGTTGGAGCATCTTCTGGGTATATGCCCAGGAGTGGTATAGCTGGGTCCTCAGGTAGGACCATGTCCAATTTTCTGAGGAACTTCCAAACTGATTTCCAGAGAGGTTTTACCAGCATGCAATCCCACCAGCAATAGAGGAGTGTTCCTCTTTCTCTACATCCTCTCCAGAATCTGCTGTCCCCTGTGTCTCTGTTTATTTTTTGTTTCCATGAACTGTCCACTGATGAGATTGGTGTGTTGAAGTCTCCCACTATTATTGTGTGAGGTATAATATGTGCTTTGAGCTTTAGTAAAGTTTCTTATATAAATTTGGGTGCCCTTACACTTGGAAAATAGATGTTCAGAATTGAGGGTTTTTCTTGGTAGATTTTTCCTTTGATGGATATGAAGTGTCCTTCCTTATCTCTTTTGAGAAATTTTTGTTGAAAGTTGATTTTATTTGATATTAGAATGGCTACACCAGCTTGTTTCTTGGGATTATTTATGTGGAAAATTGTTTTCCGGCCTTTTACTTTGAGTTAGTATCTGTCTTTGTCACTGATGTGGGTTTCGTGCATGCAGCAAAATGTTGGGTACTATTTATGTATCCAGTCTGTTAGTCGTTGTCTTTTTATTGGGGAATTGAGTGCATTGATGTTAAGAGATATTAGGAAAAAGTCAATGTTGCTTCCTGTTACTTTTGTTATTAGAGGTAGAATTACGTTTATGTGGCTATCTTTTTTTTGGTTTGTTAAAAGAAACTAGAGGTCAGCATGCAGAAGAATGGGAATTGATTTATCATTGTCTCCTTGTACTAAGCTCAACTCCAAATGGATCAAGAACCTCCACATAAAGCCAGACACTCTGAAGCTAATAGAAAAGAAACTGGGGAAGACCCTTGAGGACATCAGTACAGGGGGAAAGTTCCTGAACAGAACACCAATAGCTTATGCTCTAAGAGCAAGAATTGACAAATGGGACCTCATAAAATTACAAAGTTTCTGTAAAGCAAAGGATATCATCAAAAGGGCAAATCGGCAACCAACAAATTGGGAAAAGATCTTCACCAACCCTACATCAGATAGAGGGCTAATATCCAATATATATAAAGAACTCAAGAAGTTAGACTCCAGAAACCAAATAACCCTATGAAAAAATGGAGTACAGAGTCAAACAAAGAATTTTCACCTGAAGAACTTCGGATGGCGGAGAAGCATCTTAAAAAATGCTCAACTTCATTAGTCATTAGGGAAATGCAAATCAAAACAACCCTGAGATTTCACCTTACACCAGTCAGACTGGCTAAGATTAAAAATTCAGGAGACAGCAGATGTTGGCGAGGATGTGGAGAAAGAGGAACACTCCTCCACTGCTGCTGGGGTTGCAAATTGGTACAACCACTCTGGAAATCAGTCTGGCGGTTGCTCAGAAAACTGGGCACCTCACTTCCAGAAGATCCTGCTATACCACTCCTGGGCATATACCCAGAAGATTCCCCAGCATGTAATAAGGATACATGTTCCACTATGTTCATAGCAGCCCTATTTATAATAGCCAGAAGCTGGAAAGAACCCAGATATCCCTCAACAGAAGAGTGGATGCAAAAAATGTGGTATATATACACAATGGAATACTATTCAGCCATTAGAAACAATGAATTCATGAAATTCTTAGGCAAATGGATGGAGCTAGAGAACATCATACTAAGTGAGGTAACCCAGACTCAAAAGGTGAATCATGGTATGCACTCACTAAAAAGTGGTTATTAACCTAGAAAACTGGAATACCCAAAACATAATCCACACATCAAATGAGATACAAGAAGAACGGAGGAGTGGCCCCTTGTTCTGGAAAGACTCAATGAAGCAGTATAGGGCAAAATCAGAACAGGGAAGTGGGAAGGGTTGGGTGGGAAAACAGGGGGAGGGAAGGGGACTGATGAGACTTTTGGGGAGTGGGGGTCCAGAAAATGGGAAATCATTTGAAATGTAAATAAATATATCAATAAATTAAAAAAGAAGAAGATTATTTTCTTGCTTTTTCTAGGGTGTAGTTTCCCTCCTTTTGTTGAAGTTTTCCATTTATTATCCTTTGAAGGACTGAATTTGTGGAAAGCTCAAAGCACATATTGCACCTCACACAAAACAAATATGTAATTTTATTTTTGACATGTAATACCTTGATTTCTCCATCTATGGTAATTGAGAGTTGTGCTGTGTATAGTAGACTGGGCTAGTATTTTTGATGTCTTTGGGTCTGTATGACATCAGCCCAGGCTCTTCTGTCCTTGATAGTCTCTAGTGAGAAGTCTGGTGTAATTCTGAGAGGTCTACTTTTATATGTTACTTGATGTTTTTCCCTTAGTGCTTTTAATATTCTAACTTTTTTTAGTGCATTTGGTGTTTTGATTATTATGTGACAGGAGGAATTTCTTTTCTGGTACAATCTATTTTGAGTTCTATAGGCTTTTTGTATGTTCATAGGCATCTCTTTCTTTAGGTTAGGGAAGTTTTCTTCTATAAGTTTGTTGGAGATATTTACTGGCTCTTTTAGTTGGAAATCTTCACTCTCTTCTGTACTTATTACAAATGGTTTGCTCTTCTCATTGTGTCCTGGATTTCCTGAATGTTTTGGATTAGGACCTTTTTGTATTTTGCATTTTCTTTGACTATTATGTCAATGTTTTCTATGATATATTCTGCACCTGAGATTCTCCCTTCCATGTCTTGAATTCTGTTGGTGATGCTTGTATCAATGACTCCTGATCTTTTTTCAAGGTTTTCTAGCTCCAAAGTTTTTTCCCTTTGTGAATTCTTTATTGTTCATACTTATATTTTTAGATCCTAGATGGTTGTGCTCAATTCCTTTACCTGTTTGCTTGTGTTTTACTGTAAATCTTTAAGACTTTTGTGTTTCCTTTTTAAGGGATTCTACCTGCTTACTTGTGTTCTCCTGTATTTCTTTAAGGAAGTTATTTATGTCCTGCTTAAAGTCCTCTATCAGCATCATGAGATGTGATTTTAAATCCAAATCTTGCTTCACTGTTATGTTGGGGTATCCAGGACTTGCTGTTGTGGGAGAACTGGGTTTTGATGATGCCATGTAACCTTGGTTTCTATTGGTAGGTTCTTGCACTTGCCTTTGACCATCTCCTTATCTGTAGTGTTAGTTGGTCTTGCTGTCTCTGGCAGGAGCTTGTCCCACCTGTGGGCCTGTAAGGCTGTGTCAGCACTCCTGGGGGACCAGCTCTCTCCTGGCAAGACCTGTGTATAGAGGGCTGTGCGACAGCGCTAACTCTAGGGTACAGACAGTGATCAGAAAGATCCTGTCCCAGCTATTCCACTGTTCCTGTGCCCTGTGTCCTCCAGGCAGATCCCACTTTGGACAGTTCTTGGTGAGAATGTGGAGATCTTACCTCCAGGTCTGAGAGTGAGAGCACTCCTGGAAGACCACCTCTTTCCTGGCAGGGCCTGTGTACAGAGTGCTGTGGGACAGCCCCAGCTCCAGGGTGCAGATGGTGACCAGAAGGATCCTGTCCCAGCTGCTCCACTGTTCATATGCCCTGCGTGCTCCTGGCTAGTCCTGCCTGGGGTAGATTCCTCATTTTGCCTCCCATTATTTGGTTAGCATTTCCCAGACTGCTTTCTTTCTAACTCTCAATTTTTTTGACTATATTTGCAGTTTACTCTATTCTAATTAAGCACATTTCATTTTACCTTCAATTCCAAAACAACTTTGTCTTTTTCTTCATATTATTTTCTGAGTTTTGTTGATCCTAATCACCTATTTTGATTCTGAGCTTTCAGATTTCTTATTTGGAAACATTTTCATATTGACTTGTATTCAATTTAAGTCGGGATAATGTACCATGTTTTTTTTTTTTCCTTCTGTCTTATCTTTTGTTTTAAAGAAAGAATTTTCCTCTTTTCTTATATTTCAGTAAACAATTGTTTTCCATTTATTTCTTAATGATTTATTCTTTCCCAAACAGTTAAATTGTCATATGTGCAAAAATGATGAATTTAGATGTACTACTAGAGTCATTTTTACAAAAATACTATTTATTTTGCCATAGCGAGTTCAGTAACTTTTATTTTAATTAATTGCTCTTTTCTCAAATGGCCCTCTACTTAAATTGATGGAGATGAAATTTGGTGTGTCTTGTCTTTTAGTGATTATGTGCTGTGTCTGCAACCTTTTTTATTTACAAACATTGCTCTCTTCATTTCGCACCAAACCCAAATGTATCATCTTTCTCCAATGAACCAGCCCTCCCTTCCCAGAAGCTGCCCTCCACCGCAATTCTTTATTAAAATTCTCTGTGGTAAAAGTCTCAAGTAATGAGCATTTCAGTGCCTGTGTCTCAGATCTTTATTAGCACCACTACACTGCACTACAGTTCCTTATGGGGGTGATATTTGGTTCCTCTCCAATCCATCTTTGGGGGGGAACTGGTGTCCACACTGGCTCTTCCAGCAGATTTCTGAGCTTACCTATGTGCTGATGCCTCTGCTTCCCTATGCATTAGTTTCTTGTTTCTGCTTCCACAAACTATCTCAAACTTGGTGGCTTCATTCAACACAGTTCTAAAAGTCAGATGACTAAAGTGCTTCAACTTAGTTTAAAAGCAAGCACTTAATAATATCCACTTATTAGTGAGTGCATACCATGTGTATTCTTTTGTGATTGAGTTACCTCACTAAAGATATTCTCAAGTTCTATCCATTTGCCTAAGAATTTCATAAATTCATTGTTTTTAATAACTGAGTAGTACTTCATTGAGTAATTTACCTCATTTTCAGTATCCATTCCTCTGTTGAAGGACATCTGGGTTCTATCCAACTTCTGGCTATTACCATATGAAGCTCAAGAAGAAGGAAGACCAAAATGTGGATGCTTCAGTCATTTTTAGAAGGGAGAACAAAATACTCAAGTGAGGAAATACAGAGAGAAAGTATGGAACAGAGACTGAAGGGAAGGCCATTCAGAGACTGCCCCACCTGGGGATCCATCCCATATACAGACATCAAACCCAGACGCTATTGCAGATGCCAAGAAGTGCTTGCTGACAGCAGCCTATTATAGCTGTCTCCTGAGAGGCACTACCAGAGCTGGACAAATATAGATGTGGATGTGTGCACCATTGGATAGAGCCATGGAGACCCCAACGGAGGAGTTAGAAAAGGACTGAAGGAGCAACCTCATAGGAAGAACAACAATATCAACCAACCAGACCCCCAAGAGCTCCCAAGGACTAAACCAACAACCAAAAACTACACATGGAGAGACCTTTGGCTCCAGCTGCATATGTAGCAGAGGACTGCATTGCCTGGCATCCATAGGAGGAGAGGCCCTCGGTGGGTCCTGTGAAGGCTCGATGCCCTAGTGTAGGGGAATGCCAGGGAAGGGAGGTAGGAGGGGAAGCATCCTCATAGAAGTAGGGGAAGGGAGAATGGGAGAGGGAGGTTCCAGAGGGGAAATGGGAAAGCGAATAACATTTGAAATGTAAATATATAAAGTGTCCAATAATAGAAAAGGAAAAATAAAAGCAATATATGTGGATACCTTGAGAGGCTTATGGTAGAGTAGGCTTCCTCCTTCCAGGTTCTAGAAGCCACGGCATTCCTTGATATGAAGCTGCATCTTCCATCTCATGCCAGAGACTTAATCTTTCCCATGCAGCGCTTTCTCTTCTCTTCCTCCTGTGTGTATCACATTAGGGCTATATTTCATTTGGGTCCATTTTATTGTATAATCTAAGATAATCTTTCCATATCAAAATTATCTGATTATCAGTCTTAATATATTCTACAACTTGAATTCTATTCTATTTAACCTTGTAACAGCTAATATATTTGCAAAATACGAAATTGGCTTGTAGATATCGTTGAGGAGGACATTATTCTGCCCACTATAACCTATTCACACAGAAACTGGAGTTTATAAGACTCTGTTTTGGTGTGCTTTAAGCATAGGTTATTTGTTCATTTGCTTTTTCCCTTGCTGCCCATAGTTTGGAAGTGGATATGGCCAATTTAGGCTTTAGGTAGCTAACAAGTTTGTACCACAAACTTGACTCACCCCATCCACTTATTTCTTCAAAGGTTTCATATCTGCTACCTTCAGTTATCTGTTTTATTAGTTTTTAAAATATTGATATGTGAAGCTTAATGAGTTTATGTAATGAGTTTAAATATAGGATTTGCATAGTCACCTTGGTTTTGGTGATCCTCTTCCCTCAACTCTCATTCCTCTTCTCCAGTCTCTTGCACCTTCCTGCTTCTTCTGGTCCCTTCTCACCATCCTCTCCTCTGCTCTCATGCCATACATATTCTATTACCCTCTTTTCTCCCCTCACTTAAGACATTCCCTACATTTTTATGACCTATACACACACACACACACACACACACACAGAGAGAGAGAGAGAGAGAGAGAGAGAGAGAGAGAGAGAGAGAGAGAGAGAGAGAGAGAATATATAGAATAAGTGTATGAGAGAAACATGTAGTAGATGTCTTTCTGAATCTGAGATGCTTGGTATAAGACCATGATTTCATGTTGCAACCATTTTCTTACAAAGATCATGATTTCCCTTTGTTTTGCAGCTGAATAAGATTCCATTGTGTATATGTAACCTATTTTCTTTTTCCATTATTCTTTTGATGGACATGTACACTGGTTCCATTTCCTCCATGTTTTGAGCAAAGCATCAATAAATATGGATTTTCAAGAGTCTCTTCGGGAGAGCAGAGCCCTTCAGTTATATCCAGGAGTGGTATAATGATGTCTAATAGAAGTTCTGTTTTTAGGTTTTTGAGAAATCTTCATACAGATTTCCTTAGTGGCTACACAAGTTTGCACGCCTATCAACAGTGAACAAAGGTTCCTATTTGCCCACATCCTCACTAGCATTTGTTATCATCCATTTTCTCGGTAATAGTGTGTTGAATGAAACCTATTCTGGGGAAAAAAATGTCATTTGTTTAAAAAAGATCCAAGTAAGGTGTCATTTATCCCTGCTATCACCTGATTGTGGTCAGTTCTTTTTATTAAGGATTTTTAAATATACCATATGTGCTCTGGCAACTCACAACTGAATTATATTAAAATATTGCTTTATCTGTCTGACTAGGCACGGGGGTTTTCTATAGGAAAGGGTTATTTTCTATACATGGTCTTGAAGGTTATGACAGGTGATGTGCTATTCTATTCATGACAATATCAGTAAAACTCATCACATTGTCATGAGTGATCACTGGAGTTCAAGAGCTACAGAGGAATACACTGAGACTAATAATTTGACCAAATCATAAAAATAATAAATACTAGTGCTTTGGACTTTGACCTTACCCATATCTACATGGCTCCTGAGCTATTTTCACTTTCTCGAAATACTTTTTAGAAAAGTACATTGATACTTTCTTAGGACAGCCAATCAAAGAATATTCCATTCGAAGAGTCCTTAAATCGATTTTTTGCTCTTCAATAATGCCATATAAGCTGCCCTATAGACCATGTACTCTTCTAGGTATAGAAAGAGGAAACATCTGAATTACAGCATAAGGTACACAGCATAAGTTTATTGTTTAGCATTTTGATTAGTAAGCAAAGAGCAGTCTTTCTTGTTTCCCCAAGAAGTCAGTCTGAGGGATGGAGAGAGTCTGAAGATTACCAGAAGCTCAATGAAAGACTTTAGAAAAGGGTGGTTCTCCTCATACTAGTAGCCATGATGCTTTGAATAACCCCCAACACCTTCTGAACAGGTCTACAAATGATACATGGTTCCTATTTTATTAAAATAAACCAAAATCCCCTGAAAAACTGGGCACAAGAAGATCAAGTCTGAAACACAAACAGTATACCTGAATGAAAATTAGTTTTTAAGTATAATCCACTATGAATTCAAAGGACTTCTATTGAGGAAAGAGGGCTGGTGATATTTTTACCTGATGATAAAATAATCAGATTCAGTTGTGTTTGCTTATGCTGCTAAGTTGGATGCTAATTTGATAAATCTGGAGTTGAATTTATTATCTTACGATGACATCAAGCTTAGAAAAGCCAGAGAGGGGAGCATGTCTCTTTAAAATTAAAACCTCCCAACTCCTATCTTTTTATTAAGGATAAATAGTCCTTATTAAAAGGAGTTATGGAAGCTGGAGAGATGGCTCCACAGTTAAGAGCACATAGTACTCTTATAAAGGACTCAAGTTCGGTTCCCAGTACTCACAGAAGGCCCCAAAACACCTTTAATTCAAGCCTGAGAAGCTATGATGCCCTCTTCTGGCTTCTGAAGAAGTCCACACACATCTGCATATAATTAAGAAGAAAATAAAATCCTTTAAAAATTAAATAAATAAAAAGAAGCTGTAAATCTTCAATCCTGGAAAACTGTTGTGTTTAATGTAATCATTAAGATTTCCAATAGCAATAACTTTATGGTGACCACTAATCCCTAAGATTTAGAATTAACTCTTAATAGAAAGCAATGCAGAGTTTAGTAATATAAACCACAATGGAATTAGAATGCAGAACACATCTGTGCTATAAAACACTATGGGGACTGCAGGGTGATAAATACTAAAGACTCTTCTGCTAGTGCCAGAGTGGATGGGATGAATCAGCACGCTCCCTGTACAATACAGCCACACTTCACTGCAAAAGCCACTTCATTATGGTACAGGTGTCATATATTATCTCCCACTTCAACACCATAGATAAAAACAAGCAAAAATAAAAGAGACAAAATGGAATTTTGTTAGCCATACAGCTTTTTCCACACACTGCCTAATTATTCTAAGATGCATTAACTCTTCTGCCTCTCTTTCCACTCTCTGATCTCTAATGGAAATCTCAACAAGCTCTCATGTCCACCATTCCAGTCCAACCATTATCATAACTGTCCCAGTTCTTGGTAATGGCAAAAGACAACTTTAGACTCAAGCGTACTTGGTGTGTCCAAAGAGTTTGGCAGAGTAAATTTCTTTCACTTGAAATGCTCATGTCTTTTGCCTACTGAGAACAGCACACTTGCTGTTTTGTGTCATTTTGGGTCCTCAGTCTTCAGGTTTTCCTATCACACTGGCCCTTCTTTCTCAGCCTTCTTTGCTAATTGCTCCCCACACTAGTTTCTAAATGTTGGTAAACACAAGAACTCAGTCTCATCATTCATTTGTTGTATTTTATATACATAACAAAGGTATGATCAATTAGTATCATAGTTAATATCTATCCTATCATCATGACTAATGGTGACCCCTCAACCTCAATACCTCCCCTATTTCCACATCATAAAAGTTACTTTTCTGTTTTGTGATAAAATATCAAAAAATTAATTTTGTTTTATGGTCTCTGAAGGATAAGAGTCCATCATGATGGAAAGACATAATAGCAAGTGGTCAGAATAGGAAACTGAGAGAACACATCTCAGCCATACGGAGGAAGTAAAGACAGAAAACTGAAAGTGAGGTGAGACTATACTCTCAAGGCCACAGTGGTGTGCCTCCTTCAGCAAAACTCTGCATCCTAAATGTTCTGCATCCTGCCTAAACAGCCCAGCAATCAAGGACCGAGTATTCAAATGCATGAGCCTAGGGCAGCCATTTCTCATACAAACCGACACACATCTGTTGAGCAATACGCTTCTCAGAATACCACTTAGATGTCTACTAGAACCCTCAAAAGCAATATACCCTATGGAGAATTTCAGACTCTTGTTTGCACTGGCATGCATGCCTAGTACTCTGTTCCTTCTGTCGCTTTTCAGTTCTACACAACCTAGGAAATAAAAATACTGCTCAGACCAGAGTCTAGATAACATTCATATGCCCAACACCATTAACTCATCCTTAAAAATGTCTAAACACTGATCATTTCCTACTGTATCTACCTTTATGCCAGGTGAAGTGTCCATCTCTCATGTGACCTAATAGAAGCAAATAATCTCTCTGATAATATGTCACTCATAACCAGATTGACCTTGGCTATGTTTTCTAGTAACTTCCCACATGATGCCTGGAACAATCATTTTCAAACATAAGTATATTATTGCATTCCCTATCTAAAACATCCCAAAAGCTTGTACTTCACAATGTCTCCAACTTTTTGGTCTCCTTAACCATAATATTTGCATAACTTCCTGTTCTCATCCCCTTTGCTCAAATGCCACTTCTTAAATCATCGGTTCTCAACCTATAGGTTGTGACCCCTTTAGGAGTCATACATCAGATAACCTGCATATCAAATATTTGCATTACAGTTCATAACTATAGGAAAATTACAGTTATGAAGTAAGAATGAGATGATTTTTCGGTTGACGGCCACCACAAGTTAAAGAACTGTATTAAAGAATTAGGAAGGTTAAGAAACTACTGTCTTAAAGAATTCCTGGCAATCACATTACACGTATAAGCTACCCTCTCCCATTCTTGTCTTACTTTGATATTTTTACATGAGTTATTTATGCATTCTTACTTTCTAATAAGTGTGAAAATCCATAATATTGCTGACTCTTATCCACTGGTATTTTCTGGGAGCCTTAGAAGGGTACTATTTGAGAGTCTGGACACTCTGACTAATGGTGATTCCGCCCCTTCCGCTTTTCTGATGTCATATCCTACTACTCCTCTTTGCCCCCTGTGCTCCCTCTGGCCACAAATGTCTCCCTGTTGCTGCACAAACACTCTCATTCCTCCTCAGGAATGTGCCTACCTTCCTTCAACTAAGAACAAGCTTTGTCAGTCTCGTCCTGTGGGCTATTTCTCTACTTCATTTAGTTAATCAAGTGCAGATTCTCCTGATGGATGTGTGCTCTCTGTTATATTACTCCTTACCTGTGTTTCTCTCCCTGAAGTGTCATGAATTAGCATAGAGGTTAGAGTGAATATTCAATTTATTTTGATTAATGAGATGGAGATAGTCATGATGTGTGTCTTCTAGGCAGAAGATTTCAAAGACAAACTGTTTATTATAGTTGTTTTTGCTCTGCTATCAGCCCACAAAAGGCCTCAGACTGAAGTCTCTTCAGCAGGTATCTCAAAGCAAAAGCAAAGAATAGGAGTGTGGGCAGTCTTCCACAAAGACACAGCAGAAACAAGGATTGAGCTCAGTCTTCAGAAGTCATAAAGGTGTGAGTTGTAATTTGTCTCTACAGCATGATGTACTCTTTTTCCACACACAGCACTTACCAGTACTTGAAAACATAGTATGCTTCTGTTTAATTTATTCTGTATTTCCCACTGGAATGCAAACTCTTGGGGATAAGGGCTTTGTCACATTCTCTACAACTATCAACTAGAACAGCACATGTAGGCACCCAATAAATATTTACAGAATTTATTAATGAAACTGCTTTGGAAAGATAGTGCTCACAATGCTCGCCTGTGAATGTATGTGTTTTGGAGCAGTCACCATTCTCGTGGGAGCATGCACAAGGAGAATGCTAACCCAACAACATGCCTCTCAAAATCAGAATCCATCTTTCTTGTGCTGATGAAGTGGTTCACTGCATAAATTCATCCCTGAAAAGAAGGGGCTGATCGATAGTACCTCATCCCATCCTGGGCCATGCAAATAATAGAAGATATAGTTGTAAACCCAAGAGGGCCCTGTTGTATAACTGTCTCTTCCAAACTGAAATGCTGTTTCCTAGAGAATGGGGGAAGACTCATGAAACTGTGGAGTCTAGCAAAAATGTAAGGCTAAGGAAGTTCACAAAATATACAGGACTCACAAGGGTCATACCCATGACTTATAAACAATAAAAGTAATCACTCTAGAAGAGGACACTCGTCTGTAGAGTTACATGTAAACAGTGTAGGAGAAGACTTCTGAGATGTAGCTTCTATGAGTCATGAGCCATGCTGTAATGGACATTTAGATGATGTAGGTACCTTTGAGTCTTCAATGCTCTGCTACATATTCTTTCACCCATACTCCTGTAAATAACCTCAAGAAATGCATTAGTTCTCCAAACCAGATCTAAATGGACTTATCTCTTTTGTCTATTTCCAGGGTTCTATCTATAGTAAACAGACATTTGCTCAATTATTCTCCAAGAAAAATCAAGGTAATAGTCTCCCTACTCAAGAACTTCACTTTAACTCAACCAAGCCTTGCTCACTGTTTTAAGGAGAAGAGAGGGAGGAAGAGCTATGGTTGGCATCTAAAATGTTCCCCACAGGCTCACATTTTTGAATGTTGATACCTAGTTTGTTCTGCTGGTTTGAAGGCGGTCGAGCCTGGCTGGTGATAGCAGGCTATCAGATGCAGAACTTTGAAGGTTTACCCATCTCTAATTCTGATCTCGCTCTCTGTTTTCTGACTTACATTGTATGAAGAGTTGCAGTCACATAGTCTCTTAGCCATAAATTTTATCATTTCTACCACAGTGCAGTCTCTGTTGTCATGGACCAAAATGACTCTGAATCGAACTAAAACAGATCCTTATGTTGTCACTCTGAAGTATTCTGTCACAGTAATGTAAAAGGTGCTAGTACAACAACAAGGAGAAATAAGAAATGGAAGAAGAGGAAAGAAAGGAAGAAGGAAAGGGAAGAGCAATACGGCAGTTTGAATAGGAATGGTCACTGTAGAGTCATGTGTTTGAATGCTTGGTCATAGAGAGTGGCTCTGTTAGGAGGTGTGGCCTTGTTGGAGGAAGTATGTCACTGTGGAGGTGGGCTTTGAAGTATTATATGCAGAATAGAACATAATGTCCTTCTGTTGCTTGTGGGTCAAGATATAGAACTCTCAGCTCCTTCTATAGCACCATGTCTGCCTGTTCACTGCCATGATTATAACAAACTAAACCTCTGAAACTGTAAGCCATCCCCAATTATATGAGACATTATAAGAGTTGCCATGGTCATGATGTCGTTTCACAACAATAAAATCCAAACTAAAACAAGCATGGATCAGGAAGAGAAACAGGAAAGATAGAACAAAGGGGAGGGAAAAGGGAAGAAACTCTTTATAATTTTGAACACTCAAAGGGAAAATTGTTATTTAATATGACTATGAACACTAAACTCATAAAATGTCAAAAAGATTTTTAAAAATTGATAAAAATAAACTAGTTTTCCTATTCTCCTCTTCCCATATGTCCTGCATCAGTCTTCAAAATGATTCTCCACCAACCTGGGAAATGTCCAATTCCAATTCCCAGGGACAAGGAGCTCATTTTACCACCCAGCACAGACAATGATCATCATCAGAAATATTTCCTCAAGTTTCACTGAAGCCTTGGCTCCACCTCTTTATAAGTTATCCCAGCTCTATCTGAATTTGGCAGTGGACTAATACTTCTCTAGAGGCCACTGCTTGCCCTCTTTGAAGCATAAATGATTTGATGGACATTTGAGGATTGTCTTGGCTGTAGTGTGGAGACCAGATTAGATGAGGGTAGGAGATAAAAAAGAATTATGCAAGAGTGTTTAGGAGGATCTTGAAGTAATCGGAATTGAAGAAAGAAGTGCCCTCTACATGGGAAACAGCAGTGACTGAGAGGTAGAGTCAGGAGATACGTGGGAGGCAGAATGATGAGAACTTAGTGGTTAGTTACTTTTAAGTCTCTATGTGATTGTTTGATAGCTGTAAACAGAATTTTTTGGCTTCCAGATTATAGCTCAAGGGGGACAGAGCATATATGTAGCATCTACAAGGCCTTGGCATCTATCCCAAATGCTGAAAGATAAGGAAGTAGAAAAAGATGGGGATGAGGCAGAAAGAGTGGAAAGGAGAGAGAGGGGGAGGAAGGACAGAAGAGAAAGGAGTAGGGAAAGGGAGAGGGAGAGAAAGAAACTATCTTGGGGTATGTTTGTTGAGTCAAAAGCCTGAAATAACTTTGCAAACTAGTGTGTCTGGCCTATCTCATTACCCATCCTAGGATTCAGTTTCCCTGGTTATTATTTATTTTCTCCACAATTTTCTTTCCTCAGTTGGAAAGAAAAATCCTTAGTCAGGGAGTCAGAGTTCCATATGCACACCCTGCTGCCCTAGGGGAACAGATCCCTGTCCACAGATCTGCATTGCTGGATGAAAGCCAAAATAAGACTCCATGTAGGAGGATGAAGTCTGTCAAAAGAGATAGAATGTGAAAGAAGTGTTTAATTTGTTCTTTTTCAAACAATGCTTCAGCATCCAGATAAAAGATTCCCAGACGTTATGCAAATTGAACAGTACTTCCACTCCCTTTGTCACAATTGTAGGAAGCAGAAACGTAACATGGTTAAGACCTGGAATTGAATTCCAACAAGACTTTCTCACAGCACTGTGACATCAGGTGGGTAGTTTGACCTCCCTTGCAGTTTATTTTCCCAGGTGTAAATTAGGGTAATAATTGGGAGCTCATTATAATTGGTGGAGGGGGACTGAGGATGTAGTGTAGCTGGTAGAGGGTTTGTCTAGCATGCACAGAGCTCAGGTTGCAACCTCAAAGGTTCCCAGTGTCACATAAGCTGGACATGGTAGTATCTGCCTATAGTCTCTGCGGGTAGAAGGTGGAACCAGAAGAATCAGAAGTTCAAGGTCATTTTTTCCTACAAAGCAAAGGACATGCATGGTCTATAAGAGATAATAATAATGATGATAATGATGATATTGATGATATTAATGTTAATAATAATAGAAGAACAACAACAACAAAATAATAATAATAATAATAATAATAATAATAGTGATGAAAAAGAAAAGCAGAAGTCATCTGTTGACTTAGTTCTTTCTATAAGTTTAGTCCTCAGTAAGCAGTGGAACTTGTAGGATTATTAGTAATAATGCCTAGTTTATAGTTCTTCAAAACCTATTCTGTTTACTTCCCATGGTATACATTTCTGCCAAGGCATGACCTTCCTAATTTTCCTGGCATCAATTGTGGGTGGTCTGGTAAGTTACTTTCTTTCTCATCTGAAAGTAGTTTGTTCAGCTCCTTTATTTAGTGTATTTGAGATGTTGTAGGCCCTGTCCTCTAAGGTAGGACCTATAAGCCATAGAAAGCTGGTCATAAATGTGTATATGTCACCACCGACAAGAACTCAAGCTTGTTGGGACCTCAGCATCTTTGAGTGATAAACAGAAGAATAATGGCTATCCTTGTTTAGAAAGCAGGTTGAAGAGAGATTATATGACTTTTCCATAGTCACACATTCAATGGTAGACCAGGGCAAAGTGAAAATTTTATACCTCTTGGTCATGCCTCTTATTCATGTTCAACACTAACTATTTGGTCCAGAACCTTTGAGTCTGATGGCCACATAAAAAGTACAGAGGCTGGGACTGGAGAAATGGCTCAGTGATTAAGGCACCGGTTCCTTTTCCTGGAGACCCAGATTCAGTTTTCAGCACCACATCGCACCTGACAATCGTCTACAATACTGGTCCTAGGAGATTCAGTGTTCTCTTGCCCTCTTCAGTGACTACAAGCATGTGACATACAGAGATTCATGCACAGAAAACTTGTATACATACATACAAAAACATACCTTTAAAAAGAAACACAGGAACAGGGAGTAAAACAGGAATAAGAATGTACAGAGGCTGAATCCTGAGTCCTGAGAGTGGTTGGCCATTCTAACAAGCCAGAGCAAAAAATAAATAAATAAAAAAGGAGAGAGAGAAGAAACTCCAAAGCTCCAAGGGCACCATGTGCTGGCCCCTCATTACCTAGATAAGAAAGTAATACCTCTTCCAAAGACATGCTATGTTCATGTCAGAGCCAAGCTGAGAGTCCAAAGGAGAAAATGAACTTAGAAGGTGAGTTGGGAAAAAGAATCCATGGAATTATTATTCCATGATTTACTGTTTTTTACAATTCAATTAAAAAAAAGTTTTAAAAAGGGAGAAAATGTTGAAAATTCAATCAAGACTTTATTTTCTCCCCTTTGGACAATTACCTTTTTAGACATATCTTTAGTCACATTCCCTTCCATCAGATAGACAAAACTAGGGTGTGTTCTTTGAATTTCTTCCTCTAAGAAGTAATGGAAATCCATCTAGTGGGTTTGGCCAGTAAAGTCTAGTTCACTCTTAGAAATGATCAGCAGCTGAATCTGGGGGAACCACT
Source organism: Apodemus sylvaticus (assembly GCF_947179515.1). NCBI lineage: Eukaryota > Metazoa > Chordata > Mammalia > Rodentia > Muridae > Apodemus > Apodemus sylvaticus. Next base: position 67,858,199 of record NC_067474.1, on the reverse strand, counting down.
GCTTTGTCTTTGAATCTCCTTTGATCACTCTGTCTATGCAAGAAGGGTTTCAGGCAGTTATCAAAGGAGAAAGAGTTGGAGGGTGTCACAGACTTTATATGGAACATCATACCCATCACCTTCTCCTCTAGCTTCTAAAATATAAAACTCTGTTCTTGGCCAAATACATGAGCCTCATCACCTACAACCTCACTTCTGCCAGAGCCTTGGAACACTCAGAAAGATTTCCCATCCCCCAGGAACCACAGGTCCAAAATAACAACCTAAAGGCTTGGTCCAACAGCCACACAGTGCTGCTGTTAAACCTTTCATGATATGACCACAGTGCTTATGAAGGTTCGCATCAGGAAGATGATCCAGTTGGCTTCTTGCTGAGTTTATCAGAGGAAATGTAAGGCTTCCTCACTGAAATTACTGCCCTGCCACTCACGTGTTGAATGTTCATAATGTGCTATTTAACCTCTTAGGTTTCAGACATAAATACTGGTAAGGGTCAGATAGTAAGAGCACTCGCCACACAAAGTTGTTTATTAAATGAAGTGCATATCACCTTTCATAATTTTGTTTACACATAGTTTTTTAATGTATATGTGTGTGGAAGTCAGAAGATATCTTAGAAGGATGAATTTCTCCTTAAATATCATGGGTTCCAGAGACTGAATTCAGGTTGGCCAGCTTGATAGCAAACATCTTTACCCTCTAAGCCATCCCTTCTCCCTGAATATGCAAATGTGCAGAAACTCCTGGCTCAACAAATGAAATTTCTTAGATTTAATTGTAGCTACAAAAAATTATTGTGCAGCATATGAATGAAAATGTCATAATGAAACTCATTACTTTGTGTGATAAAATAAAAGTAAACTTCTTGGGTAGGACATTTGATATTAGTCACTTGATGACTACATTTTTGTTAAGGAGAAAAATGAAAGAAAATACCCTCTATTGTGAATGATTGCTTGCTTGTCTTGGAGAGCAGTGTAATGTAACCTGGTTCCCAGATTATCTAGGCATGAAGGAATCTCCAATCTAAGTACCATGACAGATTGTACGTGATGGACTATAGCTAACATGTTTGCCTCACTTTCTTCCTTCCTTCCTTCCTTCTTTCCTTCCTTCCTTCCTTCCTTCCTTCCTTCCTTCCTTCCTTCCTTCCTTCCTTCCAGAATTTTGATACCTGAGAAACCAACTCCCGGTTTTTCACTGTCATAGAGACTGCCATTCTGGTCTCTATTTCTGTAATAAGCATTGTACATAAAGCAATTATTTACTAACTTTTATTTCAACTTTTTGAGACAATTTAAGGGAACAAAAAGATCCAGCCTAAATGGGATTAGAAACAACATCGTCTGCAATGTAATGACACTCATGCCACCTGCTAAATGGCCTATCTTGAGTTTGATTACCACAGTTAAAAGCATTTATCGCAATGTTCAGTGAACATCTGCTTAATCTGGTATGATAAACTAATAGATGGACTTCACATCATTATCTTTCTTTGCCTACATCTAGCATGGTGAGGCACTTTTGTGGTACAGATAATGGAGAAAAACATAAATGAAAAATTATCATACTAGATGGTCACAAAAGTCCCCAGAATGAAATAAAGCCTGTGCTTCCCATGTATCATGTCACAGTTGCAATGGCTTGCTGGCTACAGTTAGAACAAATGGAGAACGGACAATCTTGGTTAACCCAAAAGAAACACTATAGAAGGCTGGGGAGACAGGTGCAGGAAGCCTTCTCCAACCACATTTATGTAGTCAATAAATATTTGTTAGCCACTGATATGCCAAGACAGAGAGTAAGAGGGAATTAAAGTATCTCTTGCAGCGAGGGAGGCAAAATACACAGAAAACAGCGCAATGTGGGAGATAAGCTCAGATAAATGTTATAGAGAAAAGGAAACCAGATGACACTGACAAAGGACCACAGGGCGTGTCAGAATGGAAAGTGTCAGATATGAGTCTCAAAAGATCTCACTCCTCACTGTGGACTTTATTTAAGCATTTTTTTTTACATAATCTTGATTATGTCACTGAGTTATAATGATCTCTTTCTATATGCACCACCCAAATCTCCTGACTGGAGTGTGACATATCTTCTATCTTGGTCTCAAATATAAAACATACTGTCTGCTGTATATTAGGCCCTCTGTCATTTTTTTGGATTAATTCTTTAAAGAAATTGTTTTCTTTAGCTGCAGGAGCACATGAAAAGGAAACATACACAGTCCTACTCATGTGGAGTGTGTATGTGTGTGTGTGCGTGTGTGTGTGTGTGTGTGTGTGTGTGTGTGTCTGTGTGTGTCTGTGTGTCTGTGTGTGTGTCTGTGTCTGTGTGTCTGTGTCTGTGTGTGTGTCTGTGTCTGTGTGTGTCTGTATCTGTGTGTGTTTGAAATAAGAGGGAAGACAATTAGACATGCCATGTTTGGGAGTAGCATGCCCAATAACCAGAAGGTTTAGAGATGAAGGGGGGCATCAGTGTTGTGCCAGGATATTGGGATGAATGTTTTGTCTTAGAAAGGTTGGGAGCATATACCAAAGGTGCTACCCAACCCATTAAGTTATAGAATATGTACAGATCACTCTAGAAGGATATACAACTCAATGGATGGAAGGGGCAGGGGAGAGACAAGAGAAAAAGGGAATCAAATCAAAAGCAGCTATGTTAGTTTGATTGAGGAGTGAGTCTGATTGAGCCAAGGCATGGATACACTGTAGATTCAAAATTAAAGAAAGAAAATTAACAGGACTGGTGGGGCACAATTATACCTGAACCAATGGAAAGGATGGCTCCACAGGTGCTAGCTTGAAGGGCTTCAATTTTACAGGCCCTGTGAGAGCTTTGGATGTCTTAAGCAGACAGCTTGTGCGAAGAGCTATTTCTGCCAACAAATATGGGAGCATTTTTCTCTTAACCTATGTGAGTCTGAACCAAGAGGCATCCAAAACCCACTTAGGGTTAGCAGTCATCATGGACTTAGATGCTTGGTTAGCCAATTGATATGAAGACTTTCTATCTAGGTTGCAAGCCATCGAACAAAGCAGGCTAACTCACATCTTCACAAGGAGAGCTTGTCCGCACAGCAGTGGCTTGCAACTGAATATTTTGCATAAAAATTCATGAGGTGCGGTATCCATTTCAGCTATGTTATAAAGTAGTAAAAGGGAGAGAGAGAGGGAGGAAACGAGAAAGTTCAGCTCTGCACTCAGATAGGGTTCATTCTGAGTGATGATTGCGAGCCATCCTTGGAAATTACAGATGCTACTTGGTTCACTATTATTTTGCAGCATCTCCAGTAATCTTCCGTGATCATTTATAACAGCATGTCTGATGACTTTCAAAACGTAACGGGAAAGGGTACTTCTGTGAAGCATGTCTACTCAAAGGAAAAATCAATCTTGGCTGCTGAGGGAGTGAACTCTGTACCACCACGATTAGACAGTTAGAGATTTCAACATATAAAAATAGGAATGGCAGGGGTCCAGTCTGCCAAGCTATACGTGTGTCTAATCTGTGTTCGAGTTGCTTTAATGATTTAGGATTCCTCCTTCCCTCCAAAGAAAACACAACATGTGTCAAGAATGCAAATTGGCACACTCCAATAAAAATAATCATGAACTTGGTAATAACTACTAATGTTTACATACTGCCTTTACAGTTTTCTAAGTACTTGTCACACACCTGAGCTGCTAATCATCACAAACATCTCACACTTTCCAACCTTCTTTTCTTTTCTGACAGTCATTTCTATTACCTGGAATGTTCTCTCTAAACATCTGTGTTTCCAGCCTTCAAGGACAAACTCAAAGACTCCCTCTGTGCAAAAGGGCTGGTTATTTTAACTCTTGCACGTAAGTGAGATATTATCACAAAGAGCTCAGACAGGCAGCATGCTATGGTCGGCCAGAAGGCATGGATTCAAGTACTGGTTTGGGGACTGGTACAACTGAGTTCCATCTTGTAAACTCAAAAGAAGAATGACATACTGTCTAATTTACGTGGATTTTATCCACCTCTAAAGATATGCCATAACTTCTTGAATAATGTTTGTGGATTATATAAACTCCATGCAAGTGTTTTAATGTATTTATCTAAGAGGACTGTCATAAGAACTAAATAATTTAGGTAAAACACTTAACCTAGTGTTTGGTATACAGTATATTCTCAGTTAATAAAATTATCACAGCTTTTTTAAAATTATTGATTCAATGGATGTGAATCAAATGCATACTTTCTGGATATAACACTTCATTTATCGTGTGAATACTTTATTATAATTGCAAAGACATTGCTGTCACAGCATAGTGACTAAGAACACCTACTCAGTGACCAGGCTATTTAGAATTTAAACCTGGCTCTATTCTTTGTACCTGTACAAACAAATTACATATCTTTTTGGCTGTGTTCTAGTATTTTTGACCCTACAAAAAAGAACATAACAATGGACTCTTAAGCTTGCCATAAAGAACGAGAGCATTCAATCAATGAAAAGAGGCCAGATTAATAATTGACATACAGAAATAGCCCAGGGTATGTTACATATTATTATATCCTGCTAGATTTACTTCATAAATGTTTTCATCACAGATCAAGAAAAATGTATGTTGTACTAAAGAATTAACTTAATTCACATTCTTTGACTCCATCCACTGCTCATTTGCCTCTCTGCTTCAGTTCTTGTCATTTCCCAGTGCACTCCATACTCTTCCCATTGTCCTCATCCCAAGGCATCGAGCCCACCACTTGGGAGCTTGCAAAGCACCCCTAACATGTTATGAGCCTCTACTCCCTGATTTCACATGCTTCTGCTCTCTCTCTTCCACAGCTCATCTCATCTATTTTCTAGTTTATCGTGGTGGGGTTGTCATGGAGATGTCTCAGATAAGATTAATCCACCCTCTCCAGTTACATCCAGGAACTATGCATTCTTGTTTTTAATAAGGGCAATGGATAGCTTATCAGTCGTACATCAAGATGTCATATGACTTCAGTTTCAATGAAAGTTCTCTGGTTCCTTTTTTGCAACAAGAATGCTGCCTCCAGAGTTCTTCTGCATAGAAATTCTGAAGTCACCAAGCTTAATTGCCTCCCTAGTCAAAACAATCTTTAGATTTCCCTATCATTTATCCAAGAGATTTCCTTTCCTTGGAATTCTACCCCCACCCATGGCTACTACCACCACCAAAGCCACCAGAGCCCAAATGTCTTTCCTACATTAAACTCAGTTTTCTTCTCCTCTCCATGCAGGTTCGCTCATGTTACAAAGCAATGCATTTCTAAACACTCAGCAAGCATTAGTTCCCGAGAATACGTAGTCTTAGGGAATCACTGACTTAAAATCGTGAAAGTCACACAATGCCTATGGCATCAAACTGTGGATTGTTCATCAATACTAATTCATTGTGGTTAGAGTCTTTCAAAAAAGCAATGCAGATGTTTTAGCAAGTATCAGGAACATCACATCTGTGTAGATATATATACTGTATATATCAGTATGATAGGTGCTACAGATAAAGAAATTTTAAATAAAAAGACATTTTTCTGAACAATATAAAAAAGTCTTCCCTGTCTAAAAGAAGGAAAAAAGGGAGGAAGGGAAGAAAGGAGGGACTTGATGAGCAGAGTTGTCTCAGGACTGGACTAATAAGTGCATGATTTTCCTCATTTTAGACTTACAACACTCATAAGTCATATAAAAATAAAAATAAAATAAATACATAAAAACAAATAATTTTCAAAAGGGAAAGTTTATGAGCACAGAAACAATATGCACAGCAATGTTTGAGACTCTAAATCTTGCAACAGTATAAAAATAGAAACAGAAAAGCTTAAAAGAATATTGTCTTAACGACAAAAGGTACTACTTCAAAATTTTTAATAAAAGTAGGGGCACTGTTCAGAAATTTAACAGAAAGAATAAAGATAAAGCATAAGTGTCTAGATAATGGGGAGAAAAAGAAAAAATATCAAAGATCAGCTAACTCCAAGTCTGGGATAAATATTGTGAATTTCATAGCTTTTCCTTGGATAGCTCATTGGTCTATCTGTACATAATGATGTTGTGATCTAAGAAGTGGGAAAATAGTTAGACAATGGGTGCCAGTGTCTCCACTGGCGAAAATGGTTAACTCCCTAGAGATGATAGGGTATGGAAACAATTGATTTTAAGGACAGAACCCTGAAATGCCCCATTCTGGCATGCTAGATACTATGTGGTACCCTTAACATCTGCACCAAGCTCAATTCCACACTATCTGAAGCTCCCCAAAGAGAAGAGCCTTAAAAGGAGCAGACAGCGAGGTCAGGAGACATCCAGGAGGCTATTAACCAGGAATTCAATAAGAAGTCCCAGGAAAGAATTGGTGGTCAACCACATTGACAGACAGTCCACTCTTCTTGTGAGGAACTCATAAAACACATGTGTTTAAAATATAATAGTCCAAAAAACATCACCTAGACACCATATTTGGGATATTAGACCTGTCAATCACAAGGCTGAAAGCAATGAAAATAAAACAGTAGCTTCTAAAATACTTTAGGATGTGTGATTAGAAGGACATGAAGCATTGTTTGGAGCATTCAAATAATGATCCAAATGTGGAATAGGACCATAGTCAGAAGAAGGAAAAATAATTGAGGAAATCCAAACTGTGCGGCTTATCTCAAGTAGCTTTTTAAGAGGACTGTGTGTATTACAACCAGAATTTAATCCATATGCTGCAGATGCCTTTACATTCCCCAAGACATCTGCACTTGGAAACTCTTTGATGTCCAGGGATCTTTCTCAGTCTTTTTATGAGATGTGTTAAGCCAGATCACTACCAAATTGGAAATTGTGTTTTACCCAGAGTAAACAAGCTCACACACCAGCCAACCAAAGTGTAGGTCAAAGAAGGAAAGCCATGACTCTCAGTAAACATGTCGAACATCAAAACGATTTCCTTCCTTGACTTATGTGATCCACATGTGAAAGGATAAGAATCAGTTAAGCAAAAAACTGGACTAGAGAGCCAGCACCTAGTTTTGTGCCTAGTTGCTATAGATATGGATGAAACTAGAGAGAGTGGATAAAGACATATTTGGTAGAGAAACTCATGAAGTAATCACAGAGTAAATGACTTATTCAATGTTTATCATTATTCTTCGGCTGACTTTTAACAAATGTAATTTCTTTTAAATATCAGACCACACTCATCCTAGAAACTCTTCTGTTCCTAAAACAGCCTAGGGAAATGATACGAACCTTTCCACCATGACAGTGGAAGACAGAGGAGGCATTTTGTGAAATATATTTTACAAAGCAAGTTTTTCTGACAGGATCTTCAGCCTCTAGCATTTTCATGGATTTTTGAAATCGCCAACAGGAACAGAAATCATTGGAGGAATAGCAATAGCAAGAAGAAATCTTTACTGTATAGATTGAACTTAAGCAATTTCATTCAGAAGGATTAAAAACTGTGAAATCTTTATTGAGAATCTGCCTAGCAACTTCAGTTTCTCTACCACAGCTGAGCTGAAGCTGATGCAGTGGTAAAAGTAGCTCCACCCTCGATGGTGAAAGTGGCAAGATACTTTTTTGCATTGAAATTTTGTTTCTTTTAATTGACTTTCTGGTTTTCTCTTTCATAAACATCTTCTGGGATTTTACAATGATAAGAAAGATGTGGTTAATATTGTTCTTCGATATTTTTAGATGTTTTAGTATTATTTAATTTATCTATTCATTATTTTATGTGTATGAATAATTTGCCTGTATGCGCATTGCATGCATTCCTTGCCTGAGAAAGCCAGAAGAGGGCATCAGATCCCCTTGGACTGGAGTTTCAGAAGTTATGAGTGCTTTTATGAGTGCTGGGAATTTAACCCCATCCTCTAAGAGCAGCCAGAGCTATTCATCATAGAGCCATCTCTCCAGCCCCAGTGTTGGCATTCTTAGTATTCAGCTGCCATGCAAGAAGGGTGAGCTCTGGCAAGTGGAGGAGCCATCCCTGACTAAAACTGATATCTCTTATGAGAGCCGGGAAAAGTCCTAGTTGCTTAGGAAAAGAGCTGGGAATTTGAGGGTAGAGAATATCTGGGAAAAGGAAAGATTTAACAGGACCAAGGGAGGGATGGGATGGAAGAAACCTCAACACAGACAGCCTGAGTAGACTTACCTTCAGAACATGACATGAGTTCCCTACTGTGAGTAATCCAGTGTGACCCTGAGATTTTAAATGAGTGAGGAATGAACCAAGAGTCAAGATATGCACATGCTATGAACTGGGGTCATCTGAGTCACAAATGCAATGGCACCCGAGTTTACAAAAGACAACACGTCTGCAGAGATTTTGCTGATATAGGCAGGTGTAAGAAAGTGGGAAAGCATTTGCTTAGTGTTCTCATAGACTTGGCTCTAATACTCAGCACCACAGGAAATCTACAGATGCAATAGAAGAAGCAGACAAGTCTGAAAGGGAATCTGTTGCCTTCCTTCTCAAACAGTACTTGAATCCAGCATCATATCGGTATCACCAAGAAGCTAATCAGAAACAGAGAATCTGGGACTCTGACTCAGATTCTTAGATCAGGTTTGTACTTCAGCAAAATTCCCCACTGGTTATCCTATAAATCTGAGAAACACTCAAGAACTAAGAAAGAGTGGCACAAAAATATGTCCAAGAGGGTTCTTACCATCATAGTAAGGAGAGACCAGACATTATCCCTAGACCACATGTAATGACATCTACACAAGTTATCACTTAGAAATGCAAATTCTGTCTACTGAAAGCCTCTCTTTTATCTTCATAAATCCACAAATAAAGAACACTTGCTTGGATATTGCAATAATATGTGTGATGCAGCTAGGTATATCAATAGATTTGCAGACACTGCTATAGAAGAGAAATATTATGAAGACATGGGCTGCTTATGGCACAGGTGTCATGTTCATGAAGTCAGTCCTCTATTGTCTCTGGCATAGACTTTCCTCTTACTAGCACTCAGCTGCCAAGACATTCTACTTCCATTTCTGTTGCCTTGATAAAAATAACCAGTCAAAGAGCATCTGAGAGGAGAAAGGTTTATTCACCTTATAGACCCAGGTTCAGTGCATCATCTCAGAGCAGACAAGGCAGATACTACAAGAGCCTAGTCACATACATAATCAAGAGCAGAGAGAAAATAAATCAGTATGTGCCTAGTAGTGAACTAGCTTTCTGCAGGGTCCCAAATCAGGAATGATGCTATCTTAGGTAGGGTTTCTATTGCCGTAAAGGGACACCATGACTGTGACAACTCTGAATAAAGAAAATATTTCACTGGTGCTGGTTTTCAGCTTCAGAGGTTTATTCCATTCTTGTCATGTCAGGAAGTAGCTTGCAGGCAGACATGGTGCTGGGGAAGGAGCAAAGAGTTCAGAATGGGCAGGTAGCATGAAGAAAGAGTGGCACTGGGACTGGCTTGACCATCTGAAATCGCAAAGTTTGTCCCCCAGGAGACAAACATCCTCCAACAAGGCCACGCCTACCACAACAAGGCTACGCCTACCACAACCAGGCCACACCTCCTAATAGTGCCATTCCATATGGGCCTATGGAGGCCACTGTCATTCAAGCCATTGCAGACACCAACTACTTTCAGGCTGTCTTCCTTCATCGGTTTAGGCAATGAGAACTCTCTTCCCAGGTGATTCTAGGTTATATCAAGTTGACAAAGTAACCACCACATATGATATGGTTATTTTTTAACGCCTACATTACAGTTACAAAAAAAATAAACATAGCAAATAAGCCATAAACATTTTTTTTTAAATTCAGAGACAGACCTCCCTATCCCTCATATCTGGCCTTAATTCTGTACTTCCTGTGTAGTCTCACAGTATCTGAAAGGAACACATTTTCTCGCTGGTTTGTGGTACTGAGGCAGGACCCTATTGCTAATGAATAGGTCACATGCCAAAGGAACAGCCCTCATATCAGACTTGTTAGAGCTTGAAGTCATTTTACATCTTAGTGTATAAAGAGGTAGGACTAGAAAACACAATGTAGGAGATGTTTGTCTTAAAATAACAGAACCAGAAGTGTCTATTCCTCCTGGCATGGCAGTAGCTTGCATCATCCACAGAGAAACAACCTGTCCCTCTGCCTCAGGGCACCCACTCAACCTGGGTTGCCAGATATCAGTTCTCCCCACTGGAGTTTGTGTCCAGTTCTCTCTCTCTCTCTCTCTCTCTCTCTCTCTCTCTCTCTCTCTCTCTCTCTCTCTCTCTCTCTCCCCATGGATCATCATTCATAAAAATAAATCTTTCAGCATCTCCTTTGCCCCAAGCCTTTCGTTTAGATCATGCAGAAGAGTAGAAGTTCTGCTCCTTGAATCCTGGAGGGTCAGAAGGATAAAGCCTTGTAGGAGGCAGCATCCCTTACCAGAAATAGGCAGTGTCCTAGAGTTTCTCCTGCTGGATTCCTTCAATCTGTCGTTTTCCCAGCTTGTGAAATAGAGTATAATTTACCGTGGCTGAAAGCAATATCAGGCACATTAATCAGGGGTAAACCTAGTAAGTACTAAACATGGAAATAATTTTTATCCAAGCCTTGTAGTTTTATATTCTGTTAGAAGCATTGATCTCTCAAGGGACCCACATCGCTCTCTCAGAACCATGCAAGATATAACTCAGAGAATTCTGAAAGCTACTATGGAATCCCCTTCTTGTACATTCATTAGTTTCTGTAAAAGTTTTATTAAGGAGGGGAAAAAAGGCAAAGATGGATGTCTACTTGGTTTCTAGAAATGTATTAACAAAATGCAACAAATTATGTAGCTTAAGACTATATAAATTGATGAGCTCAGATGTATGGAGACTAGATGACTGAATAATTATGGCATCTGTAAGAAAGACCAACCACCCTTGAAACACATTCTTGTCTCCTCCCTGTTTAGAGTGGATGTCTGGCAACCTCTGCAATTCTTCAACTTATAGCTATATAACACCAATTTCTGCCTTCTCCATCCAGGATTTCCCCTAACTTCTCTGCTTTTCTGAGGCTATCTTCTAAGGAATATAGTCGTATAGAATTAAAGGCTCCATTATGGCCTCATACCGATGGGACTGCATCTGGCCATGACTTCATTTCCAAATATTGTTGCATCCTAAGGCACTGTGAGCTAGGGCTCCAAATTATTATTCTGCTGGGGCAGGAGATACAATTTAACTCATGAAAAAGATGTAAGGCTATAATCAAACTGAGTAATCATACTATTGCACACATCCTAGCATCCTCAAAAGGGCATTCCCTCACACCACTTAGAGTCCTTATGCAAGGTTCAATTCGCACGGACACAGTAGTTACTCTGCAGCTCAATATTGGAAGGCAGGGTGATGCAAGCAGCTGGAAAAGTTTGGATCTGAGAGTCAGAAGATCCCAAATTGTGATAATGCATGCAACATTTTATATATCCAGCATCTGTAGCTTTTCAATTCACTTTAGCAGACCTTTAATTCCCCATCCATTGGATACAAATAATTAATAGCAGCTCATGTTCTTTTGAGTCACCCAAAATGAGACAGTTTTACCTAAGAATTTATCTGCAAGTCTTCACAAGTATGTGAAAATTAACATGTGCCAGAGTATTTCTTTAAACCAATTCATAGTGACAATTTGTATGTAGCGTAGTCTCTTTTGCTACATCTTAGGGTGACTCTGAGGTACTTACACCATGCCAGCTCCCAGGCCTGTCCAACGAGATTAATCCCATTAACCCAGGGTTCCCATCCTTGAGATCATATCATTGTGGTTTGCTTCCCTAGCCCACTCATTACTCTTAGAGCAATGCCATGGACTGAGTCAGAAACAAACAAACTAAAACCATAAAATATAGATTCTAGAATTACACTAATGATTAATGTTAATTAATAAATACATGTTAATAAATAATGGTAACAATTATGCTAATTTTAATGATAAATAATGTATTTTAGGAACAATTAAGCATTATATTGGGCAACAGTAGCTACCCAATGAATTGTTCTTACTAAAATAAGCAAAACTTTTCCATTTAAAAGATTTTACAATATTCATGAAGGACAATGATATAAGAAATTGTTGCCTGTAATAGAAGCATACTGGTTCTTGATCCACTCAGGGAGTAGATAAAACCCTTTTCCAGTGAGAATGGAATTGAACTTTTCTCCCAGAGAACAAGGAAAGTAGGGAGAAGGAAGGAAGAGAACAAGAAATGAAGGTAAGAAAGAAGACAGGGAGGGGGATAAAAGATGTTTCTTTCTTTCCTTTTCCTTGTTCGTGTTCTGATTTTCTCACTATGCTAATATTGTAACATATTTCAAGCTTCTGAGGTCAATATCAGCTATATGAGAGGCTGTAAGAGGTAGGCCTATGAATTCTTGGGAAAGATAAACATCCCTATGTCTTGATTTCTTCCTCTGAATCATTCAAAGTCATACATGCTTTTGTGACAGAGCCAGCAGTTGAACCCAGGCATCTAAAGCCTACATATTTAACCACTACAATATACTGCTTGCCTGTCTGAAACACATTTAATCACCCAGCTGGGACCTACATTTAAATCATTCAAACATGAAATTTTTAAGGAATAAGATGCCTTTGCATTGACGTTAATGTACTTTCTGAGGTTTCTATAGCAACAAAAATCTAAAATCACTTCTGGTGGTATTACTTACAAAAGAAGAGACATGTTCCTGCTGACCCTTTATCAAAGAATTCTTTTCATGGGGCCGGGTCTAGTCACATAGACAGAAATGATGCTATGCATTCCTGAAGATACGATTGCTCCACTTGACCATAGGAGGTCTACATTAATGTGATCCACAACATTTTGAAGGCTTATTATATGCTAGACCAAAGACATTCAAATAGTATTGTCCATTTCCACAAGGAAACCAATGTCCAGCAGAAGTGTCAATGTATTTATTACAAATTCCAAGACACTACATGATCTGGCTGGTGCAAAATGAGAGCCCAACACGAGGCCCAAACTGAAGGAGGGAGAAAGCCCAGTGGGCTGGAGCATCAAAGAAAACTTCCTGAAGAGGAAACAAGCAAGTAGGCATTCTCTAGACGGAAGGCAAGCCAGTCATTAACAAGCACCATGTTGGGTTTTCCTCCTTCTCTATCTCCCATTCTGCAAACCCTCATTAGAGTTGAAATTTCCTCCTAACAAAACCAGTCTGCTCTCAAAAGAAACCCAAACAGAGACAATATTAATCAGGGTGAATTGTTACTTTCATGGCAATATCTTTAATTCTTAGGTTGATGGCCTAGGAGTATCTATTAAAACAAGTACACTTACATTAGAGAATTTAGGAGAGAAACGCCTGGTATATGCCAACAACTTAATAATGGTCCCTAGTCATTTCTAGTGGTCTTCTTCCCTTTGTCTAAGGCCCAAGTTTGACTCAGTATTGAGTTTATTGTGGCCAAATAGAAGTATTTTCAAAAGCAAGCCTCAAGGTATGGCTCCTCTATTTCTCTGCACCTCCTTTAAGACTCTGTGGGACTCACCATTTGTGTAATGCACTGCACATGTCATGGCCCTTCGTTCCCTCTCGTGCCATTCCAGTATGTGATGAGGGGCTGCAGGAAATGCATCTGCAAGGGACTTTTAATGTGGCTCACCATCCTCTCTGTCTTTCCAATAGGGCTTTAAGTGGGACATTTCCTACAAAATACCACTAGAAATGTTTTGTTTCCTGGGAGTGAGTGAGATACTCTTCCATTTAGGCTATAAGCTCTCATCACATGAGTGAATTCTTTCCCTTTCACTCCTGCTTCCACAAGTGCAGCATCAAGGACGGGGTCACTAATAGTGAACTGTTCTCTGGCTTTCATGGTAACTCAGTTTGTGTTCTTTCTCTCACCAGACTCCATGTTCTGTTCTTTTTTTGGTTTTGTTTTTTCTCATCCTTTATTCCTCTTTTATGTCTTATGACAAGTGACCTTACAATTAAGTGCTTCCAATCTTTTGTGGAAATCTAGTCAAACATTTTTGGAGTGTGTTTAATTGTCAAGGCTGTGCTCAGTGAAAGAGGACAGCCAATAAGGCCAGCATGATCTCCAGCAGCACAGAAGTCAGCCTCAGAAAGAACGAGAAGGAGCAGAAATTAATGTGTCTATTAGGTGGTAAATTTTATGTAGAACGAATTGTGCCTATCAAGGGGACACATTTTCTTCTAATGGAGAACAATTAAAAAACTTGTTTATTCGTTTTTGTCTTGTTATTTACATACTTGGACCATGCTCAATGCTTGATTCCAGTAATTTAACCCAGGGTCCGAGTATAATTTTATCTCATTTTTCCCCAACAATTTCTAATTTCTCTGTTTTTTTTTTTCAAGTTGGATCCTATTTTACATGACTTAATTCTGCAGCCTGTCATAAATTACTTTCTCATCTTAATAAGTGGGTGTTTTGCCTAGAGTCCTGAAATTCCACTCCCTATACTGTATGGTATTTCTCTTAGAAAATTAATCAATTTGTTTTGGTAATGAGGTCTGGTAACCAGCAATCCAGGTCACCAAGGCCTTAACACTGACTTGGGAGGGGGGGCAGTGAAAGACAATGGAAAACAGCACAATATAGCAGCAGTGCTTTCGTTTGCTATCCCTCTTAGATAAAGTGCTTCATTTAGATCTGAAACCCACATCTGGAATAGACATAGATGATGGAGTAAGAAGCGCTGTCAAGTAGAGGAGGATGATCAACACTGTCTTGGGAGAAACTGATGAAACTATCAGGGAAATTTAACTTGAATAGGAGAATCTGAGAAGAGACATCCAAGGAGAGGCAATAGATACATCATAAGAGGAATGACGAATAGAAGCTCCATTTATGCATAAAGAAGGACTTTCTAACCCATGAGCGTCACAGAACCGCATCGGCCCATGAATTGCTGCTCCTCGGAATGTGTGCTGGCTCCTGCCCTGCCTTTTTATTTCCTGCAACGTGTCCCAGATAAACAGTCTGTTCATTTCCTCTCTACAGCTGCTTTCAAAGGCAATGGGTCTCCCCTCAGTGAACATAGGATAGAAAAGTCGGGCAAGCACCGGGTAGTTTTGCAGCTGATAAAATCTGAGTCTTTCCTGAATGTCTCTCAAGTTCTAGGGTGTGAAAATCTGAGTGTTGGGAGAGGAGAGACTCAAGCCCTGTCCAGTCCTCCATCTTGGGTGAGGGTAGAGACCTTCCTTCGCTTCCTGCCAGTCTGCCTTCCTAATTCTTGTGTACACATTCCTCTTACCAGCCTCCCACCCCCATTCCAAAGCATTGCTCACACGAGGTGGAACAGATGCTGGGGTAATGCCAGCTAAAAATAAAAGCAAGAGGGGAAAGGAAAAAAAACCTTTTACAATAAATATCTCAGCAAAAATTTTATATCCTGAATGGATCTAGCAGCAAAAGAGCAGCTGCTGTCTCTTTGGCGGTTCTTCCTTCTCCCACTTTTATAATCTGATTAATATGCCGATCAGAATTTTGCAATCAGGAGCAGGGGACATTTAACCTCGTGAAGCATGTAAAATGTATCTTTTCCAAATATAGAAGGAAGTATTCAATGAATTGGTCTCTTTGCTCTTTTTTTTCCCTTCCCAATTACTCTGAGAATGTAGCCTGTTTAGGGAGACCAGACCCCTTTCCATCTGCCAGTCCTTCAAGCACTGAAGAACCAGATTGGTATCCTCACCCACTCTGTGAGAGCAGACAGTGATATCTCGAGGACCTCCACTGTTCTCAGAATAGGGGTACCCACTGGAAGTGTCAAAGGACCCTTGCTTTCTCCAGCTATTAAAACCAGAAAATAAGACATAGAGAAAGCTAGCCAAAGTAATGACTGATCATGAATGACATAGGTAATCATTAAAGTGTTTTTAGATATTCACTTAACGAATAAGAACAAATACTGTTGGAGTACAAGATGGTGCCTGAAGGAAAAAAAATGAAGAGATCGACAAGACAGCTACTTTCCAGAAGCTTCCAATCCAGAAAAATGGAACAGGATTCAGGTAGCCACGTGAGACACAGTGGAAAGTGATAAAGGCTATGAAGCATCCCAGATAAAATGAGGGGGACCCCAAAGCTTGAAAATATTATGCCTGTATTGTTAGTAAGGGAAGGCACTCATTGAGGGGGGAAGAGAGTGGATTTTGGAAGGCTCTCAGGTCTGGTTTTGGAAAGGGAATATAATTGGGGCAGGAGAAGACAGGAGGAAGACAGCAGGCGATGGGCGAACAAAGGCAAGGACAAAAGGCAAGTTCAACAACAGGAGTACTGGTGTGGAGACACACAGCATGGGCTGTCACAGCAAAGCAGATACGCCAACATAACTGAAGTCTAAGGTGGAGGAGAAGGGAAGAAGAGAAGAAGGCAAAAGGGAAGAAGGCTGGGCCAAAGCCTGGCATAGACTCTAAGCATTCACTTTACATGATCCCATAATTGAATGATAAACCCTAGTGAGTATTTTACCTCGCTACTCTATCCTAATTAAAGTTGTTCCTTTCCAAAGTATATAAAACCCAGTCATTCTACCGTACGCTATAATATGTAGGTGCCGAAATGACCAGCCTCATTCAAATGTCTGTAACATGGGATGAATATAGTTCAGGAAACAAATAAAGTACTATGTACACGTGATGGATATATGTGTACATCAAGCACATTTGGGCAAGTGTTCACAATTGTTGAGTCTGGATGATGAGCATGTGTGAGTTCATTATACTAGTTATTCAACTCATAATTACGACAAAGGTTTTGAGGGCTGGTGAGATGGCTCAGCAGGTAAAGATGCTTGCTGTGCAAAGCTGGAAACTCGAGTTTGGTCCTCAGAATCCACATAAAGGCAGAAGGAGAGAACAGACTTTGTGAAGTTGTCCTCCACACATATAATGCTGCATGTAACACACACACACACACACACACACATACATGCATACAAAAAGTACATGTATTCTCATATACACATATAAAATAAAAATATAAGTAAATCCTGAGCTGTAAACCCAAGAATGACCGATGACCTCATTGCAAGCAATAGCTGGCTGTAGTCTCACAAACCTTCATTGTGTGCGTGAGCCAGCCTTTCTCTTCACTATGTGTAGACTTGGCCTTGCTGAATCCTTACTCATATCCTTGTGATCCCCATAATGCAACAACCTCAAAGCTAGTAGACCACAATACAACTATGTGGGAGAAGAAAAACAGCCAAGCGCGTTGCCGTTTGTTTGTTTTCACAAGTTTTAGGTGCTTTCTTTTTTTATTAATTATTTTATTTATTAACATCCCAAATGTCACACCCTTCCTGTTCTCCCTCACAGTCTTCTTTTCCCCATGATCCCTCTCCCTCACCTCTGAGAAGGTACCCCCTCCAGGTATCTCCCCACCCAGGGGCATCAAGTATCTACAGGAATAGGCACATCCTCTCACACTGCGGCTAGACAAGGCAGTCCTCTGCTACATACGTAGGGAGGCCATGAACCAGCCCATGTATGCTCTTTGGTTGGTGGATTATACTCTAAGAGCTCCCAGGAGTCTAGGTTAGTTGACACTGTTGATCTTCCTTTAGGGTCCCATCACATTCAGCTCCTTCAATCCTTCCCCCAACTCTTCCATAGCAGTCCCGGCATCCATCCGACACTTAGATGCGAGTATCTGCATCCTTCTCAGTCAGCTGCTGGTAGAGCCTCTCAAGAGGACAGCCATGCTAGGCTGCTGACTACAAGGACAACATAGCTTCAGTAATAGTGTCAGCGACTGGTGCTAGTGCATGGGATGGATCCCAAGTTGGGCCTGTCACTGGTCAACCATTCCTTCAGGCTCTCCTCCATTTTTGGCCCTGCATTTCTTTTAGACTGGAGCAATTTTGGGTGGAAAGTTTTGTAGGCGTGTTGTTGTTCCCATCCCTCCACTGGGGGTCCTGTCTAACTACTGAAGGTGTTCTCTTCAGGTTCCATATCTCCAGTGTGAGGCATTTCTGCTAAGGTCACCCACATTGAATCCTCGGGGCTTCCCTCATCTTAGGTCTCTGGGACTTCTTAGAGCTTCCTCAACCCTCACCCCTGGCAGCATTTATTTTCCTGGCCCTCTGGGTTTCCTTCCTGCCCTCCCTCCCCCATACCTGATCCTGCCCCTCTTTTCCCCTCCCTCTCTCCTCTCATATCCAGCCCCCCCTTTAGATGTTTTCAATGGAGAAGAAATATCAAATCCATGGAGTTTAGAATCATCTTGTTTGGTAAACTGCAATTGGCATGAGACAGCTCTCTCCTTTAGCTTCTGAGGAAAATAATATTTTCTGTGGGAAGACAAAGCCCAAAGTTTTTTATTTTAGAACCTCAAAGGGAGATAAAATGATGGCTTTGAAAAGGGTATCCCAGCCAGGAAGGATGCCCTTGGCTCTAATTCTACTGTTTCAGTCTGCTGGCATGGAGGACAGAACTCAGCCACATGCCCTTCATTCTGCTTAACAGAACTCTGCTAGAGATGCAGAACGCAGTGGGTCCTGACTACCGCGAAGCTCATCTCTGATCCCTTTGCTCCTCAGTAGGCTTGTGGCTAACAGAATAAGCCCTAACTTGTCTGTCTTAATTTTCCTGTCTGTGAAATGGAAATAATAAAATCAATGTTTGGAAGAATTTGATGAAACTTTGCACAAAGGAAACAGTGTCTGTATACCAGCTTTTGTTTTTTCATCTTATGAGAATTAAAAGAGGGATTCATTCACTCTACAGATGGTTTTCCATATCCACAGGCTTCATGTGATGTGACTTCAACAAACCTCAGATGGAATATATGTGTTGTGGGGGTGGGGAGAGAAATGTTATCTACATTAAATATAGGCATGTACAATACAGATTTTTTCTTGTTGTTATACTTTAAACTATACAGTGAAATACTTTATATGCCGTGTACATTCAATTACATATTTTATATAAAGATCACTTAAGATGTGTAGGAAACTATGCATAGTTTATGGGTAAATTGTTTATGCCATTTCATAAAAGTATTTGAAAGCATCTTGCAGATGTGTGGGTCCCTGGTAAGGCAAGGGGTCTTGAAACTAATCCTTAGTGGCTATGGAGAGATAGCCATACTATTGACTGACCTGAGGACCTTATTTGGATTTTACGTCACCCCACTTTTGTTCATTTTTATGACCCAGGATCCAATTCTGGATCCCACATTGCATTAAGTTTTCATGGGTCCTCGGGCTCCTTCAATCTGGGCCATCTCTTCACTCTTTGTCTTCCATAACCTTGACATTTTTAAAGAGGACTGGCAGAATATCCTTCAATTCCATTTCTTTCAGTGTTTTTTGATGAATACATCAGGGTTTTATATTTGGGCAAGAATTTTACAGAAATGCTACTGTGCCCTTGTCTCTGCATCAGTCAGACGGAATACAGATTCAATGTGTCTCATTACTAGTGATGCTAATTTTTATTACTGGGTTATGGTGGTGTTAACCAATTTTCTCTATTTTGAAAGCTACTGTGATTTTTCTCCCCTCGGTAATTAAGAAGTATCTTATAGTAAAATTCTTTGAGATTATGCAAATATTCTTTTTTAATCACACTTTTGATAACTGCTTTTAACATCTATCAACAATTCCTCCGCAATTATTAAGTGTTGTTTGCCTAATCTATTTCCAGCATACTAATTTATTAACAGAAATTGTAGTCTAAGAAAGAGTTGACCCTCTTTGTTTATTCAGTTATCATTGTACATATGACTAGTGGGAATGTGTTTTTATTCTGTGGGTTATGTTTCAGTTTTTGTTATTCTTACAGCTGTTGCTTCCAGCACCCACCATTTGGTTGCTGGATTTAGTTCAAGTTGCTGTCTGTGTCCTCTGTGAGGACTAGATTATGGTTAGTTCAAATGTTAGCATTAAGGGAGCACTGGGGCATATATTCTCCATACTCTTGCTGTTTTTCTGTTAAATAAATGAAGTTTTTAAAGGTTAGAAAGTAGCAGACAGGAACATGGAGAGCTCCCAGGATACAGGAAGTGATGTCTCCTGTATCCTGGCACAGGATATGTAGATTGTTCCACAGTGGAGTCCCATCAGGTTACCAGCCTGAGATTTGCATACTCTGTGTGTATGTTCTGCTGTAGCAAAATGTCTTTCAAGGGAAGCAAAAAGTCATTGCAGATATTGTTACGGGAGAATTTGGCTTTGAAATGTGAAGAACGGGAAATAACATGCAGGAATTTCTGTCGGAGGAGCTGCCAAATCTAAACCATCCTCACAGGAAAAATGCTCATCCAGGAGGAACTTAGATAAGACATCCTACCCGAGTGTCCTCAGAGCCCTGCTTCACTGGGTCCCATGTGATCTTTTGAGTCATTCACATTCCCTAAAGCACAGACACATTGCCTCCTTCCATTTGATCATTTCTTTGGACCCAAGGTGAAATACTAGGAATCAAGTCTCAGGATCCCTGCTGCCGTTTGCTGATACTCCCTCATCTCTGTTGTAACTAAGCAGGTAGTCTTCACTGTGCCCCATCATCCTCAGCATGCTCACAACTCCTCTAGGCATTGATGTTACCTATCAAAAACGTGCTCATCCCCTCTTCCTCCATTCTGCCAGAGTTCTTTGCACATCCTAGAGAGAACACACATTATACTGTTCCCAAGGATTATGAACCCCCCAAAAGAAAACAATTGGTCTTTCATAATCATGTTCCTAGTACCATACCAGGGCTTTTCCTTATAGAAACTAACTTGGTCATGGTGAGGAATTGATAGATGATCTTTTATTATCTAATACTGAAAGTATTATACTTATTCTT
This sequence comes from Apodemus sylvaticus, assembly GCF_947179515.1. Taxonomy (NCBI): domain Eukaryota; kingdom Metazoa; phylum Chordata; class Mammalia; order Rodentia; family Muridae; genus Apodemus; species Apodemus sylvaticus. Next base: position 67,837,402 of record NC_067474.1, on the reverse strand, counting down.
TTGTCATATTCAACTGATTTTAAGTAAGTTGCCAAGTGTGTCTAATATTTTAAAAAGCAACAAAAGCATCAAAGGCATGATACTATGAAGAAAGGATCATTAGGACAATATCTGAGGATACTTATAATAAGTAAATCTTAATTGATCAAGTATAGATACCTGTAAAAGTCTTTTTAGGGGTTGAAGAGAAAGATCACAATGTAAAGGACCTTCTTCAGAACTGTTGGAACAAAATATGATACCTGCCACCCACATATAACACATACATGACTGTGAACTCCCACCATTCTACCACTGAGAAGGAGAGACAGGAGTATCCTGGAAAATCACTGGCTAATTACCCTGGCCAAGTTGTGAGTTCAGGTTCATTGAGAGACCCTGCCTCAAAAGATAAGGTATAAAGGTCTTGAGGAAGACACCTAACATCGGCCTAGGCCTCCATATGGACACACAGGCAAGCATGCCTGCGCATTCATATGCACGATTGCACACATACATGCAAACACACAGACACACCAAAATTCCTTTGTAGACACTGTCATTCCTTGTTTGTATTGCCTCTTCTGTGCATTTAACTGTGGATTGTGCAAGAGAAGTAGATGTGCTTTCATCCTTAATTGAGGATAGAAAAGAATATGAAGGACAAAAGGAATAGAAACTACAGGAGAGAGAATGGGTAGAAGGTAGTGTCAGGAAATTGGAGGATAGACAAGGAGCAGGAGGACCTGCAGGGAACACCAGGATGTGCAGGCTGTAAGGCGGGTGGGACACAGCAGGGAATAGTCATTATCTAGGACAGCTGTGAGCTTCCTAACCTGTAAACTGAGATGGCAGCATTGAAAGTATGACTTGTTTTGTTATTACAATAGCACCAAACAGCAACACCTACTAATTTATAGAAAGCATAGTTACATTCTTACCTTTACTATCTGGATGAGATCATTTCTTGCTCACCAGCAGTTGGACCAGTGCTGTCATCCATCTTTTGAATCTCCCACCTTAATCACATGGCATCTGAGAGCAGTAGCAACAAGAAAGATGCATTGCATCCCAAATTTTTAAATTTTTTAAAATTTTATTTATTTATTTATTTATTTATTTATTTATTTATTTATTTATTTGGGTTTTTTGGATTTGGTTTTTTCGAGACAGGGTTTCTCTGTATAGCCCTGGCTGTCCTGGAACTCACTCTGTAGACCAGGCTGGCCTCAAATTCAGAAATCCACCTGCCTCTGCCTCTGCATCCCAGAGTGCTGGGATTACAGGTATGCACCGCCACCGCCACCACCCCACCCGGTGGTTTTTGGTTTTTTTCAAGACAGGGTTTCTCTGTATAGCCCTGACTGTCCTGGAACTCACTCTGTAGACCAGGCTGGCCTTAAACTCAGAAATCCGCCTGCCTCTGCCTCCCAAAGTGCTGGGATTACAGGTGTGCGCCACCACCTCCCAGCCCAAGGAAAGTAGCATCAGTTCTGCTCACATTTCAGTATTAGTCACGTGATGGGAAGCTGGCAATGAAGTAGGTGTTGATTGTGCAGAAAGGAGCACATGAATACTAACACATGCTCGTATTTGATCATCAGAACATTACTGGGGGTTAGGTAGTTTAAACTTGTCAAAGTCATATGCTAATGAGCTATCTTATGCTGATTACTTTTCTTTGTTCTGTTATATGTTCTTATATGCTCTTTGGTATAGATTACTTTATTTCTGCTTCACTTATTTCTACCCTTCAAAAAATCAAAATGCAGGACACCTCTATAGTTTTTGTTGTTTTACCTCTTCTCACATGGCCATTGTATTAGATGCCACTCTTGTGAACCCAAGGAAAATTTGTTATGGACATAAATATCTATTAATTTATTTATGAGTATGAAAGTGAATTCATAACCCAAAGCCCTCAATCTGTGTGAGAAAGAAAATTATCCATGGTTCCAAAGAGATGGAAAGTTTTTTTTTTCATAAAAAAAAATTAAAACAGTTTCTTGACTCTCAGTTACAATGACACAGGCTTCAATTATTCAAAAAGAAATTTTATTTCTGGAATCAAAGATTTGAATCTTTCTTCACAAGGTAAAAGTGCTGAACCATCTACTGTGGTCAGTGTCCTACACAATTTCTTCTCGTTTTATTAGAATTTAACAGATACTGAGACAAATTGGTACCTATGTTTCAGAATCTGAAGGCTCTTGAAATCTATTTTCCAGTAAGGCCACTTAAAGCCACAGATCAGATTACCTCAGCTCCCGTTCAAGAAAAACTTCTTTTGAATTTTTTGGTAGATATTTTAGTCAAGGGTCCAACCATTGTTCTTTAATTTTCTTCCTTATCAACCATTTAATTTTATTTTTTAAACATTGGACAGATAAAATATGTCAAGAAAACCAACTAAGACATCCAGCCTCAAGAACTGAACAACTATAATTCATTATTAATCAAACATTATGATTCATAATAATAATAAAATTTCAGTTACAAAATAGCAATGAAAATAATTTTATGGTCGGGGATCACCACAATATGGGGAACTGTATTAAAAGGTTTCAGCATTAGGAAGGTTGAGAACTGCTGATTCACATACAGACAGTAGTCCAGTTTATTTAACAATAGCTGATTATGAATGGAAGGTCCCAGAACCCAGCAGTTCAGTTCTTGAGGCTGGATATCTCAGTTGCTCTACAGTACATTCCAGAACCCACTGAAGAAGTAGGCTCTAATGACGGTGAGGAAATGGACTGCCTTGCAAAGAGAGAGCAAATAGGCTAAGAAAGCAACTTCCCTACATCCTCTCCAGCATCTGCTGTCCCCTGAGTTTTTCATCTTAGCCATTCTGACTGGTATAAGGTGGAATTTCAGTGTTGTTTTGATTTGCATTTCCCTAATAACTAAGGATGCTGAACATTTCTATAGGTGCTTTAGGGCCATTCGAGTTCCCTCAGTTGAGAATTCCCTGTTTAGGGGAATGTACCCCATTTTTTATTCAATATATTCTTTATTTACATTTCAAATGATTTCCCCTTTTCTGGGTCCCCACTCCCCGAAAGTCCCATAAGCCCTCTTCCCTCCCCTGTTCCCCCATCTACCTCTTCCCACTTCCCTGTTCTGGTATTCCCCTATACTGCTGCACTGAGCCTTTCCAGAACCAGGGGCCACTCCTTCTTCTTCTTGAACATCATTTATTGTGTGGATTATGTCCTGGGGATTCAAAGTTTCTAGGCTAATATCAACTTATCAGTGAGTGCATACCATGATTGATCTTTTGAGACTGGGTTACCTCACTTAGTATGATGTTCTCCAGCTCCATCCATCTGTCTAAGAATTTCATGAATTCATTGTTTCTAATGGCTAAATAGTACTCCATTGTGTAAATATACCACATTTTTTGCATCCATTCCTCCATTTTTTAATAGGGTTATTTGACTCTCTGGAGACTAATTTCTTGAGTTCTTTGTATACATTAGATATTAGCCCTCTATCAGATGTAGGGTTAGTAAAGCTCTTTTGGGTTGCCGTTTTGTCCTGTTGACTGTGTCCTTTGCCTTACAGAAGGTTTGCAGTTTTATGAGGTCACATTTGTCGATTCTTGTTCTTAGAGTATAAGCCATTGGTGTGCTGTTCAGGAACTTTTCCCCTGTGCTCATGTGTTCAAGATTCGCCCCTACTTTCTCCTCTATAAGCTTCAGTGTTTCTGGTTTTATGTGTCGATTCTTGATCCACTTGGACTTGAGCTTTGTACGAGGACATAAGAATGATTCGGTTTGCATTTTTCTGCATTCACATCTCCAGTTGATGCAGCACCATTTGTTAAAAATGCTGTCTTTTTTCCACTGGATGTTTTTAGCTCCTTTATCAAATATCAAGTGACTGTATGTGTGTGGGTTCTTTTCTGGGTCTTCAATTCTATTCCATTGATCTTCTTGCCTGTTGGCATATCAATACAAAACAGTTTTTATCATGATTACTCTGTAGTAGAGCTTAAGGTCAGGGATGGTGATTCCCCCAGAAGATCTTTTGTTGTGGAGAATAGTTTTTGCTATCCTGGGTTTTTTGTTATTCTAGATGAATTTGAGAATTTCTCTTTCTAGATCTATGAAGAATTGATTTGGGATTTTGATGGTGATTGAATTGAATCTGTAGATTGCTTTCAGCAAGATGGCCATTTTTACTATATTGATCCTGCCAACCCATGAACTTGGGAGATCTTTCCACCCTCTGAGACTTTCTTCAATTTCTTTCTTCAGAGGCTTAAAGTTCTTGTCATATAGATCTTTCACTTGCTTCATTAGGGTCACACCTAGGTATGACATATTATTTGGGACTATTGTGAAGGGTGTCATTTCCCTAATTTCTTTCTCCTCTTCTTTATCCTTTGAGTAGAGGAAGGATACTGATTTGCTTGAGTTAATTTTATATCCAACCACTTTGCTGAAGTTTTTTATCAGCTTTAGAAGTTCTCTGGTGGAAGTCTTAGGGTCACTTAAGTATACTATCATATCATCTACAAATAGATGATATTTTGACTTCTTCCTTTCCAATTTGTGTACATTTGACCTCCTTTTGCTGCCTGATTGCTCTGGCTAGGACTTCAAATACTATATTGAATACATAGGGAGAGAGTGGGTAGCCTTGTCTGGTTCCCGATTTTAGTGGGATTGTTTCAAGTTTCTCTCCGTTTAACTTGATGTTGGCTACCGGTTTGCAGTATATTGCTTTCACTATGTTTAGGTATGGGCCTTGGATTCCCAATCTCTCCAAGACTTTTATCATGAAGGGATGCTGGATTTTGCCAAAATGCCTTTTCAGCATCTAATAAAATGACCATGTGGTTTTTTTTCCCTTTAGTTTGTTCATGTAGTGGATTACATTGACAGATTTCCAGGAACACTTCTCCATTGTTGGTAAGATTGCAGGCTGGCAAAACCACTCTGGAAATCAGTTTGGCGATTCCTCAGAAAATTAGACATAGTACTACCTGCTGACCCAGCTATACCACTCCTGGACATATATCCAGAAGATGCTCCTACATGTAATAAGGACACATGCTCCACTATGTTCATTGTTGCCTTATTTATAATAGCCAGAAGCTAGAAAGAACCCAGAAGTTCCTCAACAGAGGAATGGATACAGAAACTGTGGTATATATACACAATGGAGTACTATTCAACTATTAAAAACAATGAATTTATGAAATTCTTAGGCAAGTGGATGGAACTAGAAAGTGTCATCCTGAGCAAGGCAACCCAATCACAAAAGATCACATATGGTATGCACTCACTAATAAGCGGAAGTTATCCCAAAAGCTCAAAATAAACAAGTTACAATTCACCCAGCACAGGAAGCACAAGAAGAAGAACTTAAGTAAGGGTGCTTTGGTTCCTCTAAGAAAGGGAACAAAATACTCACAGGAGCAATAAGGGAGACAATGTGTGGAGAAGGGGCTGAAGTAAAGGCCACCCAGAGACTGCCCTACCTGGGGATTCATCCTATAAACAGTCAACAAACCTCGACACGACAAAGGACAACAAGAAGTGTATACCAAAAGGAGCATGCAATGGTTGTCTCCAGAGGGGCCCTGCCAGAGACTTACAAAAACAGAGGCAGATTCTAGCAACCAACTATTGGACTGGGCATGGGGTCCCCAATGGAGGAGCTGGAGGGTGGTCCAGAAGAGCTGAAGGGGCTTACAGCCCCTTGGGAAAACAATGATTTCGGCCACCCAGACGCCCCAAGACTCCCAGAGATTGAACCATCAACCAAGGAACACACATGATTCCAGCCAATAATGTGGCAGAGGAAGGTCTTGTTGGGCATCAGTGGGAGGAATTGTCCTTGGTCAGGTAAAGGCTCAACAGAAGCCCCAACAAAGGGAAACTGAGGGGGGGGAGGTGGGCATGTATTGGGTGGAGGGGCATATATGTGGAGGCAGGGGGAAGGAGGAGGGGTTGGGCGTCTTTGGGGAGGGGGAAATTGGGAAAGGTTTAACCATAGCAATGTAAATGAAGATGATATTCAATAAAAAAAAAGAAAAAAGAAAGCAACTTCCTTCTTCCATGTCCTTTATATAGGCTTCCAGCAGAAGGTGTGGCCCAGATTAGAGGTAGGTCATCTCACATCAAAGATCTAAATCAGAAGCAGAACTTCCTACTTTAAATGATTATGAAAAAAATCCCTCAAAGTACCCAGAAAATGTGCAGGTTTAGTAATTCCAGATGTAGTAAAGTTGACAATCAAGAATAGCTATGACAGAAGTCCAGAAACCCTGGCATAAGTTAAAAATAAAATTTTTCTGACACTACTGCTTTCTTCCTTGCAAGTAGGAAAACCTAGTAAAAGCTGCACTGTTCTATAATAACCTGAAAGGAGAAGTTGGTAGCTGATTGGAAAATAGTTCCTTACCCCCACTCCCCACCCCATTGGGTTACTAGTACTCTCTATTGTCCATTTTTCTTGCAAGTAAATGTAGCTGAATTCTATTTTACAGACCATGAAAGAAATGCTGTAAAGGATTTGCAGAGACAGCATGAGAAAATCTTTCACACATGGTTCTCCATACCCTTTCTCTCCCAGCTTGATGAAAATTAATGCATTATTTGTAAAATATTTGTTGACATTGATAGGGATGAAGATCAAAACCACTTGAAGAAAAATACTCACTTAAAAGAAACCTGTGTGAATTTTGGAGAACGGAGATATAAGCTATATTGTGCTAGGTAGAACAGAAGAAGTTGTCTGTTAACAGTAGTTGATGTAGTTTTTGCTGTATAAGAACACGAGGCCAGAGCCTAAATGCAGAAGAATTTCAATCCAGCAACATGGCTGCTCTAGCAAGGGATCACATCCAAACATATGAGCCAGCTGGAATGCAGACACACCTTGGAATGCAATATGATCTGGTTGGAATACAGACATTCCCAGAGCACACGCCTTTAATTCCTAACAATAAAGGTAAGGTTAGTATGTAGAAAGAAGCAGCCATATTTGAAAATGACATCTAATTAAGGGGCAGACAAAGTGATGAATCAGAGAAAGATTTGACAGAATGAGTCAGAGATAGTATATGCCCAACACATAAGAGAACAGTTTTATTCAAGTAGTTTTACAGAGACAGGTTACAGAGAGAACAAGCTAGACAGGAGAAGACAAAACAAGCCAGGGAATGAGAAAGAGCCAAAATATTATAATATATTGCCAAAATTAATATGAGGACAGACAGAGTAATTCAGTCAGAAGCCAAGAGGAGCTGGATTGAATCAGTCAGCTTGGAAGATTAAATTGTACAAAGGCTAGAAGCTTCCAGGTCTAGGCCTAAGGATAGTTGGAACAGAGAAGAACTCAGCCCAGACTCTGTATTCTTACAGCTTGGGTCTGGCTCTCATCTCATCACTTCATCTGAAGACATAAAAGTGACATTTACACCTCAAAATGGAAAGTCAGCATAAGAATGATGCAAGAACGAGGAAAAAATGGACTTCAGTCTTTAAAGACATTTCTGCTATCCTATACCAAATCAGGAAGAGCTACCTCATCTATGCTTCCTCTTCTGTAAGATGATTTCATACCTTTATTGCTAAGCTATTATCAGCTGGAAAGCTTGTTACTTCAATCCTAATTGATAAACAAGTGCCTAGAGAAAAAGAAATATTAACCAAGACCTTTGTGTATCTAATTCGGCCAATTTAATCTTCATATCAACTATTCTCTACGTATCATAAACTCTTATCTCAAACAGAGCTAAGATCAATTCTCTGATTGCCATAAACCATCACAATTCTTTGACATTGCACATGTTCATTCTTTTACTGGGATTGTCCTTCACTGAAGTCCTTTGTAGAGATGAAAGTATCTCAATTAGTTTCCTAAATTAACTTGCTTCTTGGAATGTTTCATGGAACCTTGGCAGATTGTCTAACATGGTGTTCATACATTTGATTACATGCTATTCCATCAACCTGCCTCACTGGACTACAAACATCTTACAGATAGAGATTATAATTCTTCAACGTGCCCAGAATATGCTGCTATCCCTAATATGCAGAAGATACTTGATACATACTTATTGAATTGGAAATAATCTTCAAATCATAAGCTTTGGTTTTCTTTTCAGATTTGAGAGAACTTCCTAAGATCTGCCTGTCCATCCTCTTCATTTCATAAATGAAAAAGAGAGATTCTCTAAGATCTCCAAGAATTTAGTGTCCAATCTAAGGTAGGACATAAACCTTCTGATTTCAGACCACTAAGATTTGTTTTCATTTTCTCAGTTTCTAGGCTAGAGCTATATTTTAGTTTGACCACTTTATTCAACTCTGGTGTCATGACCTTCCCCCAGATATAGCTTTAACAGTCATAGAAATGTTTTCCTTAAATCCTAGTGTGAGTACCAGGAGGAACAGAAAAATGTCAGAAAGTGAGAAGAATCTGCCCTTGCTTGGAAATCAATCAGCCATAGGATTCTTCTAAAATCCATCAAACTTTGTCTTACCAGAGATCTTCAGATTGGCAATACATATCCTCTCACAATGGTGCAGATGCTACCTTTGACCTTAGATCAGAATGACTCAGGCCTGATACTTTATGATTCTGATTATTCAAACTCCTGTCTTAGATATAATTGATAAGTATTCTTGAACTGTCAGTGATTGTTCTATAGCAGACTGAAAAGAATGTACCTTGACACAGCAGTACATGGATAAGCTACATTATGGCCAAAGAATCTTGCTATCTTATCTATCCCAGCATATCCCAGAAATACTAAGCTCAGGGATGGCTATACCTTTACCTCTTTGACTGCTCTGACCCTAAGCTTCAGCCAGATAAGCTCATCTGAGATGAGACAAAAGGATGATACTGTGGTCTTCTGCAAAGTCTTTGACTGTATCACCAACAAAAATTTATTAGCCTTTTACTATATGGTCATGTCATTAAAGACATGATAGTAAGCAGGACAGACAAGTCTATGTTCTTATTTTAGAAAGAGAGATGTCATGTTTTATATTTAGAAAGAGAGATAGACACTGAATCAATTGTCAAATGACAACATGATATAATTTTAGGAAATATAACGTGCCCATGGATAAAAAGAAAAGATAGAGAAATTAAGAAGTTGAAACCAATATAAGCATATTTTAATAGTGTGACAGATAAAGTGGTATCCTTTCTAAGAGGATACCACTTGGCATAAGACCTAAAATAATTAAGAGAGCAGGCTGTGACAGTATCTCCAGATGCCCATTTGTGGCCAGTTGGCTATCATTTATGGATACATTTGCTAATAACAATTTACAACACACTCAAAATTATTAGAGTTTAGAAATTAAATTACATGAGTTCAGAAATAAGTTATATGCAGTTTTCCCTGGCACTCTGATGGAACTAAATTTAAAGCAGAGGAAGTAGAGACTAGAATGGTCCTGACATGGTTATAGGTTGGAGTTCATGCTTAAAGTCTTGGAGAGAACAGGAATTCAAGGCCCATAGCTAAACATAGTAAAAGCAATATACAGCAAACCGGTAGCCAGCATCAAACTAAACGGAGAGAAACTTGAAGCAATCCCACTGAAATCAGGGACCAGACAAGGCTGCCCCCTTTCTCCTTATCTTTTCAATATTGTACTTGAGGTACTAGCTCGGGCAATTCGACAACATAAGGAGGTCAAAGGGATACAAATTGGAAAGGAGGAAGTCAAACTATCATTATTTGCAGACGACATGATCGTCTACCTAAGTGACCCAAAGAACTCCACTAGAGAGCTCCTACAGCTGATAAACAACTTCAGCAAAGTGGCAGGTTACAAAATCAACTCAAGCAAATCAGTGGCCTTCCTATACTCAAAGGATAAGCAGGCTGAGAAAGAAATTAGGGAAATGACCCCCTTCACAATAGCCACAAACAGTATAAAGTATCTTGGGGTGACTCTTACCAAACATGCGAAAGATCTGTATGGCAAGAACTTCAAGACTCTGAAGAAGGAAATGGAAGAAGACCTCAAAAAATGGGAAAACCTCCCATGCTCATGGATCGGTAGAATCAATATAGTTAAAATGGCCATTTTGCCTAAAGCACTATACAGATTCAATGCAATACCCATCAAAATCCCAACTCAATTCTTCACAGAGTTAGAAAGAGCAATTATCAAATTCATCTGGAACAACAAAAAACCCAGGATAGCTAAAACTATTCTCAGCAACAAAAGAAAATCTGGGGGAATCAGTATCCCTGACCTCAAGCAATACTACAGAGCAATAGTGTTAAAAACTGCATGGTATTGGTACAGTGACAGGCAGGAGGATCAATGGAACAGGATTGAAGATCCAGAAATGAACCCACACACCTATGGCCACTTGATCCTCGACAAAGAGGCTGAAAACATCCAATGGAAAAAAGATAGCCTTTTCAACAAATGGTGCTGGTTCAACTGGAGGTCAGCATGCAGAAGAATGCGAATTGATCCATCCTTGTCTCCTTGTACTAAGCTCAAATCCAAATGGATCAAGGACCTCCACATAAAGCCAGACACTCTGAAGCTAATAGAAAAGAAACTGGGGAAGACCCTTGAGGACATCGGTACAGGGAGAAAGTTTCTGAACAGAACACCAATAGCGTATGCTCTAAGAGCAAGAATTGACAAATGGGACCTCATAAGGTTACAGAGTTTCTGTAAGGCAAAGGACACCATCAAGAGGACAGATCGGCAACCAACAAATTGGGAAAAGATCTTCACCAATCCTACATCAGATAGAGGGCTAATATCCAATATATATAAAGAACTCAAGAAGTTAGACTCCAGAAAACCGAACAACCCTATTAAAAAATGGGGTACAGAGTTAAACAAAGAATTCTCACCTGAAGAACTTCGGATGGCGGAGAAGCATCTTAAAAAATGCTCCACTTCATTAGTCATTAGGGAAATGCAAATCAAAACAACCCTAAGATTTCATCTTACACCAGTCAGAATGGCTAAGATTAAAAATTCAGGAGACAGCAGGTGTTGGAGAGGGTGCGGAGAAAGAGGAACACTCCTCCACTGCTGGTGGGGTTGCAAATTGGTACAACCACTCTGGAAAGCAGTCTGGCGGTTCCTCCGAAAACTGGGCACCTCACTTCCAGAAGATCCTGCTATACCACTCCTGGGCATATACCCAGAGGATTCCCCACCATGTAATAAGGATACATGCTCTACTATGTTCATAGCAGCCCTATTTATAATTGCCAGATGCTGGAAAGAACCCAGGTATCCCTCAACAGAAGAGTGGATACAAAAAATGTGGTATATCTACACAATGGAGTACTATTCAGCCATTAGAAACAATGAATTCATGAAATTCTTAGGCAAATGGATGGAGCTAGAGAACATCATACTAAGTGAGGTAACCCAGACTCAAAAGGTGAATCATGGTATGCACTCACTAATAAGTGGTTATTAACCTAGAAAACTGGAATACCCAAAACATAATCCACACATCAAATGAGATACAAGAAGAAAGCAGGAGTGGTCCCTGCTTCTGGAAAGACTCAGTGAAACAGTATTTGGCAAAACCAGAACGGGGAACTGGGAAGGGGTGGGAGGGAGGACAGGGGAAGAGAAGGGGGCTTACGGGACTTTCGGGGAGTGGGGGGGGGGGCCAGAAAAGGGGAAATCATTTGAAATGTAAATAAATTAAAAAAACTAAAAAAAAAAAAAAAAAAAAAAAAAAAAAAAAAAGAAATAATGAGGATACTGGAATGGGTGCAGTGAAGTATATCAAAGGAAGGGGAGCAAGAGATTTTAAGAAAGAAGTGAACACACCGTGCAGTATTTTCCCAGTTATGAGAAGGAATTTTTTTTTCTTTTTTTTTATTCGATATAATTTATTTACATTTCAAATGATTTCCCCTTTTCTACCCCCCCCACTCCCCGAAAGTCCCGTAAGCCCCCTTCTCTTCCCCTGTCCTCCCTCCCACCCCTTCCCAATAAGATATATAACTTAGTTAATGCTCTATTCTTGTGAGAAAACATAATGACCAAGGCAACTCATACAGTAAAAATTTAATTGGTGGCTTCCTTACAGTTTAGTGAGTTAGTCCATATGCCAAAGAGCATGACAGCAGGCAGTAGGCATGATGTGGTGGTTTGAATATGCTTGGTCCAGGGAGTGGCACCATTAGGAGGTGTGGCTTTGTTGGAGTAGTTGTGTCATTCCTCCTAGCTATCTGGAAGACAGTTTACTCCTTGGTTTCCTTTGGAAAAATATGTAGAACTATCAGCTCCTCTTGTGCCTTGGCTGCCTAGATGCTGCTATGCTACCTGATTTGATGAAACTGGATTGAACCTTTGAACCTGGTAAGGACCAATTAAATGTTGTCCTTTCTAAGAATGGACATGGTCCATTCTTGGTCATGGTATCTGTTCACAGCAGTAAAACCCTAAGATAAAAGTTGGTACCAAGGACTAGAATAATGTTGTGATAAGCCTGACCAAGCTTTTCTTTGGAGGAATGTGGATTTGGTGACTTGGGAAAGCAGTGGAATGCTTTAAGTGGGGCTTAATGGGCCATCTCAGTAGGGATATGGAAGACATTGTTTTTGAGGGTGATTTGATCTGTGCAAACCTGGCCCAAGAGGTTTCGGTGGAGAGTTTCAGTATCTGGCCTAGAGACTGTTTTGTGGTGTTTGGGTGAAGAAAGTGGTTGCTTTTTGCCCTTGTCTAAAGAGTCTACCTGAGGCTAAGGTAAAGAGACATATTAATTGCATTGACAAAGGAAGTCTCAGAAACTCCCAGAATAGCCTTTTTTTCTCTGGTTTAGTCTGATGAAGAGTATTTTGATCAAGCACACCAACTTGAGAAAGGAAAAGTACAAAATTATGGTTCAAAGAATAGAGGAGCACCAAGAAGTAGAATGAAGCTGGATCATGTGTTCAAGGAGATAGATAGATTAAGGGAAATGGTGACCTTGTGGCATGGTCCCACCAGCTAAGCTTACTGTTTATGTGTTTTCAGTTGAATAAGGAATAGTTATATCATATTAGGCAAGATTACCTGGTTGCTGTTTTCATTTGAACTTTTAACCTGAAATAAACTACAGTCCCGAAATGGAGGACACAATTTTTTGATCTGAATCTTGAGGAATAGTTAGCATGAAAAGCTTAAATCCAGGTGTGGTGATACATGCCTTTAATCTCAGCATTCAGGAGACAGAGCATGCAGATCCCTGAGTTCAAGGTCAGTCTACAGAAGAAGTTGCAGGACATCCAAGCTTAGGCAGTGAAGAAGTGGAAAACAAAGCTGGTGATAATATAATAGGTAAGGGGTGCCATGTTCCACGTCCAACAAACAGTAGAACTTGGAAGTTTCAGCCATGTGGCTCTGGGATTAGGGTCAAGAGTAGAAGGGACTACTTGGATAATCAATGCTTGTTAGCTGGAGATAAGAAGAGACCAGAATCACCGAGGTGAAATCTTCTAGTAAGTGTTTTCTGAGCCCAAAGAAGCTGTGTTCCAGACATAGCCAAAGTTGTACCCCATGCTGTAGCTGGACTTAGTAATTAAGAGTCATCCAAGTTTTAAAGGCATGAATGGATTCATGGAGAGCAGCTGAGGCTTGGCACTGTTAGAAGCCAGGGAAATCCATTGGTGAAGCTGAAGCCTCACTTGCAGTTAATAGTCCAGGACTGAAGTGGTCTAGCAAAGATGCTGAGTAAAACTCTAAGACACATGATAATAGAGAAGTACCTCTGGGACTGGCATGGGCTTTTGAAAGCTCAAAGCCTAAACCCAGTGACACACCTCCAACAAGGTTACAACTCCTAATGCTTCGCAAACTATTATATCAACTGGGGTCAAGCACATATGAACCTATAAGGGCCATTCTCATTCAAACCACCACTACAGTATGTTACTTTTCTCATTGCTATAATAAATTATCTAACCAAAAATATAACCGAACAAGAAAAGGATGTGTTCTAACATACAACTTAAGAGTGCATATAACTCATGGAGCATACCGGCAGGAGTGTAGAACTGTTATCACATTTGTCTGCAGTCAGGAAGCAAGGAAAGACCAATGCTCTTTCTTTGGATTTCTATTTTCCCCCTTCTTATTCAGTTTGGGACCCTATTCCATAGAATGGTGCTGTCCACATATAGGATAAATCTCTCCACTTTGGCTAAACTTCTCTGGAAACACTCTGTCAGATGGACCCAGAAGTCTGTCTACAAAGTAGTTACAAATCTAATGACACATCGGAGTCATCAGAAACATTGGGAACAGGAAATCATTAAAAATAATAGTTATTTCGAAAATTCACTTTGAACATCATATAAAAATTAGACTATAGAAAAAGAATAAATAACCCAGACCTGAAGACTGAGTTTTCCCTCTACACCTGCACAACCACTCAACATAGGACTCCAAGTAATTCAGTTACCTAGTCAACATGGACTTGTTGACTAAAATCTGATTTTGTCTACTTAGAGACATTGTCAGATGTGAACTGGATTACATAAGACTGGCCCACTACTGATGACAATATCAAAACCCAGATTATTACATGTGCCTCAGCTATAAATTCTGTCTTTGACTCCCTCCTTTGGTTCGGTTAACTTGCTAGAACTCAACAGAACACTTTTTCTGCATGTACTCATTTATTATAAAAGATATTATAAACAATACAGATAAGCATCCAGATGGATAAGATGTACAGGGATAAGTGTGGGGAAAGATGCATAGAACTGCTGTGCCCTTTCCATCTGGAAGCTCTTCAACCATACTTTGATGTGATCTTGGTTTGGTTTGCTGTTGTTTGCTTTCCTATTCATGGGTCTGGGGATTGAGCACAGGGCCTCATACATGCAGACAAGAGCTCTAAGACTAGGTTATATGTCCAGGACTGCCCCTCCCCCACGGTTTTATAGAGACTTTATTTTATACGCAGAATCAATTAGATCATTGGCCACTGATGATCACCTAAACAATCAACCTCTCTATTTTCCCCAGACTCAGGGAATAGGGTTAAAAGTGCCAAACCTCAAATAACACAGTTGATTCCCCGACCAAAGAGCCTCCATTTGAGGCTGTCTACAAGTCCCCTGGGAGTCACCTCTTTAGAACAAAAGATGACCCCATTGTCTAGGAAACTCCAAGGTATTTCAGAGCTCTGGGCCAGACTTTCCTATAAGCCAGGAAATTATGTCCTGAAGTCCTTTATCAGGAACCAGAACACAAAGATAAAATACTCAAAATAAGATCATAGAGTAAATATGAACATTTTACTGTAATGTTAAGGAAAACTACTAAAGTAATCAACTAAAAATTATGAATGTTTGGTTGTAACATGTGATCAGATATGAGGTACAATCAATCCCTCAAGTAGAATATATATAAGGCATGAGATACATATAAGAATCCAAGAAGGACTGAGTGGGCTGTTACATCTGGGAATACAGGGTACACCCGAGTGTCAGATAATTGAGACTCGGTCCTCCAGGGCCCCACCTGCACCTAGGAGCTGGGCAGTGCCACAGCCATCTGTGTACCTATCCTGCCAGGGGACATCTGCTCTGCAGGAAATCCTGCATTTAGAGGGAGTCCCACATGTAAAGGTGAGGCCACCATCTTTGCTCCTGTGACTGAGCAGACAGGTGCAGCGAGGAACACAGGGAACGCTCAAGTGTAAGATTAGCTGGGATGGCCCCACCTGCACCCAGGAGCTGGGCAGCACCACAGCACTCTGTGCAGGTGATATCCGGTCACCCAGGGGTGTGGAGACAGGCTGGCAGACACACAGGAGGGAAAAGCGCCAGCCAAAGACAGCAGGACCAACTAACACAAGATATAACCAGATAGCAAAAGACAAACATAGGAACATTACTAACAGAAATCAAGGCAACATGGCAGCCAATTCTCCCACAAGCCCTGGACACCCCAACACATGAGAAAACCAAGATTTGGATTTAAAATCACAGGTCATGATGCTGATAGAGGGCTTCAAGAAGGACATAAATAACTCCCTTAAAGAAACACAGAAGAACACAGGTAAACAGGTAGAACCTCTTAAAGAATTACAGGAAAGCACAAGCAAGCAGGTGAAGGAACTGAAAAAAACAATCCAGGAACTAAAAACAGAGGCAGAAAAAATAAAGAAATCACAAAGGGAAACAACTCTGGACATAGAAAACCTAAGAAAGAAGTCAGGAGTCATGAATGTAAGCATCAACAACAGAATACAAGAGATAGAAGAGAGAATCTCAGACCCAGAAAAAAACCATAGAAAGCATTGACACAAGAGTCAAAGGAAATGCAAAATACAAAAAGCTCCTGATCCAAAACATCCAGGAAATCCAGGACAAAATGAGAAGACTAAACCTAAGGATTATAGGTATAAAAGATAGTGAAGATTTCCAACTTAAAGGACCAGTAAATGTCTTCAACAAAATTATAGAAGAAAACTTCCCTAACCTAAAGCAAGAGATGCCCATGAACATGCAAGAAGCCTACAGAACTCCAAACAGACTGGACCAGAACAGAAAGTCCCTCTGTCACATAATAATTAAAATGCCAAATGCACTAAACACAGAAAGAATATTAAAAGCAGTAAGGGAAAAAGGTCAAGTAACATATAAAGGTAGACCGATCAGAATCACACCAGACTGCTCACCAGAGACTATGAAAGCCAGAAGATCCTGAGCAGATGTCATACAAACCCTAAGGGAACACAAATACCAACCCAGGCTGGTATACCCAGCAAATCTCTCAATTACCATAGACAGAGAAACCAAGGTATTCCATGACAAAAACAAACTTACACAATATCTCTCCACAAATCCAGCCCTTCAAAGGATAATGAATGGAAAACTCCAACGAAAGGAGGGAAACTACACATAAGAAAAGGCAAGAAATTAATCTTCTTTCAACAAATCCAAAAGAAGATAACCACACAAACATAAAAATTGCATAAAAAATAACAGGAAGCAACAATTACTATTCCTCAATATCTCTTAACATTAATGAACTCAATTCCCCACTAAAAAGACACAGACTAACAGATTGAATACATAAAAAGGACCGAACATTTTGCTGTATACAAGAAATGCATCTCAGTGTCAAAGACAAACACTACCTCAGAGTAAAAGGCTGGAAAACAATTTTACAAGCAGATGATCCCAGTAGCCATTCTAATATCAGATAAAACTGACTTTCAACCAAGAGTCATCAAAAAAGACACAGAAGGAAACTTTATACTCATCAAAGGAAAAATCTACCAAGAAAATTCTCAGTTCTAAACATCTATGTTCCAAATACAAGGGCGCCCTTTACTAAAACTTTACTAAAGCTTAAAGCACAATTGCACCTCACACAATAATTGTGGGTGAATTCAACACCCCACTCTCCTCAATGGACAGATCAGGAAAACAAAAACTAAACAGAGATACAGTGAAACTAACAGAAGTTTTGGACCAAATGGATTTAATAGATATCTATAGAACATTTCATCCTAAATCAAAAGCATATACCTTCTTCTCAGCAACTCATGGTACCTTCTCCAAAAGTGACTATATAATTGATCACAAAACAGAACTCAAGAGATACAAGAAGATTGAACTAATCCCATGCCTCCTCTCAGATCACTTTGGAATAAAGGTGGTCTTCAACAGCAACAAAAGCAACAGAAAGCCCACATACACATGGAGCTGAACAATGTTCTACTCCATGATACCTTGGTCAAGGAAGACATAAGGAAAGAAATCAAAGACTTCTTAGAATTCAATGAAAATGAAGCCACAATACACCCACATTTATGGGACACAATGAAAACAGGGCTAAGAGGAATCTCTGAGTGGCTCCAAAAAGTTGGAGAGAGCATATACTAACAGCTTAACAGCATACCTGAAAGCTTTAGAAAGAAGTTAATACACCCAAGAGGAGTAGAAGGCAGGAAATCATCAAACTCAGGGCTGAAATCAACCAAATAGAAACAAAAAGAACTATACAAAGAAGCAACAAAACCAGGAGCTAGTTTTTTGAGAAAATCAACAAGATAGATAAACCCTTAGCCAGACCAACCAGAGGGCACAGGGACAGTATGCAAATTAACAAAATCAGGAGTGAAAAAGGAGATTTAACAACAGAACCTGAGGAAATTCAAAAAATCATCAGAGCCTACTACAAAAGCCTATACTCCACACAACTGGAATATATGAATGAAATGGACAATTTTCTTGACAGATACCAAATACCAAAGTGAAATCAGGATCTGATAGACTATCCAAACAGTTCTATACCCCCGAAAGAAATAAAAGTGGTCATTGAAAGTCTCCCAACCAAAAAATAAAATAAAATAAAATAAAAATAAAAATAAAAATAAAAAAAATAAAATAAAATAAAAAAAAACCCGCACAGGACCAGATGGTTTCAGTGCCGAGTTCTATCAGACCTTCAAAGAAGACCTAACACCAATACTCTTCAAACTATTCCACAAAATAGAAACAGAAGGGACAGTACCCAACTTGGTCTATGAAGCCACAATTATGCTGATACCACACAAAGATCCAACAGAGAACTTCAGACCAATTTCCCTTATGAATGCAAAAATACTCAATAAAATCCTTGCCACTTGAATCCATAAACACATCAAAATGATCATTCACCATGATCAAGTAGGCTTCATCCTATTGATGCAGGGATGGTTTAGTAAACGGAAATCCATCAATGTAATTCACTACATAAACAATCTCAAAGAAAAAAAACCACATGGTCATTTCATTAGACGCTGAAAAAGCATTTAACAAAATTCAGCATCCTTTCATGTTAAAAGTCTTGGAAAGAACAGGAATTCAGGGCCCATACCTAAACATAGTAAAAAGCAATATAGAGCAAACCAGTAGCCAACATCAAACTAAATGAAGAGAAATTTTGTGGGAAGCAATCCCACAAAAATCAGGGAATAGACAAGGCTTCCCTCTCTCTCCATATTTATTCAATATTGTACTTGAAGTTCTAGCTAGAGCAATTAGACAACAAAAGGAGGTCAAAGGGATACTAATTGGAAAAGAAGAAGTCAAATTATCACTATTTGAAGATGATATAATAGTATACTTAAGTGACCAAAAAAAAAAAAAAAAAAAAAAAAAAAAAGCAAAAAACTGATAAACACTCTCAGCAAAGTGGCTGGATATAAAATCAACTCAAACAAATCAGTAGCCTTCCTATACTCAAAGGATAAACAGGCTGAGAAAGAAATTAGGGAAACACCCATCACAATAGTCACAAGCAATATAAAGTATCTTGGTGTGATTCTAACCAAACAAGTGAACGATCTGTATGACAAGAACTTCAAGTCTCTGAAGAAAGAAATTGAAGAAGACCTCAGAAGATGGAAAGATCTCCCATGCTTGTGTATTGGCAGGATTAATACAGTAAAAATGGTCATCTTGCCAAAAGCAATCTTCAGATTCAATGTAATCCCCATCAAAATCCCAACTCAATTCTTCATAGAGTTAGAAAAAGCAATTCTGAATAACAAAAAACCCAGAATAGCTAAAACTATTCTCAACAATAAAAGAACTTCTGGGAAATCAGTATCCAGGACCTCAAGCAGTACTACAAAGCAATAGTGTTAAAAACTGCATGGTATTGGTACAGTGACAGGCAGGTAGATCAGACGAATAGAAATGAAGACCCAGAAATGAACCCACATACCTATGTTCACTTTACCTTTGACAAAGGAGCTAAAAACCAACTACTGGAAAAAAGATAGCCTTTTCAACAAATGGTGCTGGTTCAATTGATGGTTAGCATGCAGAAAAATACAAATCTATCCATACTTATCCCCTTGTACAAAGCTCAAGTCCAAGTGGATAAAGGACCTCCACATAAAACCAGTCATGCTGAAACTAATAGAAAAGAAACTAGGAAAGAGCCTTGAGCACATGGGCACAGGGGAAATTTTCCTGAACAGAACACCAATAGCTTATGCTCTAAGATCAAGAATTGACAAATGGGACCTCATAAAATTACAAAGTTTCTGTAAAACAAAGGACACTGTAAATCTGACAAAACAGCAACCAACAAATTGGGAAAAGATCTTTACCCACCCTATATCAGACCGAAGTATATATCCAATATATATATAAAGAACTCAAGAAGTTAGACTCCAGAGAGTCAAATAACCCTATTAAAGATGGGGTACATAGCTAAACAAAGAATTTTCAACTGAAGAATATCAAAGGTCCGAGAAGCACCTAAAAGAAATGTTCAACATCCTTAGTTATCAGGAAAATGCAAATCAAAACAACCCTGAGATGCCATCTCACACCAGTCAGAATGGTTAAGATAAAAAACTCAGGTAACTGCAGATGCTGGCGAGGATGTGGAGAAAGAGGAACACTCCTCCACTACTAGTGGAATTGCATGCTGGTACAACCACTCTGGAAATCAGTCTGACCGTTCTTCAGAAAACTGGGCATGATATTACCAGAGGATTCTGTTATACCACTCCTGGGCATATGCCCAGAGGATTCCCCAGCATGTAATAAGGACACATGCTCCCCTACATTCACAGAAGCCCTTTTTATAATAGCCAGAATCTGGAAAGAACCCAGATGTCCCTCAGTGGAGGAATGGATACAGAAAATGTGGTATATTTACACAGTGGAATACTACTCAGTTATTAAAAACAATGGATTCATGAAATTCTTAGGCAAATGGGTGGAACTGGAAAATATCATCTTAAGTGCAGTAACACAATCACAAAAGAATACATATGGAATGCAATCATTGATAAGTGGCTATTAGCCCAGAAGCTTGGAATACCCAGGACACAATTCACATATCAAAGGATGCTCAAGAAGGAAGAACAAAGTATGGATACTCTGACCCTTCTTAGAAGGGGGAACAAAATACCCACAGAAGGAGATACAGAGACAAAGTGTGGAGCAGAGACCAAGGGAAAGACCATCCCAGGGACTACCCCACCTAGTGATCCAGCCCATATACAGTAACAAAACCCATACACCAATATTGATTCCCACAAGTACTTACTGACCGGTGCGCCTGATATAGCTGTCACCTGGGAGGCTCTGCTAGTGCATGACAAATACAGAGGGCAACATTCTCAGCCAGCCGTTGAATTGAGAATAGGGTCACCAATGGGGGAGCTAGAGAAAGGAGCCAAGAAACTGAAGGAGTTTGCAGCACCATAGGAAGAGCAATGATATGAGCCACCCAGTTCTCCCAGAGCTCCCAGGAACAAAACCATCAACCGGATAGTACACATGGTGTTACCCACGGCTCCAGATGATAGGCAGCAGAGGATGACCTTGTTGGACTTCAAAGGGAGGAGAGGGCCCTGGAAATGTTCAATGCAGCAGTGTAGGGGAATACCAGGACAGGGAAGTGGGAGGGGTTGATTGCGGAACAGGGGGAGGAGAGATGGCTTATGAGACTTTCAGGGGGGGGGTGGAGGGAGTGACCAGAAAAGGAGAAATTATTTGAAATGTAAATAAAGAATATATCTAATAACAAAAAAGAAAGAATCCAAGAAGAGTCTTCAGATTATGTGAGTAATGATATAATGATGATACCTAAGATGATAGGTAAGACTGAGAAAGGAACAAGTTGGGATGTAAGAGAAAGGAAGCACACAGTTCTGTATTTAGTATGTTGTTCTGGAATAATTCCTCCAACTCCCCATTGGAGGGAAAGGTTGAAGTCATAATGTACTAGTCTGCATCCAATAGGGCAGACTGACCCCAGAGAGATGAGTTTAGGAGTGAACACCATGTAACACATGTGCATACTTGTACTCTCCATGTGTTTTCAGCATACTCACCCACACAGATCTTCCTTTTCAATGTTGTTCTATGATGGCTGGTCATGATGCTCATTCTTCTCCATAATTTAATTTTCTTCTATAATATCACTTGTATGTCAAGCCTTTCAAATCTTTCCCCAGTTACTGACTTTTTCCTGTTTTTATCTTTCTCGGTGAGTGTTTTTAGTAGACATGGTGTATGGCTGCTCCATGTATACTTGGCCAGATGGCAACCACTATAATGGAGTGGTCCAACTTTCCTTGGAATGACAGCAGCTCACTTTAGTCCCACATCTTGAGACATGAAAGAGTGAATGCCCCCAGGGACATCCCTCAGTCAATAGGGAGTGGAAAACTGCACATAAATCCATCAGCCTAGTGGCCTTTGGCAGCTCAGTCTCAGAAAGTGTTCCAGAATCTACATCCTCTCAAGAGGTCCCAGCTGCCCGCAACAGTGATTTCCCCCATGCCTGTTTATGTCACACATTATGGGCTTCTGTGTCCCTGTTCATATTGTCTCTCTTATTTTCTGAAACCTTCTCCAAAATACACTGCCAGTACTTGTCTTTGTCTGTTTCTGCTTTTTGAACATTTAGTAGGGGGTAATGGTTAAATAAAGAGAACAGTTTAAGTGATTTCTGAATGTACTGCTCCAGACCATTCCAACCATTGGTTTGAACCTTCAACTTCAGCAATCTCTCTTTACATTCAAATACTGGCATCTTTTGAAAAAAGAAGTAAGTAATCTTGCTTCATGATGTGTTGAATTTTGTCCCAATTTTCCTCCCCCATCTCTTATTCACATACTTAGATATTCCTCCAAGTCTTTCTCCATGTTTGTGCCCTAATTACTCATCCTGACCCAGTTCTCTTCTCTATTTTTAGGACCCATCAAACTTAAAAACTAAGATATCCTGATGCAGATGACAGGACCCATTATAGCGTTGGAATAACTGCCCCTCCCGCAGCTCTTAAGAAACCTCTCTGTTCTCACTTCTACCTGCCCTCCTCCAGCTAGACAAGAAGGAATGCATCTATGCCTTTCATTTCTTATTTATGTTTCGTATGTGAGGCATATAATTATACTCCTAAGGGCTAACATTAGATTTGATCTAGGGTCTGAAATTCCCCCAAACTTGCCCCTTTCTTCCCATCCTCAATTCTTGCCTCACCTTCTCCTCAGGCTCAGGACAGAGAAGTCTCATTGGCTCTATCTAGCGGACTTAACAGAACATAAAGACTCCTTTAGGAACCATTGAAAGATATAAGTCCTCCGTTGACTCATTAAAAAAAAAAGCACATTTTGCTTCATTATGTTTTTGAGACAGGATCCGACTTAACTCTACCCTGTGTAGGACATGTTATCTTATGTGGATCAAGTTGGCTTTTAACTCAGAGATCCACCTGCCTCTGCCTCCTGAGTGCTGGCATTAAAGGCAAAGGTTACCACTTCCAACAACAACCAAAAAAGCAAAATTTGTTTAGAATCAAGGGAGAGAGACAGCAATGCTGTGCCTAGCATCTTTCTCTTATTTACTGGTGGAAAATGTTTAGTTAAGTGAGATCATCTCCCTACACACTCAGGATTGGGAGAGAGATGGAGAATTCTAAGAACTGGAGAACAGGAAAAAGAGAACTTATTAGTGATGTTATTTAATCTTAAATTAAAGTATTTTAGTAACATATTTTATTGATAAAATAGAAGTAATACTGAGAATTGTGTATGCAGAGAGGTCCTTGTAGGACCTACTTGATATAGGAAGTGACTCTTCAACCATAGATAGCACAAGACAGAAAAGTAACATTGCAGTTGCTGTTGAAACTACTACTTCAGCATTTTCCCTTGGCAGGAAGAATGAGGTGAGAAAAAAACCAAAACAGCTTAGGTATCCAAGAGAATCATGAGCTAGCCAAGCCAATGGGAATAGAGATTTTATCTACACAAAAGAGAAGAGATGGGTCCCAAGAAGAGAACTGAGACATTTTCAAGGTTGTGTGAACAGTGAAAGTCCCAGAACACATAAAAGATTAAAGGTTTGAGAAAAAGTTGCTCCCAAGGTTCTCAGGAAGATAATGAAGGACCAAGAATTTGATTACAGGGTAAAGGAATAAGTTAGAATGAAATTCTGTCTTCTGTAATGTAAAAGTCTGTCATTTAGAATTAACATTGTGCATATATATACATATATATACTCATGTTTATTAAACTTCTTCAATAGTTTTTTTTTTTAAGTGCTTACTCTGTATCTCTGATCATTATTCCTGGAAAACTGGGAATGACTAATACAGTCCCCCAAAATGTTCTGTAACAATTCCTCACTAAAATCTGGAAATTGGGGATGTCCTAACTCAGGATAAAGATGCATCAGGCCAAGGGAAGCCTGTTTCACAAGCATTTGTTCATTTGTTCAAGAGATCATGAAAATTAAATCTGCTGAAGCCTGGAGACTGGAGTTCAATCCTCACATCCCGTGAGCGTGTAATCTGAGCACTGGGAAGTCAGAGGCAGGTGGGTCCCTGGCCCTCACTAACCTGCAGGTCTAGCTTCATCAGTGAGTGCTGACCCAGTGTAAGGCACTGTATCAAAGGAGTTGGACAGAGTTTCTGGGGCTGACACCCAAGGATGTCCTCTGGTCTCCACATGCATTTTTACATACATCTCACACACACACACACACACACACACACACACACACACACACACACACACCACACACACCACAGGTGTATCCCACCCTGGAAATGGCCAGGCTTGCTAGGTAAGAATAAAAAAAAACAAATCTTATCAAACTTACAAGTTTAAAATCACCTATAGAGCTGGAGAGAGGGTTCATGGGTAAAGATGTTTACTGCACAAGCTGGGCAGCCTGAGCTCAATCCCCACAATTCATAAGGAGATGGAAGGAGAGAGTCAATGCCACAGAACTGTCCTCTGGCCTCCACATGTGTGTGCTGGCACTCATGGCCATGCACACAACACATGCACACAAATAATAATAGTACATAAAATTTTGACTCACTCATTTACTTGATAAAATTTTTGACTCATTTACTTGATCCAATGTAATCTTTAAAATACACTGGGTGAAAGCAAGCAAGGGCCGAAAGCATTAATATCGCCATTTACAAACAGGGAAATTAAGACTCAGAAAAGTTAAATGGCTCATTCAAGGTTGCCTACTCAGTGGAAGGACTGGGAGGAAAACCCAGGGCTGGCGGCTGCCTCTGCGAGGAAGGAAGGGTAATGATTTTAATTGAAATGTCTACCAGGAGTGCGATGAGCTAGGCCGGGTAACGGCTGCCCCGACTCGGGCTGGGCCGGCATCCGGCCAAGAGCAGCCTGTTTCCCAAGCACTCCTTCACTTGTTCAAGAGATCATGAAAATTAAATTGGGCTATAACCAGACCTTAATTCCCCACCCTTGATGTGAGGAGCCATATTTGTCTCATTAGCCAAGGTCATAAACTCCAGCAGGAGGGAGCAAGGAGGCAGAGGATTAAACAGAGAAAAGGAACGGAAGCTGGGAAGCAGGAGGCAGGTGCCAGGCGACGGGAGGGCATCGGCAGGACACGGCCACCTTGTTTGGCTCAGGTCTTACCCTCCTGGTACTCATAGAGATACTTCTTAAGCTCACATCATTCTCTGTGATATGTTCTAAACAAGTGTGCATGCTCCCTCAGTGGACCCTGGAAGGCTGGCAGGGCAGCACAATACCGAGTCATCTGCCACATTACACAAGGCAAAGCAATGAAGCTCTGAAAAATCAAGAGGCTTACACAATTGCCAGATCCACAGCCAATAAAAACCTGTGGTTTTGAGCTCCTACTCCATCAACAGCAATAAATACATTAAATGAGAAGTTGTATTTGTATATAGTAGAAGGGGTTTGAGTATGATTTTTGCTATTACCAAATTAAGACATACATACAAGTAACATTATAGACTGAGCAATTTATATGTATGTAAACATAAAATATCATATAAACATATGTATATGCATATATATGCATGTAATAATTAATGAAAAGGAGACTATGGATTTAAAGGAGAGTAAGGAAGGGTATATGAGAAGTTTACCAAGGAAGAAGGGAGAAGGGGAAATGATGTAATTATATTATAATCTCAAGGATAAAAACAAATAGTAAAAAAAAAAAAGAGTCAGAGTCAGGCAGTGGTGGCACATGCCTGTAATCGTAGCACTCTGGGAGGCAGAGTCAGGTGGATTTCTGAGTTCGAGGCCAGCCTGGTCTACAGAGTGAGCTCCAGAACAGCCAGGGCTATACAGAGAAACCCTGTCTCGAAAAAACCAAATCCAAAAAAACAAACAAACAAAAAAAGTCAGAAATAACAATAACACAGGAAAATAATGTTTAGCTAGTCAATGAACTGTCCCCTTCTTTATCTGCACTAGAATATGGACAGGCCTTTTATCAAACACTCTTCAAAAATAGGGACTTAGCAATTGCTTCTGTTTAGCATATAGAGAGAGCTGTAACATAATGGCATGTCTTAGAAAACTTGTCTAAGTTGTACGTGTCAGTCTTGGCTTCAAATGCCATCTCTTGGATGTTTGTCCTTAGTATGTGCATGTGTGCACATGTGCATGCATGTCTGTGTGTGTGCATAATGTAGAAAGAGATTATCTCCAAAAAATTAAGTTCCCAAGGTTACGATCAGATGAACTCTTAAAAGAATGCTAACATGACTGAGCCAGGGAACTGGATTCAAATCCCACACATATCACTTACTCAATAATATAATACAGACACCATGATAATTATGATTATAAATTTGGGATTAAAATAAATCCAGAACTAAATTCTGGTCTTACCACCTGAAGAAAGTTACACTGTATCTCAAAACTTTAAATGCCAGCAACTTTTTAGTGGGTAAGAAGGTGCCCAACTAACTGAATTATTCTCCACGAACGTTAACTATTCTTACTCAGGATGGTTTGTTCACTATTGGTACTATAATTCACAATATCATTTCTTTA
The DNA here is from genome assembly GCF_947179515.1 of Apodemus sylvaticus. NCBI lineage: Eukaryota > Metazoa > Chordata > Mammalia > Rodentia > Muridae > Apodemus > Apodemus sylvaticus. The sequence goes on along the minus strand of NC_067474.1, from coordinate 67,810,620 downwards.
AATGGCAAATATCAGCATGTCACCGTCTCAGCTTCACCACCGAAGGTTCCCCTCCCCAGTAAGAATATGAATTGAAGATCCTTTATTTATTTCCTTAATTTGGTTTTATTGGTACTAATTCGACAAGTACTTTTACGTTGCCTACACTGATAAATGTATACTGACATTTTCATTCAATACACACAACACCACAAAACTCTTGTTTCACCATATTGGGAGATAACTGCACTTCACTGCAATAGACTTCAAGATTTCAAAGGAAATAAAAAATACTTGACAATTTTCTCTTTTAAAAGAAGTACTTAAGGTAGTTGATGAGTTTAGTTGGAGCAGAGCTAAGGATCCAATGGTTAGGTGGTTACACTGTGTTCTTAAAAGATAATACAGCATCGTGTGAGGTTGGCAGAGATAAGAAGAGAAACCTAAATTGCTAAAAGTCTACAAAGAAAAATCAGGTGGCCAGGGTTAGATGATGTACAATTTTAGAACTCCATAGCAAGGGGAAACAATTTCACTAACTTGAAGATAGACAACTTCCATGACTGGAAGAATTTCTATGTTCTTTTTAACCAAATAAATAACTCTTATATTGAAGAAATACAAACATGTTTAAGCCACAAGATGTCAACTGGGTGGGGGAGGTACAATTCAAAAAGAATGAAAAACAGACGGACTCTACCATTCTGCATAAGGACCAGACTGTTAGAACCAAACCGCAGAATGTCCTCTGGGGACCCAGTTTAAATGTTGCTAGATAGAAATACTCTTTGGGACAGAAAAATAACATGAATTACCATTATAGATATCATTAGTAGCCCGTGCACGCAAGGTCTAACTCAAAGCACTATACAAATATTATTATATTCATAAAGTACACCCTCAGTCCCGGACTGGGATGTGGTGTGTGTGTGTGTGTGTGTGTGTGTGTGTGTGTGTGTGTGTATGTGTATTGCATGTGCTTGTTTATGTTAGTGAATGTAGACCTATCCAGGCATACATGTGGAGGCTAAAGGTCAATTTAAGGTCTTCCTTGATTTCTTTCTACCTTATTTGGGTCACTTACTGAACTTAGTTCTTATCAATCCAGCTAGGTTTTTCTATAGATGTTATGTGTCCAAACCCAGGTCCTGTGTTTATATGGCAAGGACTTTAAAAGCCACCTGGCCGTCCCTTCATTCCCACTTTTACAGAGATCAAGCAGCATCCTCGGGGTCAAATAGGAATTGTTGAGGCTGGAATCTAGCCCGACTCCACTGTGATGAGAAAGCCACTTCCTTTCTTTCTGCCTCATTCACCATGTGGTATATATTACAGATCCTTAAAACACAGTTTATAGAGTTATTAAATCATTAACAAAGCCAATGCTTGTCTTTTTCTCAGCACAGCTTCTGATGTGTGCTAAGTGCTCACTGGTGGCTGCTTACCTAAACATCTGTCTCCTTGGTGGGTGAGGAGCACACTGTACCGAGTTATCTACAAACACTGCTAAGTAAGCCACTAGACTTTCCTGAGACTTCAGTCTTTTACTGATGAAAAGGAGCAATAAGATCACTGAAGCAAAGTTATCT